>NC_072483.1:26243000-26581000 GCF_027574615.1 Eptesicus fuscus
CTAGCAGACATGGAAATTCACAGGATAAATGCCAGATAACATGTGCCAAAGGGAAAAAACTATAATCTCTAACTCTAAATCCAAATGGTTACCACTGCTTGCCAATCTTCTCTCTAAAATGTCTTTACAACATTCTTCTCTCTTTCATTCTTGTAGCTAAGTATAGGCCTCCTTAACTTCCCACTCGCCATTTGCATTGCATTCTGCTGCTATAGTAGTCCCTGTTCTTCCCTTCTTTAGCCTCTCCTCATTTTAATTTCTTTGATGAGCATTTGCCAACTTAGTATTCCCATGAAGCATCCCCTATAACGTACAATGGCATGCATGCCCCTTCTCAAAAGTTTCAAAGAGTTTACCAGATATTAAGCAAATGTTCTCAAATGATACTCAATATCATGCCATTGTATGGCTCTACCTTATTTAGACTCCTTTACTCTAGTCAAATGGCCTCATTATTTGTCTAACTCAACTCAGTTTTCCCTTCTTGAATCTTTGTGCTCATTGTTGGAAGGCCTAGCAAGCCTGTCTCCTATTGTTATGTTCAGTGGTGTCATGCTGTTCCAAGACCCCATATATTCCAAGACGTTTTCCCCATCCTTCCATTTAAGTCATCACCTCTGAAATTTTAGATTTGAACATATTTTTGCAGCACACCAATTTCTATCTTATAATTTAATTCTCATATACAGCCATATTTTTATCTGCTTCTATGATTTATCTTTCTCAGTTCCATTATTCAAGGCATAATCCTTATATTCATGGTCTGGGTAAGATTTACCTTTTTATTTATATTGTTTCTAAACATAGCGTGATGTATAAAACCCCTCAAATATCTGTGAGTGAATTAGTAAATATGCTTAAAAGTTTAATACTTGTGTATCTTAAATGAATTCACAGAAAATTTCCAGATGATTCTAGTTGTTTATTCTTTCTTTGTAAACACTATAATTTGCCTATAGTTCTTGGTCATCTATACTTTCTTTGCAAAAGGCCATATCTGCAAAGTTACTTGGAAATTTTATGTTCTAATTATTCCCAAGATTGAGTCAGCTTAGTTGTATCTTAATAAAATGTACAGGAAAGTTTTATTTATTTTTTATAGAAAATAAGAAACTGAAGAGAACTCTGGAGAAGATTTACAACTCTGTTTAGTGATCTAGGATTGTACAACCTCATAAAAATTATGTCATTAATTGCTGGAGAGGAAATTAATTTATTATTTCTAGTTGTGTGTAATAAGAGTAACAATAGATAATTTTAATGTCATGTAGAAAAAAAGCAATTTGAAATAAGTAAATATCCATGTCATTGTAGACATACAAGATATTTGTACTGATAGATACTCCAAACACATTTGGACTGACAAATTTGTCTTGAATTAGCTGATTCAAAGCCACTCCTCTACTTATATAAATTTAGGTTATAAATTTGTTAATAATTTTTATAAATAGTAATTATTTCATCTTATTAAAAACATATTTGGGTTTAAACTTACCAAAATGGATGTTTTGAAAATTAGGCAATGATGTATTTCATGTAAATAGATGATAATTAACTGATTTGTCCATTTTTGTGATTTATTTCACAGTTTATAAAATTTTTTACTTACATTTCTCAGTTAATTTAATTTTTCAAATAATGTGGAATTAATTTATTTTACACATAAAATAACAAGTTCTGAATACCCAGAACTAACTAGGTGTAGTGATAAACTAAACTTTGGGTTTTAGGACAGTGGCTTTTCAAAACACCATTCACTTCATATTAGTACACAATATATACTCAATGAATATTTGTTTCAAGGAATATTATTTAAGGCTAAGTACAGTCTTATAGAATATGAGTATGTAAGGAAAAAATTATGTTTGGTGAGTGAATATCATCAGATTAAATTTATGTAGAAATAATTATGTAGACTATGATTCTTAAAACAGAAAATTTAGAATTACCTAAGACTTTATCTCTATACAAATTTTATGTTCTGCATGACATACCTTTGAATGATTCAGATAGAAGTCCTCTCTGGACCCAATAACCTCTCTAGGTCTTTTCACTTCTAATATTGAGAATGTGCTATTGAGATGATGGGTAGCATTCTTATGTGTATGATTAATAAATTCATGGATGTTCTAAGAGATAATTTTTAATTTGTTTTTCAATGCTGTACAACACTGGATTAATAAGTGATTCCTTATTTACTGTCCATTATGTGATAATCATTTATTAATGGTCATATCTGAATGCTTCCCTTGCTTTTATGTATATGTTTCCTTTTATAATAGCAATGAAAACACTCCAGGCCACGAATTTCAGTGTGGTTATTATACCTCACAGGTGGTTAAATCTATTCTAACTGCCTTCATCTATGGATTTCATAGCTCACCCACAGTTTTGACCACAATAACTTTTAAATTGAGGGGTTTTATTGAATTTTAATTAGGGATAATACTAAGACTGATTCTCTAAATTTAGCTAACATGAAAGACGTTTGAGTTTTAGCAAAATAAATAAAAGGTGCCTGGAGGGTAGCACAGGATACAGGTAACAAATTAAACATTTGTTTTAAAGCATCAGTTTAATTTCTACTATGTTGCAGGAGCTAGACTCTTGAGTGAATAGCCAAAATGCAGTCATTTGTTATGATAATGATTCTTTATTTGTGTTAATAAGAAAACTATCCTTTCAATATTTTAGATTCCATATTTATAAAATTGAGATAAGTGGTATTTAAACACATACTGCATTTTATAGTTATTTCATAACATTTTACTATTAATTGGAATATATAACTACTTCTGTGTGCTTAGAAGTACATTTCACTCATTTAAGGTTATGAAAAGCCTTTATTTCTATAGGTATTAAGCATTTTCAAATACAAAGCTCCCTTTCTGATATAATACAAATTTTCAGATCTAATATGTTGATAGTTATATTTTCATGATCTGTTGATTGAAATAGTATGCAGTAGGCATAAGGCTAGTATACTTTATTATTTGTAAGTTTGTATTTTATCAAACATGAAATATCCTACATATTTTTGAAAAATAGTTAACATGTACTAAGAGATATACCATTTTATAAATCTATAGACAGTGTTTTGTTCCCAATGTCCCACTAAAATAATGGGCTTTTCATTGCATCTGTAGAAAATATATTTCAGAACTGTCTTCTTTTGGATAAAGCCCTTTGATTAGATATAGCATGGACTGGAGGTCACACTGGATTCAGACAAACCTGGTTCTGGTCTTGGCCCAACATCACTAACTGCATAACAAATAATGAGTAATTAAATTTCCCTGTCTCAGTTTTCTTATCTGTAAATTGGAGAGATTGATGACACCTACTTTAGTGGGTTGTTGTGAAGATTATTACATTACATATTTAAAATATTGAATATATTCCCCAGCATACAGTTATTTAGGGATGTTATTTTTATCATCATCAATAGTATATATTATCATATATAATATATATATTATTCAGTGAGATCGTGTGCCTATAGTACGCTAAAAATAAAAAAAGTGAACAATTCAGTTTCTTAAGTTTATTGACCTTTATTAGCATTTCCCTTATTATGCCCTATTCAAGATTGTTTTGGATATAGCAAAACAATTTGGAACTTTTACATAATCCAGTAATTTACAATTCATTTAAAATTCTAAAATATGGACCATATGATAATTTCGGAAAGAACAACAGTGCATCTAAATTACTCTCACCGTGAAAGACTGAAGTCGCTTCTGAGAACACTGGAGGGTACTTAATCAAAAGAATCTAAAAAACCTATAGGATTATCTTCCCTCAATGAATTGATACGTTTCTCAAGTGGCTATAGTTCAAACAGCTTTAAGATTTGTGTTTTTAAAATACATTAAGTTGGTTTGAAATAGTATCTCTCCTCACGTACGAGCTTGCTCATGGAGTTGTGTCAATAGGTTTCAAGTGGCTATAGGTTTCACTCTGGACCAATCTCTGTCATATTACAGTTGATAAAACTCAGTGTACATGGTATTCTTGGGCTAACATTCATGATGTGCCTGAGTAAGGGCTGGTATTTCTGGGCCTAGAGAATGCTTTTCTATGCATATAAGAGTAAAAGATCAGGGAGGTCATATCTTATCTGTATGGCTATATCACACAAGAGGACAGAGGACAGCATTTAGGAAATAATGACCTTAGACATCAAAGTGAGTTATCCATGGAAAAATTGAAATCCTCATACATTACTGGTAGAAATGTAAAACTGGGCAGCCACTTTGGAAAAACAGTCTAGTAGTTTTTCATAAGATTAAACATAGCATTACCATATGATGCAACAATTGGGTATGTACCACTCCTTGATATGTACCCAAAAGGAATGAAGACAAGCCCAGCCAGTGTGGCTCAGCAATTGAGCGTTGACCCAGGAAACAAGAGATCACCAGTTCGATTTCCAGTTAGGGCACATGCCCGGGTTGCGGGCTCAATCCCCAATAGGGGGTGTGCAGGAGGCAGTTGATAGATGATGTTTCTCTCTATCTCTCAATCCCTCTCCCTTCCTCTCTCTCTCTGTAAATATCAATGAAAACATAAAAAATGAAATGAAAATACAACTGTGCAAAAACTTGTACACAAATATTCATAGCAGCATTATTCCTGATAACCAAAAAGTAGCAACAACACAAATGTCCATCAACTGCTAAATGGATAAATTAAATGGGTTAGATCCATAGAGTGATATATTATTTAGCAATAAAAGTACAGATACATGCTAACCCATGGATAAACCTTAAAAACAGCATTCCAAGTGAAAGAAGCCAGTAGCAAAAAAAACACATAATGTATGGTTCTATTTAAATGAAATGTCCAGAATAGAAAAATCCATAGAGCTGAAACCGGTTTGGCTCAGTGGATAGAGCGTCAGCCTGCAGACTGAAAGGTCCCAGGTTCGATTCCGGTCAAGGGCATGTACCTTGGTTGTGGGCACATCCCCAGTGGGGGATGTGCAGGAGGCAGCTGATCGATGTTTCTCTCTCATTGATGTTTCTAACTCTCTAACTCTCTCCCTTCCTCTCTGTAAAAAAATCAATAAAATATATTTTAAAAAAAGAAAAGAAAAATCCATAGAGTCAGAAAGTAACTTAGAGGTTGCCTGTGACTGGAGGCAACTGGAGGTGGGGTGAGGTGGGAGGAAATGGGAAATGACTTCTGATGCATACAGGGCTTCTTTGAGGGGGGGGGGCGATGAAAATGTTCGAAAATTCATTGCACTACTGCTGCACAAGTCTGTGAATAGGCTAGAAGACATTACATTGTACACTTTTAATGGGTACATTGTATATATGAAGTACATCCCAATAAAGCTGTTATGTAAAAAAAAAAAATGAGTTGTTTCTCCAGCCTGTGTATCCCACAGATATTCATGACCAGTTTCATAAACCAGGCTACCATGAGGATTTTCAGGTTTCAAGTTTAAAGTAGTTGAAACAGGCATTTTCAAGAACAGCATTCATTGAAATGCATCAAAGCATAAGTGCAGTCCCTGAAGAAACACTTTAACTCATGAGCTTAAATAATAACCAAATTTAATTCATTCCAGGTACATTCTCATTAAAGAAACTGCTGGCCAAAATGTTGATATAAACATTTAGCTACTAAGCGAACAAATTAAACTCCTTTATGATTTAATTGCACCAGTGAGTATTTCTTTCTGGAATGTGTTTCAGCTTTGATATATTTCAGTACACATTATGAATTATGTTGAATGATGGCATTTCAGAATATGTGTGAGTATGTATATACATATGTATTTTCAAACTGCATTTAAGATGTTATTTAAAATATGTGTGCATGTGTACATGTGAACATTCCAACTTCTATGTTTATGTGTATGTATACAATACAGAAAGGCATATTCCCATAAGTCCCATGCAATGTAGTCATATTGTGGGGTATATATTTTGCCAACTAGTTGCAAGCATTAACAGCAATATTCTCTCTCTGCCTTCTCTCCTTTCCACTCCATATATATACATATGTGAATGTACAAATATTTGATAATGTTTATTTATCACGTGATAGATCGACAGTATTTATAGATGGCTATTTTGATCAGCATGCATATTTTGAACCACTGGAACCATTTTAAGGAATTTTTAGTGCTCTGAAAATATACAGCATTTCACTTCTAGATGCAAGCAGATTCATGGCAGCGATTTATAGAAAAGGAATGACTGTAAAAAATAAAACAGAATTCAGCTCAAATCTTTTCATACTGCTTCAAGTCTCAGTGCACTGCTTTTCAGTTCGTTTCTTTCTCATTGAATTCTTTTAATGTAAAAATGAAAAATTATTTCTCTTATCCCATGGATAACCTACTAAGAAATGAGAACTTTCCCTTACAAAAGATAAATTATTTTTAAAAATTCATTATAATAAAAACAAATCTTTTCTTTGTGTACTCACACACAAAATCATACTTCTACGTGTTTGACTACTCTGAGTTTAGCACATACTCTGGTTGTGTGTTTGTTGATGTATTAAAGATGGTCTGAAGTCCCATCTCACCATCTCTTTTTTCTATAGTTGTAAAATCACCATTTATATCCTTTACCCTCTTGCCCTTTCTGGTACATCCCCCTTCCTCTGTCACTCACAACCAATCAGAGATAATTGTAATTATTTAGTTTTCCACAAAACATGTGTATGTACTACTTTCCTATACCTTTAAGTAGGATACAAAATGGCTATGATAGTGAAATGGAAAAATACCCTGCTTAAATATAGCATTCAGGTATAATTTTTAATAGTATTTAATCAGATATATGGTGGCAGTCCCATTTCTGCCTTATGCGAGTTTTGTTTTCAGTGTGGGGACTCATTGTCACAAAAGGCAAAATGCAGACGAGGAAGAATGAAGTGTGTCTTCTCAAGGAGCGTGGTGCAGCTTGTGGGCCTGAGCAAATGGAGAAATACACAGACTTGGCGCTGAGGAGCCATGGGCTGTCCAAAAGGGAGGGCACTGCCCTAGGGCCAAGTCATTTACAGAACGTCTTAGAGGAAACCTGACCTCCTTAAACATATATGGTAGATTTGATGTTTAGTGAGATGTGAGCATCACAAAGGATGAGAATTTTCTATAAATAGCAACAGTGATAGCCAGGCCAGGGCATACTAGTGAGGCTCAGGTAGAGTGGGAGGCTCACACAGAGGATCAGCAGCAGTTGAATAGGTGAACACAGAGATGTTCAGACTGTCACTTAGAGATTGCTGTACAACACTATGATTTAGAGAATTGTATATATTTTTCTGGTTCCATGGAGAGGCTTCAATCATTTTTTTCGACTTACTTTGTTGTCTTCATAAGGTGCCAACAATTCTGGTGGGTTGATATTTGGCCTTAATAAGTTGCAAAGATTTAATTATTCCTTATCAACTTTCTGGTTCCCAGAGTGAACAAAACTGGAAAACACAATATTGTCAAATATTGTTTGTGTTGCATCATTTGCATAGAACTTCTCTACACTTTCTTTACTTGGTGAACTCTTACTCATTTGCAAAGGCTCGAGTGAAATGCCACTTCCCTTATGAAGTCTTCCTTGATAGTCCAGCTGAATTAAATCACCTTCCGTCACGAACCCATAACTTGTATATTTGATTCTCTTACAGTATTAACATTGCTTCAGAGATATTTACTTAACAGTGATATGATTTAGGGAAAGGAACTAATATTATTCAATTTGATATCCATAGTCATTAGCGCCATGCCTGAATATAGTGCATAAAGGTGGAACCAGTAAATGAGATCTGTTGATTGTCCAGTTTCATACACAATGTTCCTTGAGAAATTCCCTGTATTTACCATAGGTTAGTCCTTTAGTTCTAGCTAATATGCATTTCTCCATCATGTCTGGGCTTTACTTAGAATAAAATAGGCGATGAGGATCTAATACCTAAAAGTCTAATGACTCATCTAATAACAATCTTTGCTATCATAGAGTAAACTAACAATGTCTGAACTCCTCTTCACTTTCCACATGGGTCAGAGAGAATTGCTCATCTCTCCCTGTGACCTCTCCTGTTTCCTCACCCTCCCCATACACAGGGAGAGTTCTAAGCAGACGTTTCATTCTGGGAGCTTATTTAACTCCTTCTTACCCTTTTGTAGTACACTCTTCATACGATTTTCTGCCAGGTAGCACCTACCTGGTGTCTGGTACCTTTTCCTCCACTCATGCACCCTCTCCCACATGGCTGGTCCTTAAGAGTGAACTGGTCCAGGGATAAGCACTTGAATTAAGAAATCTCCGGAAATTTGGATTTTGAACCTCAGGTGTTTGGACCAGGTTCTGCATTGCCATTTAGAAGGGCCATATGGTCTAAGAAACCGAGAAAAACAGAGAAACAGACTAATTGAACACATGCAGAGAATAGAGATGAGAGAGAACAACAGGGAGACTTACCGAATACTTGTGAGTCCCTGACTACATCTTTCCCCTAAGACTGAGCCACGTCCTGAGCCTTGGTTTTCATAAGGCAGCCCAGTATCCTATCTAATAAAAGAGAAATATGCAAATTGACCATCACTCCAACATACAAGATGACCACCCCCATGTGGTCAAAGGTGGTGCCCCCATGTGGACACAAGATGGAAGCCACAAGATGGCCGGCAGGGGAGGGCAGTTGGTGGAGATCCAGGCCTGCAGGGGAGGGCAGTTGGGGGGCTCTGGGCCTGCAAGGGAGGGCAGTTGGGGTGATCAGGCCTGCAGGGGAGGACAGTTAGGGGGGACCCAGGCCTGCAAGGGAGGGCAGTTGGGAGGGACCATGCCTGCAGGGGAGAGCAGTTGGGGGAGACTAGGCCTGCAGGGGAGGCAGTTGTGGGGGGACCAGGCCTGCAGGGGAGAGAAGTTGGGGGGACCAGGCAAGCAGGGGAGGGAAGTTAGGGGTGACCAGGCCTGCAGGGGAGGGCAGTTGTGGTGGACCAGGCCTGAAGGGGAGAGCAGTTAGGGGCAACCAGGCTGGCAAGAGAGGGCAGTTAGGAGCCACCAGGCCAGCAGGGGAGGGCAGTTAGGGGCAACCAGGTTGGCAGTGGAAGGCAGTTTGGGGCAATCAGGCCAGCAGGGGAGCAGTTAGGTGTTGATCAGGCTGGCAGGGGAGTCGTTTGGGGGTGATTATGCTGGCAGGCAGAAGTGGTTATGGGCAATCACGCAGGCAGGCAGAGGAGTGGTTGGGAGCCAGCAGTCCTGGATTGTGAGAGGGATGTCTGACTGCCCGTTTAGGCCCGATACCACCAGGATCGGGCCTAAACGGGCAGTCAGACATCCCTCTAGGAGTCCCAGATTGGAGAGGGTGCAGGCTGGGCTGAGGGACACCCCTACTCCCATGCACGAATTTCATGCATTAGGCCTTTAGTCTTTATAGTAAATTTTCTTTTTTTACAGGCTAGCTATATTTGGGTTTCTGAAAATTGGCCCAAAGTGTCCTAACTAATTTCCCTGCATGTAACATAATGAATTGGTTGGCACATAATAATATTTTACCACCTGTGTTCATATCCTCATACTTCTTTAGTTGCTTTCTTAGTGTGGACACTCATAAGCCTCTGAGCAATCTTGTCTCCATGGCTCGGTTTCTTGATCTGTTGCATTTTAGGAGACTTAGACTTCATGACCGATGCTCAGAAATGGATGGATCTAATTGGCATGTATCCTGAGGCCTCTATGAGAACTGGCAGTTAGGACAAGTGGTGATCTCCTCAATACTGCATGCCCCAGGGATATTATTTAGGGCTGTGGGAGATATGGGGCACCTAAATATGGAGGTAGAACAAAAAGAAGAAGAAGCCAGTAAGGTAATATGGACTCAGTAAAGCAAACGGCATCTAGGATGGATGGAGATGGAAGTCAAAATCATGAGAGGCACTAGTGGAGCAGAAGCTGACACGTGTGTGGGAGAAGAGCAGACCTTAAACTGAAGCAGAGACAGTTCCTGAGTGTTTCACCTGGCACTGAGGGATGGGTAGGGTTGGAAGTGACTTTTTCTTTCCTGTTAGAAGTAAACAACTATGTTCATTTGTCAGCTAGCTTTGGAGCGCTTTAACCATTTATTTGTTTAATACATTTTCATTCAGTATCTGTTGTATCTGAGCCCTGTTTACATGATTGTAGAAGCAGACAGATTCCTCATTCTTGTGAAGGTCACAGCCTAAGAGGGTGACAATGAACAAGTTTGTCAGCAAATAAGTCTATGATCACATATTATGATGATTTCTCTGAGCTCTTGTCTTGAATCCTCCAATATCACAATGCCATCCTCCATTTCCTCTTGGAGTCAAGTATTTTCAGGCTAGAGAAGAGATTAAATACTGTATTTTGTAAACATTCACAGACCGGTTTATAAAGTTCAAGGTGAAAATTCTAAAATAAGGCATGTCATTTTCCTGATTTATAAGCCAAGTAAACTATTCATTGTATTCTCTTGCTTTTGACTGTTTTGGGTTGGAGAGGAGTGATGACACCTGAGCGTATGGGATTGACCTGGCGGAGCGAATAGGGAGAGGGCCAGGGACTTCACTGTCTCCTGGAAGTGCAGGCATCTCAGCCATGTCAGAAGAGAGAAGGGCATTGTGTCTGTCAGGACTGGCCATTTTAAGAAATCCATGTTAGAAAGTTGATGGAACACATAAATGTAAAGTCGTTTTGCTTGACACCCTTAGCAGGGGTTCATGGGTCTGAGGTATGAATTGTTCTTGTGAGGTTAGGATTCCAGGAGTCAGGCAGGGACAAAGCGTGCCCACTTCTACCACTGCCTCAGGCTCACCCTCACTGGCACAAACACAGCCCAACAGTGACCATCCTCAGTCCACCTGGATGGACTCTGTCTTGCAAGATGTTTTCTCCTCTCAAGCTAAAAACTACTTTAAATCCTAAAGCTTTACTGTGAAAAATGCCAGAGCACAACAATGCAATTATATGTGAAGGATATCGGATCTGCCCAAAGAGTCACCTACTAGAATTTAGAAAGCGAGGCAGTTGGAGTGCTCAACTAATTAAATAATTACTATGAGCCTGGATGAGGAGCATAGAGTGAGAGGCAGACATGGGCATAGATGTTCCCTGATTCCCCCCAACAGATCAAATAGCAAGCTGAGCAAGATAAACACATGTAGGTAAAAAGAGACCAAAGCCTTTGTTTGTTGGTGAGGATGGACTGCAAGGGTTTTATGTTATGTCAGTCACCATACAATCTGGATTTTTCCAGAAATCTTCAGTTTAAAATTAATCATGTGGACCTGCATCATTTTGGCTTTGCCTACTAATTCCTACCTCAGAAGTACTTTTTCTGTCCTTTATAATTATTTCTAAGTCAGAAATTGAATATCATGACACCCACTTTCCTTTATCATATGTACAGCCTCATTGTATTCCGTGTAAACACTGACTAATTTTTCACAATCATCTAACCATTCAATAGTCAAATGTGTACTGATTGCCTTCAGTAGCAGTCAACAAACTATGGCCTGTGGGCCAGTTCTTGTCCTCTGACTGTTTTGTGTGGCCCATGAACCAAAAATAGATTTTACATTTTAAAATGGCTGAAAAACAATCAAAAGGTGAATACTATTTTATGTCACATAAAAATGATCTGAAATTCAAATTTCAGTGTCCACGAATAAAGCTTTATTGGAACATAGCCACACCCATTTATTTTTGTGTTGTCCATCATTGTTTTTGCATTATAGTAGCAGAGTTGAGTAGTTGCCACAGATGTTGTATAGCTCTGAAGGCCTAAAATAATTATTATCTCGCCCCTTATAGACAAAATGTGTTGACCATGGATGGGAGAATGCCCAGAACAATATGCCTGCATCTGGGGATAGAGAGACAAACATGCAAAGCCCTCCCCTAGGTGGTTCACAGGCTAGTGCTCTGACAGCAATGAGCCCCGAGTGCTGAGAGGAACCAAGGATGGGCCTTTCACCCAAACTGGAGGCCATGGGAAACTTCCAGGATCAAAGTACATTGCTCAGAAATGCACAATGCATTGATATTTGTTTGGAAATGAATTTGTTGGTTTCCCAGAAAAAAAAAATTAACTTCCATCCCAGTAACTTTGGTTGTGTTCTGGTAATGTTTTCATGAAGCTGTGGATTAGTGAGTTAATCTATGGCAGTTTATACATGGATTGAACATACCTTTGTTTCCACTGAGCTACTATTTAAACCATTTAATATTGACATTCATAGCAATGGGAAGCTTATTATCATGCCAATCGGTTAGTGTTGGCTGGTTCATTTTGAATTAAAATGGAAGCAAACCAATGATGATAATAATGCAATAGTTTGGATTCCATCAGCCCTAGTGGTATTGATGCTTAACTTGGGCAGCATTTGTCATCCTGTTTATGTTTGAATATGCTAGTCTAGGGTAATCGTTAGAAATGTGAGCTTTAGAGTCACACAGACCTAGAATTCAGTTCTTACTGTTCCTTACCTGCTATGTGACATTGTAAATTATTCCCTAACAATGAATTTCTTCATTTCTAAAGAGGAGTGATTGATTATCTCTGTTTTGTAGGACTGTTGGGATGCAGGTATATAAGTTGGTAAACACAGTACAGTGTCTGGTATATAGTAACACTCAGTATATGTTGGCCTTTGTTAGCAATAAGGACTTCCTGCATTAAGTCCATATATCTGCACTGTTTCTCAAAACTGGCTGATCACAGGAATCATCTAGAATATAGACATTAAAAAAGAAAAAGAAAAAGAGAAAAAGGTGTTCTTTATCTTTAGTCTGATCTGTTGAATCAGAAGCCTTGGCTCTAGTGGGTAATTTGCATTCAAACAACAAAAACAAATAAACACCTCCTTAGGCATGAAGTATTTGGCAAAGGAGGCAAGAACATACAATGGGATAAAGAGAGTCTCTTTAATAAATGGTGTTGGAAAAGTTCAACAGGCACATGTAAAAAAAAAAAAAAAAAGAAACTGGGTTACCAATTTACACTATACACAAGAATAAACTCAAAATGGATAAAAGACAAATGTAAGTGGGGAGACCATAAAATCCTAGAAGAAAACATAGGCAGTAAAATCTCAGCTATCTTTCACAGCATTATTTTTGCCAATATATCTCCTCCTGCAGGGGCAACAATGGGAAAAAATAAACAAAAGGGACTACAACAGACTAAAAAGCTTTTGCACGGCAAAAGAAACCATCAACAACCAAAACCGGTTTGGCTCAGTGGATAGAGCGTCGGCCTGCGGACTCAAGGGTCCCAGGTTCGATTCCGGTCAAGGGCATATACCTTGGTTGCGGGCACATCCCCAGTGGGGGGTGTGCAAGAGACAGCTGATGGATGTTTCTCTCTCATCGATGTTTCTAACTCTCTATCCCTCTCTCTTCCTCTCTGTAAAAAATCAATAAAATATATTAAAAAAAAAAGAAACCACCAACAAAATGAAAAGAATGGAAGAACATATTTGCCAATGATGCCTCTGATAAGGGGTTAATTTTAAAAATATATAAAGAATTTATACAACTCAACATGAGGAAGACAAACAACTCAATTAAAAAAAATGGGCAAAGGACCTAAATAGACACTTCTCCAAAGAGGACATACAGATGGCCAAGAGACATATGAAAAGACGATAAAAGTCACTAATCATCAGAGAGATGCAAATTAAAACCACAATGAGATATCACCTCACACCTGTCAGAATGACTATTGTCAATAAATCAACAAACAACAAGTGGTGGCTAGGAAGTGGAGAAAAGGGAACCCTCGTGTATAGTTGATGGGAATGCAGATTAGTTCAACCACAGTATGGAGTTTCCTCAAAAAATTAAAAATGGAACTGGTTTTGACCCAGTGATCCCACTTATGGGATTATATCCTAAGAAACCTGAAACACTAATTCGAAAGAATATATG
The DNA here is from genome assembly GCF_027574615.1 of Eptesicus fuscus. Lineage (NCBI taxonomy): Eukaryota > Metazoa > Chordata > Mammalia > Chiroptera > Vespertilionidae > Eptesicus > Eptesicus fuscus. The sequence continues at coordinate 26,256,914 of NC_072483.1, forward strand.
CACCCTATGTTCATTATAGTTATTTACAATAGCCAAGATCTGCAAACAGACCAAGTGCCCATCAGTAGATGAATGGATAAAAAAGCTGTGATGTATTTACATAATGAATACTACTCGGATGTAAAAAAAAAAAAAAAAGGAAGTCTTACATTTTGCAACAGCATGGATGGACCTAGAGATTATTATGCTAAGTGAAATAAGTCAGTCAGAGAAAGACAGATACCATATGATCTCACTTATACGTGGAATCTAGTAAACAAAATAAACTCATGAACAAAACATATATCCATAACCCATAGACACAGACAACATGTGTGATAGCCAGAGGGTAAGGGAGTTCGGGTAGGAGAAGGTGGACAAAGGGGGAACTATGGGGCTGGAAAAAGTCTTTGCTTGGGGCAATGGGCACGGAATGCAATGTGCAGACGATGTTTCCTTGAATTGTACACTTGCAATCTGTATGGTTTTGTGAACCAATGTCACTCCAATAAATTAAATAAAACAATAACAACAACCACCACCTCTAAAGTCCTCAGAAATGCTGAGGTTGTGAGTCTCTCAATAAATAGATAAAACTGCTGTCCTTCAAGAATGAGATGTAATCTTAAAAAAATGTGGAAAATGTGTGATCTGAGCAGAGTAAGGAAAAGTATTCATGGTAAACCGGCATTTCAGAAAATAGAAGTTTTACGCATCATATATACTAGTATATATATAATTTATATAAGGCAAGCCTCCCAGTGTATATTGTCTTTCTTCAGCCTTTCAATATATTACAATATGGTCTCTTTTCAGTTAAAATTATTATTTCTTTTTACTTTTCTCACAAGCGTTCTGCTTTTCCCTCATCAAAGCATCGGCTTTTATTCTGCTTTAGATATAAGCCCAAGGTTTCCTAGAACATGAGCTAAGAGCAGTCCTATTGAGGAGAGAGAAACATTTAGAATAATAGGAGCTGTTCCACGCACAGTAACAAATGAAATACATCTTTTGTAAATAACTCCCACCAGAAATCTTATATTTCCAGGCATCTATGCATATACCTTCATATAACAACTTTTGTGTTCGTAAAACATTCATTGAAGGCAGCTCTGCAGTTTTATAGAAAAACAGCGTGCCAGGGATGCAAGAATCTTGCCAGTTCTGTGAAAAATGACACCAATTAAAGCTTAAATTGCTTGTTTTCTCATAAGGTACATATTTTCATAACTTTGAAATCAAATAATTGCTGCTTTTATATTAAATACAATAAAACAAAAAGGATGCTAGTTTAGAGGAACTGCTACAAGCATTTTAATATAATTTTCCCACCATTTAAAGTCACAAAATATGGAAAACAAGTCAAGTATGCAAAGTTCCAAGGAGATAGAGAAACTCCTTCAGATTATTACATCATTTGTCTTTTGTGTCAGGAAATGTGTATATGATTTCATTGTTTGATTAAATGCCAAAAAAAGGCACATTGCTCTTATCTAACTGATTACAGATTTTATTCATATGAAAAAGTATTTGTTAATGCTTTACCATTAGGAGAAATTTTTTTCTTTTTTTAAACTCTAAACAAGCATTTCCAAAAAAAATAATCTTCTAACTTCCCAGGCTTTATTTCTTTATTTTACATTAACAATACATGTTACTCAAATTTCCCAAAGTAAAACCCAGTCCCTAATGATTTCATATCTGCAAACTGAGCAAACAATTCCTTTCTGACTGGGTAGAGCAGTGTGTCTGTGTGCATGTGTGGGTGTGTGTGAGTGCGAGTTCTGAAATATATCAATTTTCAGAAACATTAGAGAAAATGGTTATAACATGTTGATATATTTAAAAGAAAAGGTTTTGATATGTGTCTCTGGGGCATTACAAATCAGAGAGGAAAATACAATTTAAAATCTGATTCTAGTATTGTAAGGTAATACCCTTTATTTAAATACTGTATATGATCGTTCTTTACTATATATGTAAAGTTTCTATTAAGCAGATACTGATTTCTTTGGGCAACATAAAATACTGATTAATAAGTTTGTGCTATGTAAAAGTGTTGTCGCATTGATGCTTTTATTTGTATGTGGGGGTGCCTGAGTGACAGCTATGGTTTCAGAGAGAGATACCATGTGGTATAAACTAGCTGTCTGCATTAATAATAAGCTTCTGCTGAAGCCAATTTGAGGCTACACCCAGGGATTTCAAGGTCATTTGCCAATGGCCCGGCCTCCATTAACTTCTTCAGTAAAAGTCCCAATGATCCTTATTTTGGCCTTGAGTGTGTGTTATCAAAATCATCCCTCTTAATATTTCCACATAAATAGCTTGTTTCCTTAAATAGTCATTATATTCAGTGGGGACAGTTTCTGAAAGCCTCTCAGTTCAATAGAAAAACACATTTGGAAAAGTCTGTTATTTAAAAATATATCTATATTTGGAAAACAAGACTCTAAGAATGTTTTGAGTATTTAATTAGAAGACATTAAAGTCAGATAAATGTTCCTGTTGTCACGGGGATCCTGAAGTGATATGTAACAGTGAGATTTCCAAAATATTGGGACTTCCAGTATGAAAGTGGGGTAATTATGCTATATTCACATATGTGTGCTGATTTTTTAAAGTCTTTTCATTACTGAACATATTAAATAAAAATATTTGATAATAACCTCTTCAGCTTCTCCCTTTACTATGAATTTTTGAAAAAACAAAAACAAAACACACACACACACACACACACACACACACACACACACAAACAAACCAAAAAAACCCTCTCCCCACCCCAAGAAGTTGTTATTTACATTAAAATGTGTAAACATTGAAGCAATTTAACAAACAGGGCTTGGGACTTAACAAACAGAGATTGTGGAAAAGACTAAAGAGAAATGATCTTATTTATTGTGTTATTTAAACCTGAGTTCCATTACACCATCTTACATTTAAGAGGCAGCCTGCTAATGCAAGCAAGGGTGTCTCCTGCAACGAGACAAAGATTAATGCCATGTGTACTGATGATGCTCCACCACAATTCAGAATTCTGTGGCGCCATGACGCCCCTGTTTTATATGGTGGTTTGCCAAGAGAAAATTACTTAAACCAATTGTGAATGCATTCCTCTTTTACTTTTTATACAACCACATTTATGTAAGTAAATAGTATAATGAATATTTTTGAAATGATCCATCATTTTGAATTCACCTAGTTTGTATAAAATGCAACATACAGTGTTTTTTTTTTTTCCCTCTCGTAAGAAAGACTTTCACATGGGAATGTTCAATTTTTTCCCTCTATGAAAAAGATTTCTCAGAGACAACCAACCACAACTGGAATAGATTCTTTTAAACATATTGTAATGTGAGAATTTTCTTCAGCTGGAGGGTGTTTTATTCTTTAAATTGAAAGCCGTTGTTCCTTAGAGCTAGTATGACATTGTAATGCATGATGTGCTAGTCATCCTTATATGCAGAAATTGATATGCTTAAAATACATATTAAATATTGAAATGTTATGTGATATCTGAAACCCCTTCAGTGGGTTTCAGGTTTGTGAAATCGATAGCTGGGTTACCTGTTGCAGATACATGTGGGGACTAGAAAGAGTTTAGGGGATTCCATGTTGAGAATTATCTCTTTCTTCTAAGATTCAGCCTAACTTATTGGTTAAAGATGGCAAATTTAGCCAGCAATATTTTGGGGACAGTGATATATATCATAAAACTGTCACTTGTCACAATCAACAATTAGCCCAATTTATCCATGAACAGCACGAAAACACAGTGACTGTTGAAACTAAAACTTATTTTATTCCTCCTTAGAGAGCAGTTTCCTCCAAAGTTTTGGATTTGTTCATTATATTTTTCAAAGGGGTTCTTCAATTTTATTTTCCAATGGAAATGTGCCTGTGTGTGCAAATACACAATACATTTTTAGTAAGCATTTTGCTCATTATTATTTTTACTAAGAGTGTTAAATTAACATGTCAACATTTTTAAGGATAACTTTTCTTTTTTTATATCTCTGACTTGAACAACATTGTTTCACCTTTTCCTATTTCTTTTGAATGAGTCTGCTTATTATACTTATTACTCAGTTTTTTAACCTATAGAATGAACAATAGTATTTAATTTACAGAGATGTTTAAGAACCAAATGAGACCTTTTGTATAAAGGACCTACCTAGCACAATGCTTAAAACAGAAGTCCTGCATGAAGTTTATTCTTTCCCCTCATTTTCTTCCCCTCATCACTCTCTGTTGTATATATGCGAATGATGGCTGGATGACTTTGTTATTTGAGCCAAACAGATCATGTGATTTCTCTGACAGCACATGGATAAACTCCTTGATATCTGAGGCCCTTTGTGCTCACCATTTTGTCATAGAAGGAGACTAACGGTTAATTCATTAATTTATTTAATAAATATTTAAAGGATGCCACTTTTCTAGATTCTGGTGTCTCAGTGACCTGCATATAAACATAGTTAAGAATTTTTACCCTTCTGACTAGTAATTTTAATCAATTTCCACATTCAATAAACATTTATTGACTTTAACACCTTTTCTTTCTTTCGCTTTAATCAGAGATTACACTGGTGGATGTAGACTCACATGAGAAACCAACACTTTAGAAAAGTTTTATGGTCATCCAGTATTTTTATTTTCAGTGATGGGTATTCTTAACCCATTAGCATAAATCTCAGACTTCTGTTTCTTAATAACTTATAATATAGTTGGGAATATAAGTCAAAGGAGAATGAAATTCTAAATGCCATGCCACAATAGCAATTCACAAGTTTGCATAATTGTGCTGTTTGCTGTACAATTTCAATGATATTTTATTTCCTACAGAAATGGATGGTATGGCTTATAAATCATGGAAATCCAAGTTGGTCCTCGTTAGAATTACATTTGTATAAGTATAAACCCTCCCCCTCCATACCCTCCCTAAAGGCTCAAGCATATGTGAACAATCAATAATTACAAATCAAGAGTAAAAAGAAATTTAGATTTCACTATCTTCCATGAGCTAAACACAGGGGGTTTGGATGTACAAATCATTTGTTTTCAATCAGCTTTAAAACTTGGTGACTCCTTGGATAGTTAATCCTAATGTGTCTATTCTGCAGATATTCATTTATGCTGCAATGACTGTACTAGAATTATGATTGCAAAGTGAATTTCTATTCATCTTGGTATCTCCCATCTTCTAGCAAAATGCCTTGTACAAGGCAGTAAATTAAATCGAATGAGGGACCTGAGACAAAGAGCTCAAGCGTTCTGGATTTCAGAGCTCAGGATGAACTGGGACCAGACTTCAAGGTTGTTGAACTTCAGACCCTTGCCATAGTCATTAATTGTGCATGCATTATTTATATTCATCAATTTAGCATAGCAAACTGAGGTTGTTATTGATCAAGTAATAATATTTATGACCATGCAAGATTATCTCAGAACTTCCAGAGGAGTCACACTGATAGGATGGTCTCAGCTATTCCCAACCAGACCTCCTAAATGCAACAGAGTTTATTGGGTGTGAGAGACTTTTGAGTGAGCTCATAATCAATGTGAACTCCCTGTGTTCTTTATGAACAGTAAACATCCCATAGCACGGACCCCCAGAGAATGAATCAAATCTCTCTTAGCTCTAGTGCTGTGCTTTGTTCTCAGTGTTTGTCTTTATCTTTCAGCTGCCTGGCAGTTTGGCTACATTTGTGTAAAGAAAAGGTATGCACAGTTGACTTAGGACAAAGGTTTCTCTATAACTGAAATCTGCATATATAAGCATGTTTGCTTTCAAAGTCTTTGAAACATTAACATTTTATTCATTGTGATATACAATTTAGCAGTTTGGAATATATGACTGTTTAGAGAATATCTTTAGAAGTTTCATGATTGTGCCATGTATTTTGTAAACATGAATTTCCCAAGATATGCACAAAGGTCACGGATTTGATCTATGACCCTGATGTCATGATAATTTTGGCAACTCTTCCATGCCCATTCCTTGGATCTCTCCCTCTGCTCATGTATAACCACCTCAGTGTTGGCTCATCAACTGTGCACAGCCCTGCCTCTTTCCTGTGAGAGTAAACATTTCGTCAAATAAAAACAGTTTCATGACTAGGGTTTCCTTGGCCAGAGTTAAAATAAAAGCTTTCCCCTTATGTAATTAAGGCAGAGACAACTGAAGACATGTTCTAAATCCTTAAAATGTTCAATCCTTCTACAGTCCCCATGTGTCCCATTGGAGCCAAAGTCATCTTAATTATGTATTCTAGGTAGAAAGCAAAAGACCAAATCTCTTCTCATGTGGACTTCAAAGTCTTTCAAATCTCATCCACATCTCCTTGGTTTTTCTTTCATTTAATATTAAGTGTTCCATCATTATCCTTAAACTTCCTATTGATGTACCACTTTTTATTTAAAGAAATAGAAATTGGATGAATGAATCAGTGATTGAGACTATTACTCCCCAGTGTCCAAATCCCTCCCTGGGAGTGAAGCACTCGATGTTAGTAATAAATTATCTCTTTGTTGCCTTAGTCAAAAGATTGTTTTAGTGAGCCTGAATGACCTAGAGTTAGGACAATAAAATGGTATGTCCAATGTCCCTATTTCTCAACAATTCTAATATGTAACCCACTTAAAACAGCATACAAAGCAGCCTATAGAAATTAATTATTATATCTGAGTTATGAATAATCTTTAAAGTGTGTGTATATGCATGGTGGAAAGAGAGAGAAGAGAGAGAGAGAGAGAGAGATTATGTGTGTGTGTGTGTGTGTGTGTGTGTGTGTGTGTGTGTGTGTGAAGGGGGAGGGAGTAGGATTGATTGATAAATAGAGGTATATAATTCTTGATAGCCTACTATTTCCCAGATATAGTTGGACACTAGAGATGTGGTATGCCAGCCATGATCCCTAATCGCTTGGAAACTGTAGTATAGACAATAAACTGAATAAAGATACATTCACATTCTGAGAAATATTAGAAGTGAAATTAAATAATGACAAGGAAAGAGAAGAGCCTCTTTTTATACTGAAAAGGGAGTCTCTGAGATTATGAGATGAAGCCAATCATGTGACAAAGCTAGAAAAATGCTCTTTAGAAGAGAAAACACTAAGCACAAAGATGCTGAGGAAGGATTGTATTAAAGCATAGTGACTTGGGGTATGTGTGTGTGCAGAAGAGTTGTGATATTTTGGTTTCATCTGTCTCAGCCACATCTTTGATCCTCATTGGCTTGTGTACCTGTCATAGTCTTGAAAAACTATGGCTCATTCAAACTCCCTAATTTCGGAGAGTGTCATAAAGGGACAATTTGCAAAGCTATGAGAAGTATTTAGGGAAGTGAATGAGGATGGATGTAGTAGCCACTCATTAGACAGAAGAGGGGGATTTTACCACCCAAGCCTAAAGGGCACGAAGAAAGGGAGTTTAGAGGAGCCCACAAAGGGTATTTTAATGAAGAGAGGTGCTGAATGGGAACTGTGATCTTCAGTAGAGAAACACAGTCAATCCTCAGTGATCTGGCAGGGAGGTAGGCAGCCAGGAGAATAAATATATTAACCCCTCTCTTCTGGAGTCCTCAGATATACTCTGCTGGTAAACCCACCCAGAAGCTGGCGTATAAAGGTCATCTACTGACGCCATCCACACCGGTCACTTTCCAATGTACAGAGCAGGATTGAGAAAAGTTGGAGGGTAGATATGGAAGGGCCAAGAAAAAATATCTGATCCAGCTTTCCTTCCATTTTACTCTGCCAGTACCAGGTGCTGATTGGGGGGGGGATGAAAATGGGAGATTCCCAGGGTGCAGAGAATGAGGGGGGCACCACAGGAACTCACCTTATATTTGAATGACTCTGACATTGGTAAACCACCTGATAACCTAGTGGTCAGGAAGTGTTCATGTTTTCTCCTAAACATGGGTGACTTAAGTGAAGAATTATTGCCTCATGAGCAGACTAGGTAGCCTCTTTTAGGGTCACTGTCTGCCAGGAGCTAAATGTCTCTCTAATTTTTATGTTTCTAATTTTGGGAATGAAGCCTTTGGTAGCTGCACACCACAGGGTAGTGAAGTATTATATGCAACATTTTCTTATTCATTTCTCCTTTGCAGCACACGTGATGTTTTGGAAAAACAAATTGGCATTATTTTCTTCTCAGATTCCATTTTGGATTTAGCTTCACAGGTAACTGCATTCATTTAATAATTCTCTGATACCCACAGCAGTAATATGCAAAGGAAGTGTGTATTAGTGTGCTCAGGCTGCCATAACAACATACCACACACTAAGTGGCTTAAACCACAAAAATTTATTTTCTCACAGTTCTGGAGGCTTGGGAGTCCAAGATCAAGGTGCTGGCAAAGGCTGTCTGTGCCTGTTTCCTCCTGGCTTGTAGACAGTACCTTCTCGCCGTGTCCTCACATGGCTTTTCCTCTGGGCAGGCATGGAGAGAGAGAAATTGCTGGTGTCGCTGCCTCTTCTTACGACACCAGTTCTATCAGATTAGGGACCATTATTATGACCGCATTTACACCTAAAAATCTCCCTACAGGCTCTATCTTCAAATATAGTTGCATTGGGGGTTAGGACTTAAAATATGTAAATTGTAGGAAGACACAAAATTTAGTTGATAACAGAAATGCTGTATTAGTTTGTTAAGGCTGCCATTGAAAAAGTACAATAAACTGGGTGGCTTGAACAACATACATTTTATTTTCTCATAGTTCTAAAGGCTAGAAGTCCAAGATCAAGGTGTCAGCAAGGTTATTTACCATGAGGCCTCTCTCCATCACTTGTAGATGGCTGTCTTCTTCTGCTGTCTTCACATGGTGCCCCGAGTGCTGTTGTCTGTTTCCTAGTCTCCTGTTCTTATAAGGATGCCAGCCATATTGAATGAGGGCATATTCTAATGACTCCCTTTTTACTTAAATATCTCTTTAAAAGTCATGTTTTCCCAAATAGTCACATTCTGAGGAAGTTAGGGCTTCAACATATGAATTTTGGGGAGGGTGGTGGCACAATTCAGCCCACAACAAATGCTATAAGACATCTGTTGAAAACAGATTTCAAATTGTCTGGCATTTGGGAGGGAAGGTGTTTTGTGCCATCCCACCACGATGTTTGCTGAAAGCCAGGCAGTTAAAGGAGCTAAGGTATGAAAAAAATAATCCTCTTTGCACCAACATTTGCCCTGTACTCTTGGCCCCGAGCAGTGTTTCCTAATTCATGAGTTGATCACTGAGCAGCAACTGTCCTGCCCCTCCATCTCCTCACCCTCCATACTCTAAGTCTTGCAACTTATCATTTGAATTTTTGTTTACTACGAATAATAGGGCATGGAAAATAGTCACACTATGATACTTTCTCATGGCAGGCTGTACTGAATCAACCAATCAACTCGAGCCTCAGCAAAATAGCACTAAATCCTGGTGATCTTAGTGCACTGGGGGAAGTTAACAAAAACCAAACCACTCACTACGAAAAAGACTGGAGTCAATTTGTGCCAGCAAGAAATATGATGATCCTTCAAGAATAGGTTCCCAATAGTGCCATAAAATGATTATATAGTTAACAGCTTAAGGTCCTGCTTCTGGGGAATGTCAAATGGAATTATACCTGGTTCAGCATGGTTTTTATATTTTGGTATGAGTATGGAACTCTTTTCAGTTTATATTGCAAGTAAGATACAAATCTTTCTACCAAAATATGTTCAACGTGCCACTTTCATCATACTGGTCAGAGAACAGTGGTGTCCAGGAGAGAACATTACTATAGTTGGTGTGCTGGAAAATGACTAACTGACTTTTGGTGGTGGTGGTGGTGTTGACTTTAGCTTTTGCCAAATTCCATGGTGTAAATATTCCTGCCATGGCCAATTTCAAGCTACTACCATGATGGCCCTGATTTCAGGCAAATGATGCAAACCAGCTCCAGCATACCACTAGCAATAGATTGAAATCAAGAGGGAGAACCCTCGGTTTACAGCAACACTTAATCATTTTAGGTATAAATACAGCCGTGAAATCTACAGAGCATATTCAGGGAAGTTTAGTCCCAAATAGAATTCTGCTGATGACTACTCAATAATGCCATTGATAAAGCCTTCCTTTGGGCAAATAAATAAACACAGGAGAAGAATCTTCTAAGATTAGTAATGTAAACCTTAAAGAAAGGAGCAATTTGTGGTGTGAAAATAGCATCATAGTGAAAGGATTTAGACTAGTTTGGTCAAAAATATTTCTTGAGCGCAAAGGATCATCTTTTTTTTTTTTTTTTTTTTCAGGGTGTGGGAAGTGTTTGTTTTTCATGTTTTGTTCTTGAGAATAGACAGTGGGATTGGAATACACTCTCTTTCCTTTGGAGTATATAAGTATGTATAGTAAACTATATGCCTTTTTCTTCTCAGATGGTAGAACTTATTCTCAGCGGATCATTTTTTTTTTTCTAGAAATGTAATCCATCTAGGTATTGTTACATAGGGCTTCCTGGATTGAATTGGCCTTGCCTGCATTTAGATTTAAGAATCCAAAACAAAACCAAAGCCACTCCCCATTCCCAGCATCCTGATTTGAAAATGCTTTTTCTTCTAGGCTGTGTCACGTATTGTATCTGAAAGTTTAACCCTCTGTGTTAGTAAAAGCCAGAAAGGGGAGAGAAAGACCATCATTTCCCATTTTTTTCATTTGCAGAAGCTACTAATAGAATGGCTCAGACACAGGGGAGGCCGTTAAAAACCAAAAGAAAGATAACTGCCTTTTTGGCTTCTTCTGTAGCTCAGCTGCCACTGCCCAGACTTTGCTGTTTGCTCTGCTATGTGGAGGGGTTCAATGATGGGCACCAGGGATTTGCCTCTGCCTCAATTCCTCATGGAATTGCTACCCCTTATATCCATTGACCTCTGGCAGAGGACAATCTGCTATTGAGATAATGATTTTTCTACATATTCATCCACTTTAGAGTTTCAGGAGCAGTAATAAACTTGTTCTATAAATTCCAAGACTGTTAGGATGCTATATCTTTATATGCTTGATTAATCTGAATTTCTTATATTAAAATAGATATACATCTGTTGTGCTTCGATATATAACATAATAAATAACAGTGGACATTTGTATAGTTTTTATAGATTATGAAGTGTTTTCATATTAGATTAGTTGATCAAAACAATAACTTGGTGACTTTGACAGGAATTATCCCATTAATCTTATTTGTTAATTAGAAAATTAAATGTCACCAAGAAAGATTAAACAATTTTCACAAGGTCACATGGTTTGTAAGAGAAAGGAAACTTGAACCTTTACCTTCTGACTATAAATCCCTATAACCCATGTTCTTTTTTAAATGAACAAGGACTAAATAACTTAACATAAAAGATCAATAAGAATCTTTATTTTTGTTTCATATTTCAATTAGAGACCCTTTAAAATCCCATTCCATCTCAGTGCTTATAGCCCTCTGATATTCTGGTATATATTTTTCTGCTTAAAGGAAAAAAGGTTATTCTTTTTAATTTTTTTTCTAAGGTTTGACACTGGCCAATATTTTATTATCCAAAAAAATTCTTCTTAAGGTTTTAGAATTGTACAGATTATTTTTAATTGAATTTATGGGGTGACATTGGTTAATAAAATTATTTTAAGTTTCAAGTATACAATTCTATAATACATCATTTGTATTTTGTATTGTGTGTTTACTACCCCAAATCAAGTCTCCTTCCATCACCATTTATCTCCTCTTTACTCTCTTCTACCTCCTACCAACCCCCTCCCCTCTGGTAATCACCATACTGTTGTCTATGTCCATGAGTCTTTTTTCTTTTTTTGCTTAATCCCTTCACACTTCTCACCCAGTTCCCAAGTCCCTCTGCTCTGAGAGCTGGCAGTCTGTTCTCTGTACCCAGGAATCTGTCTCCACTTTGTTAGTTTATTTTGTTCATTAGATTCCACATATAAGTGAAATCATATGGTACTTGTCCTTCTCTGACTGGCTTGTTTCACTTAGCATAATACTCTCCAGGTTCTTCCATGCTGTCAAAAAGGTAAGAGTTCCTTCCTTTTTACGGCTTGGTAGTATTTCATTGTATACATGTACTATAACTTTTTTATCCACTCATCTACTGATGGGCATTTGGCTGCATCCAAATCTTGGTTATTGCAAATAATGCTGCAATAACCATAGATTATTTTTTAAAATGCCAATCATATATTTACTCATAGTTAGGAGTCTTTCCTATAGCAAGGTAATGAAATAACTCACCTAAGGCATTTTTAGTGCTTTAGTTATCCCTCTCTTCCCTTCCTTCCTCCCTCTTTCCTCCCTTCCCCTTCATGCTCTTCCTCCTAACTTACTTCCTTTCTTCTTTAAAACATTTTTAGGAATTCTGATGCATTTTGAATGTACATAGTACTTGGAGTATGTGCAGTGTGGATTCATTTTTGTTTTGTTTTGTTTTAGATGATGGTCAAGTTCTCCCAGCAGCATTTATGGAATAGTTCACTTTTATCTATCCACTAATTTGAAATGCTATCTTTATCATCCTAAACTAAAATTCTCTCTATATATATTGATTCTATTTCTGGATTTATTATAATATTTTACTAGTCTGTTAGTATTTATGTGACACTTAATACTATTTTAATTATTGAGGATTTGGAATATATTTTAATATATTGTACAGTTAACTTCTGTTGCTCTTTAATCCCAGAGTTTTCTTGGATATTCTTTTTTTTTTTTTAATATATTTTATTGATTTTTTTACAGAGAGGAAGAGAGAGGGATAGAGAGCCAGAAACATCGATGAGAGAGAAACATCGATCAGCTGCCTCTTGCACACCCCCTACTGGGGATGTGCCCGCAACCAAGGTACATGCCTTGACCGGAATCGAACCCGGGACCCTTGAGTCCGCAGGCCGACGCTCTATCCACTGAGCCAAACCGGTTTTGGCGGATATTCTTATGTATTTATTTTTTCTACACAGATTTTTAAATAATCTTGTCTAATTTTTTTAAAGAAGCAATAAAAACAAAATAAATGAGAATAAACAAAAAAACAGTTATTATTTTTGGGAGACTTGTACATAAAGTATATGAGTTAACCTAAGCCAACTGGCATCTTTATGAAGGAGGCACAGTCTTTTAGTCCAAGGAAATTGTATGTCTTTCCATTCATTCAAGTCTTCTTTTTGTGTCATTCAATATCATTTACAAAATTTCTTTATATGAGTCTTACAAATTTATTTTTTCATTTTTAAGAATTGATTTTTAGAGAGAAGGAGAGAAAGAGAAAGAGAGAGAGATAGAGAGAGAGAGAGAGAGAGACATTGATCAGATTGATCAGTTGTCTCCTGCATGTGCCCCTTCAGGGAATCAAACCTGCAACCTAAGTATGTGCCCTGACCAGGAAATGAACCCGCCACCTTTCAGTTATAGGATGATGCTCCAAACAACTGAGCCATACCGGCCAGGGCTTGCAATTTTTTTTAGTTATGTCTATCTTTATCCACTATTTTCTTTTTTATTTCATTGGTCAGTGCCTTAAGAATATTAATCATAGCAGAGATATTGGACATTCTTGTTTTGTTCCTATATTTAATATGTTCTAAATCTGTATGATGCTAGATTGGGAGAAGAAATAAAAATATTTTTATTATGTTGAGACATACATTATGTTGAGACATACAGTATTTTGATTTTATTTTAGAAGCTCAAAACAGATAAATAAACACAGAATTATTAAAAAAAATTATGCATAGCCAAAATCAATATACGTATTAGTAAGTCAAAAGATAAAACTCTGGGAACAGAACTCATAACTCATTGAGATATTACATATATATATATATATTCATTGAATTATTATGTTATATACTTGAAACTAATAGAATGATCTATGTAAATTATATCTCAATTAAAAAAAGATAGTCTAGAAATCAAGGATGAAAAAATACCAAAAATTAAAGACATATGGGCAAAAGTCGTGAAAAGAAAACACATTTTTGACTCTTACACATATGAAAAGATGCTCAATAACACTCACAATAAGAGAAAAATTGCAAGGACCCTATTTTTCATTTAAAGATTGGCAAAAGTCTACAAGTTTGTTAAAAGTTCCTGTGGGAGGTGGAAATTAGTATGACACTATGGCAGGTGAGTTATCTATGTCTATTAAAATTATAAAGGCAAATATGTCCTAACTCATCAATTTCACTTCTGGCAATTTTTCCTACAGATATACTTGCATATAAGCAAAATGATATATGAACAGATTTATTTATTGCTACATTGTAATACTAAAAGCCTGAATATTAAGTGTGTTAGTTGTCCAGGTTAAATGACTGAATAAATAAACTATAGTACACCTATGTAATAGAATACTACGCAACTCTAAAAATAACTAAGAAATCTCTGCAGTTACTAATGTGGAAAAAACAAGATTAAGAGCAATGTGCTTAGCATGCTATATTTTGCTTAGAGGAAAGAAATGAACACATTTCTCATATGTCATTGCATAACAAACCTCTGAATGGATGACTAGGAATTAATGATGATGTTCTCCTTTGTGAATGGTGGTGTGTAACTAAACAGAGAAGATGAACTGGAAATGAAAATTTCACTGTATACTTTTTGAATGTACTTTTAAAATTGTGGAAACATGTAAATCTATTATCTATCCAAAATTCTATTTAAAAATAAATCTATTTTGCTAAATTTATCTCTGAGAATACAGGTTTAGTACAATTTAGGTTTCAAACCTGGATGGATCTTAGGGTATTTTACTACATCAAAGCTAAAAAAAAAAAAAGAAATGAATCTAGAGATTATGACTGAAGTTCCTCAGAAGGAGGTGATTGAGGGAGGACTTACAATATGTCAGAGGAAAGTGTTCAAAATGGAACATGAGATTTTCTGTTTCTAAGATTCTTTGAAAGAAATCCAATTGATTTTGGAATCATTATATTTTTTTTCTGTTAATTTTAACTCAATGTAAAGTAATGTTATTTAAATCCAGAAATTTTAATAAATTTACAAGTAATACTCAAAGTGATTTTTATAAAATAACCTCACCTGTCTTTAAAAATGTGCAGAAAGTAGTTCACATGCCTTCAGTAGAATTCTGGATGTGTTCTTCAAAGCGAAGTTCTCATAAAGGCAGGGGAAATCCTCCAGTGGACACCCCATTCCCACCTCATGGATCGCATTCCTCTAAGAGTGCCAGTCCCTGGAGAGAGGTGCCTCCAAAGGACACAGGGCCCGAGGGAGGACAATGGGTTCACCGGCAGTTCTGGGGCTTGTTCTGATGTGCTAATTCTGTGACTGCTTCTTGGCTTTGCCCATGGCTTTGGCTCTGACTCTTGGCTTGGAGCTGGGGCCTTGGCTTGGTTAACTCTGTGACTTCTGGTTCTGAACACTGGCTGTGACCCCAGAATAAATACTTGCAGCAACCTCATTAGAACTCCTGGTCTGTTGTTCTCTCCTGGTTTCCTGGCCCCAGGCTGCTTCTCTAAAGCCAGCTCACAGACTGGAACTGTTTGGTGTCCAGAGCTGGATGGGAAAGAGCTTTAGTAAACCATGAAGGACTACACAAATGCAAGGGATGAATAAAATTATCTCGATTCAACCTTTTTGACAAAGACACTAATAAGAATTGCATGTTCGATGATAAGTGGAAAATGTCCAAAGCCTTTGATGACATATCAAGGATTGGACTAGAGATCCTTTACTTTTGGATCAATATTGGAAAAAAAATTAGCTTAATATATGCACAACATGTACATCCCATTAAGAAAAAAAACAAAAAACTTATCTCCAAAGTTTCTGTACTATACTTGCTTCCTCCTGTATCTCAGACTCATCTATCCAACTGTTCCCGGGACATGAGGATGTCTTCCAGATAACTCAGCTGAGCTCATCCTATTCTGTGTCCAGTTCCTGCCCTCAAACTTCTGTGCTCCTGCTTTTCCTTCTTTCTTCTCCAGTTAAGAACTGTTACCACCATCTACTAACTGATCAAGCCAGAGACCTTGCATCAGCCTTAGCTCTCCCACTCTCCTTTCTACCTAACAATAATTAGGTCAATCTCTTTCATATTTCCTCTGCCTCTCTTCTATTGTAACTCAACATCACCTCTTGAAGGGACAAATGCAAGAGTCTTGTGGCTGGTCTCCTTGCTTCCAATCCTGCCCAACTGTAGAACTGTAAGGATAAGAAAGTGATATTTTGAAAATACACCTCTGATCATGTCACTGTGTTTGGATCCTAGTTTTACCTCTTGGAATAACCACTCCCTATTGTCTGGTAGAGTAATTTCATCCAATTCCCCACATTTAAGCCTAGATGTCAAAACCTCTGGCAATTTTCCCTTAAGACTAATTTAATCGCCTCCTCTATGTGTTCTTATAGAACTCCACTTCTGCTATCAAAGAGCTTATCACACTGTAATATAATTGCCAGGTTACTTATCTTCTCCAAAGACTATAAGACATAGTAAGAGTACAGGCAATATATATTTAGTTACTTGTCATATTCATAGTTTCTAACATAAACCATGAATACAATAGGTTTTCAACAATTATATGTTACATAATTGAGTGAATGAATGCATGAACATTTAAAATGAAATGTAAAAAAATTCAGTTACTAAAATAAGAAAAAACATCTGTTTAGTTCTTAAGAGTAGTGGAGTGAAAGAGATATATAGCTAAAGAAAAAAAGACTAAGTGCTAACAGATTAACAAATATAAAGACAGAGAGATGAGGAGTTTGCTAATTCTGTTCTTGGTAAGGTAAAAAGAAAAAGAGAGCAGGATGTGCCTTGTGTCTATATACTCTAAGACATGAGAAAAAAAATGAGAGAAATAGACCAAATCCCAAAGATAGGTAGGTTTCTTAGACTTCACAGCAATGAAGGTTGTTATGAATAGCCTTGAAACTTTTTATTACTATAATTTTTGAAGCTCTGATGGCCATTGGACACTTTTTCCATGGGTTAGATATAGTTAAGTCATGCCCGGAGGTCCCCAACTCTAGGCTAGCCCTGGAATAGTGGAGATTTTACTGTCAAACAAATGTTAGTGTGCATTAAACTACTGAGCACAGCATTTGAAACTGAACTTTGGAGTACTGGCAAAAGATTAGGCTGCAAAATTCCAACAATTCGGCATTATTATAATTCAACTTTATCTGGTTACAATTTTTCTGAGCTAAATATTGTTTATTCATTTGATGTATTATTGTACTATATATTTATTTTTACATATGACATTATTGTACACTAGAGGCCTGGTGCACGAATTCGTGCATGGGTGGGGTCCCTCTGGGTGGCCTGCAGGGATCGGGCCGAAACCCGCATTCCAATGCTGCCTGCAGCTCCTACCTGCCACTCCCGCTCATCCTGGCCCCACTGTGCCTGCTGTGGGCTCATGCCCAATCAGTCCTGAGCACTCACCAGCCATGAGCCTGGCACCTGGCGCCCTCCCAAGTGGAGTGTCCTGCGGGATCAGGCTGAAACCAGCTCTCCAACATCCCCCGAGGGGTCCTGGATTGTGAGAGGGCACAGGCCAGGCTGAGGGACCCCACTGGTGCACAATTGGGGTGAGAGGGACCAGAGGAAGGCTCCAGGGCGTGTCCGGACCCATCTCGCCCAGTTCTGATCAGGGCCAATCAGGGTCGGCCAGCCGGGGAGGGACGCAGGAGGTTGACCAGCTGGGGAGGGACTGTAGGAGGGCTCCAGGGCATGTCTGGCCCATCTCACTCAGTCCTGATTGACTGGACCCCAGCAGCAAGCTAACCTACTGGTCGGAGCATCTGCCCCCTTGTGGTCAGTACACGTCATAGCGACTGGTCCACCAGTTGACTGTCTTCCCCCTGGTGGTCAGTGCATGTCATAGCGAGCTGTTGAGCAGCCTTAGCATATCATTAGCATATTATGCTTTGATTGGTTCCGTTGTTCTGTCCTTTGGTCTATTTGCATATTACCCTTTTATTATATAGGATTCTTTTTCTATTCAAGACCCTTGAACAAAAAGAATTTGAGCCTTAGCCAACTTTAGATCTCAAGTGTGGAGTAGTCCTGGTAGTTACTGGAATTTCATAAATATAATTGTAGTGTAAATATACCTTTTCTAAACAATCTTACCTACTATTATCTTCTTCATTTCTGCTAACCTTTTGAACTCGGATGTCGAGTGTGACGGTTATTGAATGTATCAATAATTTGAAATATAAAAAAATCCAAATAAATAAGTTTGTATGAAAAGAAACTCCAGTTTTTTATTCTACTGCCACGCTTTGTAAAATCTGGGGTATTTAAAAAATTAAATCCCGAGTAGAATAAAGGAATCGAGAAAAAAGCAAGTGAGTGCAAAGGGTTAATGAGGAAGATGCTAATCCTGTTCTAAGGAAATAATGGAAACAACTGTTTCTCTCCATCCACAAAAATTTTCTCAATAACAAATCTTCTCATTAACTCCTTTATATAGTTTTTGTCATGTGTCTGCATCTAAACTTGTCATTATCAGTGTTACATTGTTAAAGGAAATACAAATACTGATATCATGGTCTTTAAGAACAATAGGAAAAGAAGACACTGTTATTAGTTAAGTTTGTATTAAAATTGTGTTTTACTTTCTGACTGTACCCTGTATTGTAGGGCAGAGTGTCTCAACTTGGGTGATATTGGCACTAGTGGCTAGATAATCCTGTGTTGTAGGGCTGTCTGTGCATTATGTTTAGCAACATTCTTCATCTCTCCCCACTGGATGCCAGCAGCAACCTCAATTGTGATAACCCAAACTATGTCTAGACATTGTCAAATGTCCCTAGGAGAGAAAATTGACCCTGACAGAGAACCACTGCTCTACGGTTTAAAGCTAGTTTTCTGTTGCCTATCCAAATTTTATACAGTCCAGGCTCTGTGGCAGTTTCTCAAAAAAATTAATTTTTGAATGACGAAATACAAGTTCTCTCTCCTTCCTGTGTTCCCAGGGAAAAAAAGTTTCCGGGTACTTACAATGTGCTCAACACTGTATTAAGTATTGTGGTTGCCCCCCCTCCCCCCCACCCAAGTGCACAGCTTGATTTCTGTGCTAAATAAGTTTTTAATCAGGGTGGAGAGAAAAGCTCAATACTGTAAAAAATGAGACTGACAGAAGACAGAATTTATTGGCAATAGACCAAAAGTCAGAGTGGTTACATTTCAAAATATATGGCATAAACGATGGTGATGTTACTGAACTTTTGATTTGATGTTCCCTTGAAGGTTCTATGACCTATTTTGACATGTGGGCAGTGGTTAAATGCTGGTTTATTAACTCAAAGCTCTGTGCTATAATATATAATAACAAAGAGAACAGTAAGAAAATATTCTGTTTAAACAAAACAGATCACTTTTACATGTGACAGCCAAGCCATGCTGGGGAGGAGGTGCTGAGTTTGGTGATGTTAGTAGCTGAGTGGCAACTGAAGAAGACAAACCTAACCAGGCATGGCAAGTCCATGGTGGGCATGTGAGTATGTACGTTTAGAACGAGGGCACTTTAATGGAGATCATACCATGGTTTTCTGCTAACATCAGACCTTAGCTATTTCATGATTATAAAATTTTCCTAACATTTACAAGTTTCTAAACACATTTCTTTTCTTTTATTTTGCACAATTCCTACCACCATTGAAAAGATTTAGGTCATATGTTTTTGTGTTATCTAAATGGCATTCAAAACAAAACAAGAAATCCTTTCTTCACTTTTAATCATTGAAATCCTGGTTGGACAATTTATATCAACTTTTAATCTCCTGAAATTGTTACTGTGGTTAATAATGGATCTTTGAAGGATAAGGTATGGTCCATTTCTATAATATCTATTTCATATGGGAAAGCTGTTCAAAATTATCTGATACATTTAAAAAAAAATCTCATACATGAAATGCAAAGTGGCCTTTGCTTATACTAGTAACTCTAACATTTAATAAATACAAAGGACCTCAGAGAAGATTAAGTGCTGGGTGTGACTATGACCATTCACAAATATTTTGGCACTCCCACTTTCTCAGCCCAGGGCAGAAGAGCAGATGCCCTAATGACTTGGAACTAGGTGTGGCCACATGGCATACTTTTGCCAATGAAATGTGAGCAGAGTAATGAGTGTTATTCCTGGGCAAAAGCTTTAAGTGATTGAATGTGATCTTCCTTTACCATGTGACCAGTGATAATTCAGATCTCAGTCTTAGAGGGAGGATGATGACAGAGCAGGAAAGTACTCCAGCTGACCTGCACGGAACTTATGGAAGAAGGGAAAAAAAATAGTTGTTTAAGCAACAACTACAAATACAGACAACAATATCAACACAACCAGTGTGATTTGTTCTGTGAACTAAATAATTAGGTAAAAAAGGTAATATAAAAGGAGGAGCAGATTTTGAAAAATGATTTTGAATGGTAATAAGTATATTAGAGATATGCAATAAATGGTTAATTTTTGTGCACTCCATTGCTTCAGATCTGTTTTTAAATAACTAAAATGTAGAACTGCATATCAAGATATACACAGCCATTTAATGTTTAGCAAGTATAGGACAAAAATACTGGCTACATTAATGAACTTTCAAGAGAACTTCAAAATTAAGATTTAGTAAATTTCAATATTATGTAGGGTCATGGAAATTTAACACCACCTTTTTTTATTAGATGTGTAGCTGTGGTGTAATTTATTAGATGCATATGTATGCATATCAATTTTGAGGTCTCAGGAGCCAAATTCCATTTAAAACCACAATGACCTTACAGTGCCTTTGCTTTATACTATAATTCCACACTGTACCCCTGCTACCTTAGAGTTAAAGACTACATAATTGGAGTGGTGCATTGTAATAATTCTCCTGGTCTTTTTAACAAGCAATATTTAATGAATCCTATTATATTAAAAATAGTTGGAGAAAGGGCTCCTGGATATGCTATGGAATAGCTGTTGCTCTTAAGAAGTTTAAAATGTAGATGAAACAGATTTTACTTAGGGTGGAAGAGTAAAATGCAAATGTGCTAGGGTGATTCTGTATCAATGGGGCTGAGATTTGGGTCCTATTTCTCCATCATTATGCTGTAAGGTGATAGAGGCAGTTCTGCTGTAAGGTGATAGAGGCAGTTCTGCTTGTTTTGAAAACATATATTTGTTCCAATGTGATTAAAATATTAGGAACAATTTGCATAATGCAAATTTTGCACTTGCTTATGTACATTTTTTTTTTCTGTGAAAAACGCAAGGTGAACATAGAAAACTGAATGCAGTAGAATAGAGTCACTTAGAGGTTCATAGAATACCTGTATGCACACACCTCAAACATATACCTGCTACATTGCTCACTACACATGATATGAGCTACAACTTCCACTTAGTTTACAGCTTTCAGTCTAATTTCACGTAGGCCTCCTTTCACCCCTTCACAATAACACATTAGCTAAGCCCTCTGAGCCTCGCTTCTATAGCAAACTTCAGGTCTTTTTCAAGGTAATGTGATATTTACTATAGTATCTATGTAATTCTTAACCATGTATCATGCATAAAACGATGCTACCATTTTTATTAGATTTCTATCTTTTTTAAATGAGTCACTGGCAAACTTTTTGAGTGTTGGGCCCAACAGCATTTTTCCCATAAGCATGTTGTCTTTATTGCATGATTTTGCATAAATCATATACTAGCAGAAGTGACTCTACATGTCTGCTTATTTTGGTCCAATATCAATACCAGTAATACTGATAGTGTTAAATATATGATAATATGGAGGCTATATGAAAGCTTATAACTATGGCACTATCCGATATTTCACTTTATAGAAATATTTAGAATATTTGGAACATTGCATTTATCTCTTTTTTGAATTGAATTTATTAGGGTGACATTAGTTCATAAAATTTTATAGGTTTTAGGTCTCCAATTCTACAATATTTCATCTGTATATTATCTGGTGTGTTTACCACTCCAAATATCAAGTCTCCTTCCATCACCATTTATCCACCCTCTACCCTCTTCTACTTTCCCCATCCCTTCCCTCTGTCAATCACCAAAGAATTCAGGTGTGTCTGTAACTATGATAGTAGCTTTTGCAAGGAGAAATTGTTTCCTAAATATATAGTCAATTATCTCATCTGGGAAGGATAAAGGCTTCTTGGACAATTATTTTCACTGGGTCAATCATCATCACGTTGTATCTTTTGCCTTCAGCAATAAAAGAATAAAGAAGGTCCAGTGTCCCAACTCATTCATTTATTCTTACATATATATATATATATATATAGAGAGAGAGAGAGAGAGAGAGAGAGAGAGAGAGTTAGAACGCATGCTTGGGAAAGGACCCTGAGCTGATTGTCATCTGAATCCAGTGGTGCCTGGCAGAGCCATGCCCTGGAAACATACCTTGCCAGAGGCAGATGTGTTGTCAGTCTGACCTTTAGCTCAGGAGCCAGGGGGTGGATTTCATTATCTAAATCCAGCCAGGCACCAGGAACAAACACAATTATCCGGGCCCACCCAGAAGTGACGATTACAAAGAAGCCACAAGAATGCACATATTTTCTTTATCTTAAACTTTAGTAAAACTTCCTGATAACTTACTGTATAAAATAAATTGCACTGTATGGGCTCTGGGTCCCTATATCTCCATCAGAGGACAGCTGTCCCACCTGGTCCCAGCTTTCCCTACTGTCTTTGTGTCTGTCTCTTTCATTTTTCTCAATCCCCTGTCTCCCCTAGTCAGGACTCCTGTCTGCTCTCTAGCCGTGCTGGTCGCGGCAAAGAGAGAAATATATATATGTATGTGTGTGTGTGTGTGTGTATGTGTGTATGTATGTATATATATATATATATATATATATATATATATATATATACACACTAGAGGCCTGGTGCATGAATTCGTGCATGGGTGGGTTCCCTTGGGGTGGCCTGTGGGGATCAGACCCCGGCTCACACCCCCAGGCTCGCAGCCCTGCAGCCCCGCCTGGCACCCCGCCTTGGCCTGGCGTCGCCCCCTCACCTGCTCTACCATCCCATCTATAGAGTGATCAATCAAGGCTGGGCCCCCCGCGGGCTCCCTCAGTGCTTGGGAGCCAAACGGCGGCCCTGCCCCTCTCCACTGCCGCTGGTCACCATCTGTGGGGCAATCAGCAGGGCAATCGGGCCCCCGCTCCCACCCACCTTGGCCTGGTGCCACCTGCTCACCTGCTCCACCATCCTGCTGTGGTCCCGCTCTCGTCAGGGCCCATCAGGGGGCAGCAGCACCTCCACTGCCGCCCACTGCCAGCGTTGCATCTCCGACGCCCACCATGTTCACGCTGCCCTCTGGTGGTCAGTGCACATCATAGCGAGCAGTTGAATTCCTGGTCTCTGGTTGACCA
The DNA here is from genome assembly GCF_027574615.1 of Eptesicus fuscus. Classification (NCBI taxonomy): domain Eukaryota; kingdom Metazoa; phylum Chordata; class Mammalia; order Chiroptera; family Vespertilionidae; genus Eptesicus; species Eptesicus fuscus. The sequence continues at coordinate 26,280,290 of NC_072483.1, forward strand.
ACCGCCTGAGGGGACAATTTGCATATTAGGCTTTTATTATATAGGATATATATATTTGGCTTTATTTTTTTATTTTTTATTTTTCCTTTATTGATTAAGGTATTACATATGTGTCCTTATTGCCCCATTGCTTCCCCACCCCCATCCCCACTCATGCCCTCATCCCCCTGGTGTCTGTGTCCATTAGTTAGGCTTATATGATGCATACAAGTCCTTTGGTTGATCTCTCCCCCTTACCCCCAACCTCCCCTACCTTCCCTCTGAGGTTTGATGGTCTGGTCGATGCTTCTCTGTCTCTGGATCTGTTTTTGTTCATCAGTTTATGTTGTTTATTATATTCCATAAATGAGTGAGATCAGGTGATATTTATCTTTCTCTGACTGGCTTATTTCACTTAGCATAATGCTCTCCAGTTCCATCCATGTATATTAATTACTCTATATTATTCACTGTTCTAAACATGCTGGATATTGTGGTAAAGATCAACTTCTTGCCTTCATAGGACTTATATTTACCATAAAAATTATATATATATTTATAATATATATATATATTTAAAGAGAATGAGTAGTAGATTTCTTTTATGCCTGGTTTTGAAGTAAGTTTGTAGGTGGCAATCCTTCAGGATTAACTTTTAGTTTTAATTGGACCCTGACAAATTAGATTTAGGTAGTTGTTCTTTCAGCGGAGAATGCCAAAACAAGTATTCTGAAGCAAATGTTTTCAAAAGAAATGGCTTGCTCCTGGAATGATCAACAGCCCTAACTAGGCCAGGTTGTAGATGTGTGGCCTGGTGCTGTGTACCCTGGGCCTGTGGTAGAAAACTTCAAGAAAAGACGCGTTTGGCTTCCAGTGGTTTCTAAATTGAATTAACCAAGCAAATATTTCAACTATTCACCACCAGTTGGAAATGTTAACTATTCACATTAAACTTTGAAAACCTTTGACAGTGTTTTAGTTCCCAATACAAATGTAGTCCAACTCATTTTGTCTTAGTGGAAGAGGGTTAACTCTGTTTGTTTCTTCTAAACATAAACTTGCTTTCTTAGTTAGATTAGCAGGGATTTATCCCAGTCTTCCTGACTCCCCCTTTTCTTCCCTATTTCCTTTTGTTCTGCAGAGGACTCCGTGCCTTGGGTGAGGTTCTGAACTACAATAGAGGGAGAGGGGGCCTTTGTGGTCTGTTTTGAGCACCATGAATCCGACAAGTTTTACTTTCTTAGAGTGCTATATAGTGATTTTTTTATGTGTCTAAGAAATGGAAACATTTTGTCTCATATAAAAAAGAAATATTTTTATACTGTGCTCCACTCACAGACCACATCAGAGGTATTCTAAGAATAGAATAGATCAAATATATTTTATGGAAATATAATGAGAAAAGGATGTGTTCCCAAAACTCACTCTGAACAAAGGAATGCAGCATAGTCAGAAATACTTTAATGCTCCTAACAATTTTCTCATGTGAAAGACTGAGGAACAGCCCTGGTTTGAAGAAATCTCCCACTTCTCCCCAGGCTCCCTGAACTTGAGATCAGAACTGGGAAATCTATACATTGTGAAAAAGAAAATGTATGGAAAAAGTGACTTGGGGCATTAACCAAAAAGGCATTGTTTGAAAGAAGAAAACATCAATATGAAACGTTTTGTCATATTTCATTTCATTGATCATGTATTTATTTTATGTATTCCAGAGTACCGAAGCTTAGAAGTAACCGAATTTCTGGGGATTCATATTAGATTTGTCAGTCTGTGTTTGAGGGAACTTACTGGGAAGCCAGATAGATTACAATCATTGGCTTTTATCATCCTGTTCTATCTTGTATACAAAGAAGAGTAAAACCAAGTACACTGAACATCTATCTTTTCTGAAAAACAATATACATCAAGGACTGAATTTATATTCAGATAACATTCTTTTCACAATAATAACCTACAGGTGTTTGAGAAACTACACTTACCGGTTTTATTAAAGTCACCTGACCAGAGGTTAGATTTCCTTCTAATCATATTACCTAATGTATTTTAAAAATATGTTAGTTTGCTTTTTAACTTTGCTAGCTGTTACACTGGTGCACAAGTGTGATTTTCTTGCTTTTCTGAGGTTCTGTGTTCCAGTTTATATATTCATATTGATTCTCCTGCTGCAGTCAGCGTTGCCACCAAATGTCTGTATTGTCTTGCTGAGTTTATTTTGCTTCACGTTTTTTCACTTCTGAGGTATTCTAAATTAGACAATCATATTCAGCCCCCTTTCCACCCTACTTTGTGTTTGCTCAAGAAATATACGCATTCTCAATGGGTGACTGTTTATTTACTGTATCTACTATAGCACAGTCTGAAGGGACCACAGAGTCCCATGAAGGAAAAGTCATCATAATATTTGTGCATTAAACACACATATTTAGGTACATATATCTATTTTTTTGAAAAACCAAAAATGCATATGCTATCATGGCCCCCAAGGTAGCAATAACATATGCAGAGAAAATTTATGCAGTTCCAGGCTGTGAACAGGATTTCCAAGAGCTACTTCCAGAAAACATTACCCCCCTCCTCGTTCTCCAATCTGTCCACTTACTTCACTCGGAAGACCTCCCTCTCCTTCTAAATCGACTAGCTGGTGAGTTTGTCTAATTTAGCTTTGCTGCTTGGTGACTTTTGAGGAGCAATGAAAACATTCTTAGGATGTGGGTGTGTGGGTGTTTCTTTGTACATTTTTCTCTCATGAAGAATTTGCAGGATTGATACACTGCTTAAATAAAAGGAGCAGTTTTATTTTAAAGGAGTTGAATAATGTATCGAGGTACATTTTTGTCAGCTTAAAATTTTCTAGTTATTTTCAACTGGGAAAACAGAAACTATGTAGTACTTAAAAATAATTGAAAAGTTTTTCAAAAGATAAATTTAAAAAATCTTACTTTGTAAAATCTCCTGAATGAGGAAAAAATATATGCCCTGGAAATCTTACTGCTTTCATTATGTAACAGGAAATGCTACAGGAAGATAAAAATCTTAAGAAGCAAATCCTGCTCAGTTTTGAATGATAAGCATTCTCAATGATTATGATATAATGTTTAAAATATTATGTTAATATTACTTTATAATATTATATGTACATATATACTCTATGCTTATGTTATTAGCATATGCTAATTATACATTTTAAGGGAAATTCAAATATTATATTATATATTACTAGGGGCCTGGTGTACGAAATTCAGCCCAGCCTGCCTCCTCTCACACACTGGGAGCCCTCAGGGGATGTCCTACTGATGGCTTAGGCCCGCTCCCCATTGGGAGCGGACCTAAGCCGCAGTCTGGCCTCCCTTTGCAGGAGGCAACCAGGCTGATCAGGGGAAGGCACCAGCCCCATCACCCCACTGCTGCAGCCACTGCCAGTCACCGCAGCCACCAAGGTATTTTCATCAACATGGACTCCAGTCCCTTCACCATGAAAAAATGACAACTTTCTTTAAGCATTTTCAAGATGTGTCTTTCATAGGATATGACATTTATTTCTTTATTTTTCTTTTTATCCTCACCTGAGGATATGTTTCCATTGATTTTTTTCCCCTTCCCTGTGATCCCAGGCTCGGCCCCTCCCCAAGCGTAAAGCCTCCGCCCCAGGCTTTAGGCTTGGGAAGGGGTTCTCTCCCAGCTCCTCCCCAAGCCTAAAGCCTCTGCCCCAGGCTTTAGGCTTGGGAAGGGGTTCTCTCCCAGCTCCTCCCACCCTTCCGATGGCCGGCTGGGTGCCAAGGCGGTTCCTGGGATCCAGGTATGTATGCAAATTAACTGCCATCTTTGTTGAGTTAATTTGCATACTCACTCTGATTGGCTGTGGGCATAGAGGAGGTACAGTCAATTTACATGTTTCTATATTATTAGGTAAGATTCTTATTTAAAACTACACTACAATTCTGTTATTTAGGATCTTTCCCCCTAAGTTCTGTGGAACCAAGAGGAAATATTGACATTGAAATATGACAAAATGGAAAAGGAAATAGGGTTTATGAGGGCTTGTAATCTCATTTTACTGATATTTTTTGTCTTCTGCCTCAGTGTTTTCCATAAAAAAAATAGACATGAATTAAAGAATGTACATTTAAGTTTCATTTTATTAACATTATGAATTTAAAAATAATTTGGTCCATGATGAGATAGCCCAGTCTACTTTTTGTGATGCTAACTCTTAGAGCCGTGGTCGGCAAACTGCGGCTCGCAGGCCACATGCGGCTCTTTGGCCCCTTGAGTGTGGCTCTTCCACAAAATACCACGGCCTGGGCGAGTCTATTTGGAAGAAGTGGCGTTAGAAGAAGTTTAAGTTTAAAAAATTTGGCTCTCAAAAGAAATTTCAATCGTAGTACTGTTGATATTTGGCTCTGTTGACTAATGAGTTTGCCGACCACTGTCTTAGAGCAATAATTTTAAAATAGAATTAAATGTTACCATTTCATAATTCCCACACTTTGGTTTATTTTAAAATAAATTATAGGTTTTTATCCCGTCTCGTGTTCACCTGCCTTGGAGTAAACACGATGCCTGTGCACTGCCCCACAGGCTGCCTCTCAGCAGCCTCTCCCGTGCTCTCCCCTGACTGGCTCTGTCTCAGCTTCCTTGGCCTGGTTATTGCCCCTCCAACATGGCCCCTCCATCTTGAAATAGAGCATTCACTTGTGTGTTTCCTGTGCCTGAAGCATTCTTCCCAGGTCTTCCTCTATCTGACTTCCTTACTTCCCTCCATTCTTTGATCAAATATCACCTCGTGGTAGAGCCAACTGTCATCACAGTATTAACGCTTTAACCTGTCATCCCATTGTCTTCCTAGCCTAGCTCCCCAGATCCCCTTTAGTCACTCAATATTTTTTTTTTGCCCATAGTGCTTATTACCTTTTAGTGTACTAGATAATTTATTTGTTTATTATATTTATTGTCTGTCATTTCTTAAAAAATGCAAGCTACATGAGGCCGAGATCATTGTTTGTTTTTCTTGCTGATACATCCAACTGCCCAGATTTGTGCCTGGTCTGATACAATCCATTATATTCATTGTATGAATTACATGAGTGAATGAATAAACAAATGCAAGATAGTTCTTTTCAGTGATTGTAATGGCTTCCAAACTCTTCTTGTGGCTATTTCTTTCCTCTGAAAATGCTCCATTTTATTGGCATTCCTATAAAATAGTATTCTACAGATTGCTTGGTAGTCTGATTAATTTGAAGTATAAAGGGCAAATCTCTTCTATGATTTTGGGCGCTATACTTCTAGTGATTCTGTTTTGAGGCAGTTGTGTCATACTATTGATTCACAGGGAAATTATAATTAACTAGAACACTGGAATACACTTTTATATGAACTGCCCTTAAGTTTCATATTCCTCATTCTGTATTTGTGTAGTTTTGTAAATGCAAATGTTGGGAGTTAGCATTTGTTCATTTTACAGTAGATTTTGTAATAGTTGACATACTTTGACAGGTTATTGAGATCTTTACCACTTCCATTCATTCAGTCATTGAGTAAATATTAATTCAATATTTACCTTGCATTAGGCATAGACATACAACAAAGAGTAAGAAACAAGGATGCTAGCAGCTATGTAGGAACTTACAATCATGTGGAGGAGCAGGCATTAAACTATAACCACAATGCAAAAGAAGAACTGTTGCAGGAGGTTGTCCCACCTTGAAAATGTATAACAGGTGTTTTGATCGCTGAGGAATTACAATTGGTGTGAGACCTGAAAGAAGAGTTAACGAATGAAAAGGTTGAAGAAGAAGTTTCCTTGCAGTGGTGACAGAATGGAGAAAATGCCTGTGGCGCACAGCAGCAGCTGCATGTAAGGGCCTGAAAGAAGACCAACGTATCTAAAGTAAAGGGTGTGCAGGAAAATGAAGTGAGGTGAGTGCAGGTGGGAAGGGACCTGATCTGGCAGGACCATGAGGGCTGGGTTAATGAATTGGCTATCTTAGATGCTCTCACCTGTGTGACGTTTAGAGGTCCTCAGAGGCACAAGTTATTTTGTTCACTGGACCCAAAATCGGTGTGGTGGTTGTGTTTTAGCTTCCTGTAGAACTTATCTATTCTATGTAAGATTTATTTCAGTTAAGACACTATCACAGTCATCAAGTATATGGACCCAAGGGAATAAGAAGATGGAGGTTGGGAAAACTCTGGTAATAAACATTTCTCCTTTATCGCCTCTGAGGATAGCACAGTGGGGAGTAGCTGTAAAACGCAGCAGAAAGTGGAGTGGAGCCTGGAAGCAGAACATCTTTTTTGTCTGTCATGGCTTATATTTATAGGGTCAGGAAGAAGAGTTGTTACAAACCTTCCATTTAAAATCAGGTGTTCCCTTGACAATTCAGGGTTTAAGCATCTTTTGTTGTTGTTATTGTTTTTACTTTCTCATCATCCTGAATGTAAATGGCAAATATAAAGAATGTCAAATAAAGGACAAATACTAATTACATATTAATTCAATTCAACCTGAATGTATTTTTTTTTCAATATCTCCAAGTACAAGTCTGGTAATAGTTTCCTTATTTCAGTATATCACTCCACCCACACTTGTTTATTAGCAGGAAGTCTACTGGAGGGAGAGGTCTCCTTTTACTTCCTGAATTGTTCAAGAACCCCAGGGGCTAATATGAAAGTGATGTGGTTTAAGTGTCCTGCTTGCTTACCAAAGTTTGATGCTGGGACAAATGGAAAGTCTGATGCCTACCTGCCATTTGGTAAGTCCCCATTTGTCATGGCCCCTGCCCAGCTCAGCGTGGTGCCACATGCTGGACTCCAGAGCTATAGTCATCACACTTCACAAGCATGGATAGCCTCAGTCATTGTTTTCTAAGCTCAAACTCCATCCTATAGGAGGTGGAAAATGAAGACCTTTCAGTCCTCTCTCCACACTTAATTAGAATCTGCTCTTCCCATATCCCTGAGGACTTCTCATAGAGCTGGAATCACCAACCCAAACTTCTGCTTTGTTCCTGGAGACATCTCCATTGCAGTTATTAGCATGGCTCTCTGTCTATAATCTTTGGTGCCAGCCACCTTGTTCTCCACTGCCAAATTTCATTAGCTCTGAGTCTTCAGTAGCTTGAGTCAGGCTCTCCCTGGCAGATGATCCATGAGCTGCTTCTGTTAATCACACCACTACCTTACCAAGAAACTGCTGTCTCTAAGCTACCCAAAGAAAGAAAATGTTTTCTTAAACCTTTTTCATGTGTTTTCAGAATGAAGGGGAGCCCTTCAAATGACCTTGAAAAGCTTAAAATCTACTTTATGTTGATACACTTAACACTGGCCTGGTTACTGGGGATGAAATTTCAGGTTTGGCTGGCTTATTTTGCCAACTCAAAGGAAACAATTGCCAATTATAAATCTGAATGCATGAGGACAAGGATTTTTATGTTTCGTAAGCAGTGCTATATCTTCAGAACCTAGAAGAGTCTGATATATAGTAGGTGTGGACTTTTTTTGTGGGATTAATAACTGAATCAAGTATCATTTCTGGTTAAATTGATTAGTGTATGACAGCATTGTGGGCACCACCTCACCAATAAGAAAGTGGGTGTATTGGTTCAAAGTTTTACTTGAAGCTCGTTACAAATTTGGAGAAGGAAATAAATGGAGAAGATATGGTGATAAAAGTGGGGTGAGAGACTGAAACAAAGAACTAAACTTTTTATAAGAAGCAGATTGCAATAAAATTTTTATTTTAAAAAATATATAATTCTCTATTTCAAATAAATGAGGAAAGCAAGTTTTCATGTTAACATGAAGAAAATCATTTGTTTCCAATTCTTCAATCCCATATAAATATTCTTATTACATTCTTTATATACCCATACAAGTAGTCTCAAAATATTCTCATACTATATATGTAAATATACAGGGTGTCCCCAAAAAAATGTATACACACTTTAACAGCTGATAGCTCAATTGATGTTTCCTTCTTTTCAGTGTACTCCATTGGAATTAATAATTATTCAAAGTGTGTATACATTTTTGAGGATACCCTGTATGTATACACATATACACCTATAATGTGCATGTCTTTCATATACAAGTGTATATTTTTAAAACTAATTAGATTAAAATTAAGACTAAAAAGCAAAATTTAGTAGAATAATGGTCAAAATGTCACTTTATTGTCTCTTCTACCAAAAACAAAGCAATGGAATATCCAGGATAACCATCTATGTATTGTATAGATTTCATACTTATGATATTATTAGACAAAGTATAGTCATAATTAGGTCATTTGCATCTTAACCTCCAAAGAAGGTGTTTTGTTGGTTGGGTACATAGAAATGGATTAAAAAATACTTATGCCTACCTAATAGTTTTATATACTATACCAACATATTGGGAACCTAATAGAAACCACTACAATTCCTCATATAAAGAATCACAACCTCCAATATTATATTTATTCAGGTCAAAGCCATATTTACTTATGAAATCGAGGGAAAAGGTACAAAAATGTACATTCGCTTTTGCTTGACACATAAATTTAAAATCCCATCATGAAAGTGAGGTTGGTACAGATTGAATGAGGGCATTATCTGTTTTCAAAGTACAATATAAGCTGATATTCTTTTATCTCAGATCATTTGGCCTTTGTGTTTTTCCTGTACTTAATGTGTACATTCTTATGTATTGTCATAGAAATATGATCTTTATTTTAATCAAATTTTATCTATATAATTTATAAGTCTCTGTCTCAAGAGCAATTCTTATTTAATTTCCAATAAAAATTTCTGGTTTTTCCTTGTTTGAACAAAATCAATTTTAACTTCAATTCTGTGTAATTTCTAGGGATTTTTCTCATTTAAATAATTCCCAAGAATAAACTCTGATGTTTCTTTGTAGGAAAAGAAACACACTTATGTTTTCTTAGGAAATTTATAATGCACAAACACAACAGTTTACTGGTTTACAATTTAGGTCTACTTCAAAATGAAATTCTGAAAATATAATAGCCATTTAACTCAGAGCAGCAGAGGAAATTAAAAATTATATTATACTATATACAGTATTTACTTGTGGGCATTTTGAAAAAAATGTATTCCAAGTCCAGTAAGATACTTATTAAAAGGCTGCTAGAAGAAGGCCAATAAAATAAGGTAGACATTTTTTAAAGATCCAAGAAATGATCTTTAGAAATACTTATGAATACCTTTTTGGGCTGCATATACCTGGTTCACCAAAGCAACTTGCCTGTTTGGCTTCCTTAGTGCTATTCAGCCAGTGGTTAATCTGGCATTCTCTTTGTCTAAAGATAGTCAGACCCATTATGCTGTATTAATAATACTTGCTAATTTGTACTTTGAGGCAATCATAATGTTTGTTTCAAGTATATTTATATTTTTGTTTTTTAAATAAAATTAGAAACTCAAATCTCAACCATTTCAGGTTATCTTTTAAGGAGTATTTGTTTACTCTGCCCAAATAAATTGTGTTATGGTAGTAGGATTTATATATTTTATACCTTTGGATTCATTAATAGCAGTAAATACAGTGGTTGAGAATATCTGCTTTAAAGTGAATAAGAACAGACTCAACCTCTGACCCTGTTTCTTACTTGTTGTGGGACTCCATGTAAGTTACTCAACCACTTTAAGCCTCCAAGATAACTTAGCTTCAGAAAGATAGCTTCCTGGTCTCCTGTCGTATCAAACTCTATTTCTCTCAAATCTACTCTCTTCGCATAGGAAATTTAGCTCCTTTTCCATCCATTCACAAAACCTGCAATGAGATGAACTGAACCAACTCCCCTTAGAAAACAGTTTATAGATCATCTGTTTCCCCTCCCCCCATATATCAGTATGCCCCGTGTGGGTCTCACACTTCTCTTATGAGTGCCCAGTTCCAAGAAGCACAGCCAGTATTCCTTCCAGAGAGACCAAGATCTTTTGGGAGGAGATTCTAATATTAAGAAAATTGAAATTTCTTTTCTGTCATTACTTAGAGAGGATATTATGCCGGAAAATATTTAATTCATTTTAATTTACATAATACTTATTGAGAAATTTTCTGTGCAAAGCACTGGATTGGTAAAGTAAAAGGACAGAAAGAGGATCAACACCACCAGTGTCCTCCCATCTGTGGAGACAGATACATACTAAATAATATCAACAAAGGACAGGATGTATTTATTTTTGCCTTTTAAACTTCTTTTATTTTTTATTTTTTAAAATACTACAAATACCCCTAGCTGGTTTGGCTCAGTGGATAGAGCATCGGCCTGCAGACTGAAGGGTCCCAGGTTCGATTCCGGTTAAGGGCACGTACTGGGTTGCGGGCTCAATCCCCAGTGGGGGGCCTGCAGGAGGCAGCTGATCAATGATTCTCTTTCATCATTGATGTTCCTATCTCTCTCTCCCTCTCCCTTCCTCTCTGAAATCAATAAAAAATATTTAAAGTATTACAGATAGCAGTACATATGTCTCCTTTTTCCTCATTGACCTCCCCCTGGCTTCCCCTACCCCCTGGCACTTGCCCCCCCCCCCCATTGTCTGTGTCCATTGGTTATCCTTATATGCATGCATGCAAGTCCTTCTGTTGATCTCTTCTCCCCACCCCCTAACCCTCCCCTGCCTTCCTGCTGTAGTTTGACAGTCTGTTAGATGCTTCTTTGTCTCTGTATCTATTTCTGTTCATCAGTTTATAATGTTCATTACGTTCCATAAATGAGTGAGATCATGTGATATTTATCTTTCTCTGACTGGCTTAATTCACTTAGCATAATGCTTTCCAGTCCCATCCATGCTGTTGCAAATGGTAAGAATTCCTTCTTTTTTTACAGCAGCATAGTATTCCATTGTATAGATGTACCAGAGTTTTTTTAATCCACTCATCTGCTGATGGGCACTTAGGCTGTTTCCAAATCTTAGCTATTATAAATTGTGCTGCTATGAACATAGGGGTGGATATATCCTTTCTGACTGGTGTTTCTGGTTTCTTGGGTTATAAACCTAGAATTGGGATCACTGGATCAAATGGCAGTTCCATTTTTAGTTTTTTGAGGTAACACCATACTGTTTTCCTCAGTGGCTGCACCAGTCTGCATTCCCACCAGCAGTGCACGAGGGTTCCTTTTTCTCCGCATCCTTGCCAACACTTGTCCTTTGTTGATTTGTTGATGATAACCATTCTGACAGGTGTGAGATGGTACCTCATTGTTGTTTGATTTGCATCTCTCGGATGATGAGTTACTTTGAGCATGTTTTCATATGTCTCCTGGCCTTCTATATGTCTTCTTTCAAAGTGTCTAGGTCCTTTGCCCATTTTTAATTATATTACTTATCTTCCTTTTGTTAAGTTGTAGGACCTCCCTGTGAATTTTGGAGATTAAACCCTTATCAGAGATAACATTGGCAAATATGTTCTCCCATGCAGTGGGCTTTCTTATTGTTTTGTTGATGGTTTCTTTTACTGTTCAGAAGCTTTTTATTTTGATGTAGTCCCATTTGTTTATTTTCTTCTTAGTTTCCATTGCCCTAGGATTTGTGTTGGTAAAGATATTGCTATGACAAATGTCTGCTATTTTGCTGCTGATGGCTTCTTCTAAGATTTTTATGGTTTCCCATCTTAGGTTTGTACTTTATCCATTTTGAGTTTATTTTTGTGTATGGTGTAAGTTGGTGGACTAGTTTTATTTTTTTACTAGTACATGTACCTGTCCAATTTTCCCAACACCATTTATTGAAGACTGTCTTGACTCCATGGTATGCTCTTGCCTCCTAACAAAGAATATATTTTAATAAATGATATTTACTTCAATAAATAAATGGTATGTGGACACAGAAGAGGAAGAAATTAAACTTAACTGAGTGATTTCAGAAAACAATGAGATTAATTGAAATTTTATGTCTAGTATAAAGGATAGGTTGAATTTTGATTTGTGAATATTGGGGTTCAGTAAGTCCCCAAGGTGTGGTTCAAATTTAAAACTTTATGACTCCCCAAACCTTGGTTTTAAGTGTTGTTTTTTTCTTACTATAAGGAAATTGCAATTTTTCAGGCAGAAGTAATGCGATTCTTCACTTGGACAACTGGAAATGAAAAGGGAGGGGCAGATTTAAAAATAGTGTAAGAGGAGATTCTATGGGTTTGCAAGATTGGGTAGATAGGAAGGGCGAGAGAAAGCAAGAGATCTGTGGACAGGAAGGGAGAAGAAGAAGGGCACCATTGCCTCCAAACAGGAGGAAAAATCTTGGCCTCCATAAGGGTAGATAATTGAAATGATAAGAAAGAATAGCACCATGGAGAGGATAAGACTGTGTGAGAAGGATGCACGGAAGAAGGGAATTGACAGAAGGAGCACAAAGCAGCATTTCCTAAGGCCAGGAAGAAAGCCAAATAAGACCAGGCAAGAGATTATAGAGTGCATCAGAGAAGAAATGGTGCGTTATTCATGAAAACGAAAAATATACAAAATGCTGCCAAGTGGCCAGGTGCTTACTAATTGGGCAACCTGGAGGAAATCAGTCCATTTCCTGAAGCTGCAGTTTCTTCACATTGCTGTTAAAAATCGTTTTAAAGAAAAGGTTGTTGTGAAGATGAATGTGCTAACACATGCAAAATGCTTAGTGCAGTGCCAGGCATATAGTTCATGCTCAATGAAGTCAGCTGTCAGTGTTTTCATCATCATCACCATCAGCATCTCATCATTGATAAATGTGGAAAGACACATTTGGATTTGATGACTCATAGCTTTTTAGTGACATTTCAGTAAGTAGTTTTCATACTTTGTGGGGCAGGAACAGATTACAATAGGGTGAGAGCAGTCAAAGAAGTGGAGAAGGAAAACGATTTTTCAAAAAGCTTGGCAGTAAATGTGAGGGTAGAGGGCAGTGAGTCAATGGGGATTAGTACAAGGAGGGTTTTTCTAGGATTAAGTTTTTACTCTGAGAGAAAGGAAGGGGTAGAAAGGGAGAAAGTGGGAATGTCTGAGATGAATAAGCTTTGAAATGGACATGCAGGAAGTGATCCTTTAGCAACCTTATAACAGAATTATTTTCATGCACAGGTGGGATGAGTTACAGAGAGGATTACAATGGGGTGTAGCCTCATTCGGTGATTCATTTGTACAACTCAATTCCAAACGTGGACTTATTTGGGAGTAAATTCCACAACCAAAGCAGTGACTGTGTATTTTCCATCCTAAAATGTCAGTAATGCCAAGGAGAGGTCTCAAGGAATACAAGTTAGACTCCTGATGGTCTTGCAAGGACATCACTGATTTGACTGGAGAGAGAGAGAAAGAGAGAGAGAGAGAGAGAGAGAGAGAGAGAGAGAGAGAGAGAGAGAGAGAGAGAGAGAGAGGAATATCTCATTTCTCCCCTTGTGCCAAAGAACATGAGAGTGAGTAAATCTTCACAGGGTATGAGATTGCAATAAAGATGTGTGCAAATTTAGATGGAAATTAGGCATGTTCCCAGGGCTCCTGGAAAATTGCCAGCATAACGCTCAAGACATTGCCTTTATAGACTATGTATGTATTTATTTCTTTGTAAATCCAGTCTATAGAGTTTCCTGCTTATGATTGTTCCCAAGGACGTTCTTTCTCCAAGCATTTCTCTAAGCAGATACTCACTCAAAGCTGGTTTTCAAATCATATCAAATGCAATCAGTATTTTTTGTGAATTTTCCCTGTTTGATATTACTGTTCTGTTCTTCATAATTTTATTATGCAATGATCATAATAGTAAAGTTTTATCAAAGATGCATAGCATGTGTGTGTGCATGTATATGTGTGTGTGTGTGTGTGTGTGTGTGTGTGTGTGTGTGTGTGTGAGAGAGCAATTCCAAATATGGGGAATTACAGTATTAATTATTTCTCATACCTCTCAAACACATTTCAAATCTACTCTTGAAACATTATCTGTTTTACATTATAGTTTAATTCATTAATGCCCTTTACATTCTATGTATTTAGAGTTTGAAGTGTGTATGGAGAGTACAATATGATAGTGTAAGTTGAAATGTAGACTATTAATTGCTGAAAAATATTACTTTCCAATCACTGTTACTTTCCAAATATTTAATTATATCAACCCGTTTTTCTTATTCTTTCATTTTACTAAATTCAAAAAGCATAGCTAGGGCCAAGAATATTAAACCATTTTGAGTTATAGAATGTTACAATGAATTTTAGTTTCTCTGAAAGATACAACTATGCTTAAATCAGTGACTTACATGTTTTTTTTGGTGGTTTTCTATCTTTACACATAATTCTAAGTTTCTTTAAAGTAATACAGTTCTAAATATAAATATTTATTATCAGAAGAGAAATAAGTCATTCTGAGACTCAATAGTTATAAAACTGGAGAGTATTTAGTTTTGGATGTAAACTCTCATCACTTTACAAAATACATGAAATGAAATATTGGAGTCACTTAATCTATGTTGTTTTGTCTTCTTTGTGCTTCTTTGATATTACTCAGAATGAAATTACTGGATATGACACATTCATTAATTTTTATTTTATGTTGAATTTATTAAATGTTTATATTATCTATTAATATTATAATTGCTTTTCATAAAATAAAATAGGTGCCTTCCACATGTATTTTGTATTTCTGTTTGCTGAGTTTATAGCATATTTTAGAGAATTAAAAAGGCATTTTGGTTGGAGACTTAGAGAAAGGGCTATTTTTTTAACTGGAGGATTAACTCTGGGCTGGAAGTCAGACCAATGGTTCTTCTGGCTCCCAGGTCCAGCCTCCAGCCTCAGGCAGGGGTGGCGACCTCTCTCTAAGAGAGCAGAGTAATGCTCCTCTTGCATCCTTTGTCTCAGAAGATTGTCTTCAGAATCCAGCAAGAGTTTCTAAAACAAGCATGTCAAACTCACAGGCTAACACGGGCCAAATAAACAAGGTTTAGGTTTATGTGGGCCACAAAAAAACAAAAGCTTCAATTTTCATAGAAACGTAGGTTTATTTTGATAGAGACATGCTGAATACAAATGGCTGAAATAAATGGGTAATCGTTAAACTAATAGAACATTTTAATAAAAAATATTTTTTTCTTGAACATTAACTTATCAGACAGTGAATAACTGCACAAATTAATAAGCATCACGCAAATAAACCTATTTTTCTTGTTCTCCGAAAGCGAAATATTTCCTATTGCACAAACCAAACAAGTCAGTGCAAGACTAATGATGTAGCAATTGGCTGCTAAAATATTCGCACTAATATTAGTGGAGAGAAAAGGTGAGCCTGCGCGCAAGGCACGTAGGGAAATGAATGAAACACGATTATAGTAACCCATCATTAGCGAACGTTGTAGTTCGTTATTAATAATTATGTATAACAGGATATTATAAAAATTAAGTTACGAAATTTTTATTAAAACATTTCTTACATACCGTTATATTAGCTGGGCCGCAAAAATATTTGGTGTGGGCTGTGAGTTTGACATGCTTGTTCTGAAAGTATTTTGAGAAATAAAACATGCATTTCTTTTTTTACTCAATAAACTACCTTTAATTTTTAATTGAAATAATGCTGTTTCTCTCAATTTCCTAGAATGTTTTAAAATAAAGATTGAATACACATATTATACCTGTGCTAGTTTCTGAGATATTGGAGCTATTTTGTTCTCTCAAGATTTTGGTTTGAGGTTTACATCATTTGAAATGGTCATAAACGGGGCTTATATTTCATTTATTTGCACTATTAGTTTAACCAAGCAATTATTGTTACACACTATATGCAATTTCAGGGCAGGTAGGTATTCAGTGAGGAGTTTAATAATAGTTGTAGAGTGGGTGCAGTAGAACTTATACCCGGTTCCCATTATAGCACATTGACATGACTTCAGGTGGAAAGTTACATTGTTAAGTGATTTGGAAGGTGAGATGGCAGTAAATGTGTGTCAGTGAAAAGAATAAAGATCACTGGAAAAATACCTAGAAGACTAGATATCAGCAAAGTACTTAGAATAGCATTTTAGGAGTTAGATTGGTGCCTCTCTGCTAGCAAGGCCTTCTTTCTTCCATTTCTCAGATCTCATCTTTCCTTTCCTTGAAAATCCAAGTGGATGCCATTCTTCCTGAGAGCGGCCATCCATGTCTAGGTCTCTTTCTCTCCATTTTTTATTTCTGTTAGTGATAGATACGTGTACATAGTTTACAGCATCAAATAGTTCAAGTTTCCCACTTTCTTTTCCTAGAAGCAATGAATTTCAACTCTATTGTCTCTGTGTTCTATATAACATGTATATATTTTTATTTCTCAAAATGTTCAGCTTTAGGAACGAACTACCTCTTTAATTGCCTGTGGTAAATGGGATTTAGCATTCTTTCTTTCCTATAATTCTTTTCCTCCTACACCAAAAATCTTGATTCTTCCTATTCCCTTATTCTCAAATTTTATATTTTGAGTCAGATCATTATATAATGTTTACATAGTTACGTATTATAACTATGTAAAAATACTATGCATATCTGAGCCATACACACACACACACACATACATATACATACAGTATATGTGTGTGTGTATATATATATACATACAGTATATGTATATATATACATATACATACAGTATATGTGTATATATATATGTGTGTGTATATATATATATATATATATATATATATATATATTCCCCTTTACTTCCTTCTGCTTAGTGTTTGTTTTTTTAATTTAACTAATAAGTACTTATCACTATTTCAACTCCAAACTCATCATCTAGTTGATGAAATCTCTCTCAGTATGTCAAGAGCATCAGGAATATTATTTGTGTCATTTTCTCTCTCAGGGACTTCTAACTTCTTCCATTCTGGACATAGGTGCATAGGTGTTACCGTTTCCCTTCATGTCTTTCTCTGTCATTTAGGACCTCATTTTGTTGAAGCACATCCTCTAAGAGTTTTCTTTGAAAAAATACATAAGAGAGAATGATGCTTCAGAGTACTTAGGTATGATAATATCTTTATTATATAAGTAATGTTTTGGTGTAAAATTCTAGATTGGAAAAGTCACTTTCTTTTAGAATGTGACTCAAGTTTTTTTTATTTTTCTTTCCTACTTTTTGTCCTTTTTTTCTATTTTTTTTTTAATTTTACTGATTATCTACAGAGAGGAATGGAGAGGGATAGAGAGTTAGAAACATCGATGAGAGAGAAACATCGATCTATCAGCTGCCTCCTGCACAACCCCCACTGGGTATGTGCCCACAACCAAAGTACATGCCACATGCCCTTGACCGGAATCAAACCTGGGACTCTTGAGTCTGCAGGCCGATGCTCTATCCACTGAACCAAACTGGCTAGGGCCTTTTTTTCTATTTTTTGACAAATATTCTTTTTTTTTAAATTTCTTTATTGATTAAGGTGTCACATATTTGTCCTCATCCCCCCATTCCCATCCCACACCCCTCCCCACGGATGCCCCCACCCCCGTGTTGTCCTTAACCATTGGTTAGGCTCGTATGCATGCACACAAGTCCTTTGATTGATCTCTCCCCCCTACCCCCACCCTCTCCTACCCTCCCTCTGAGGCCCGACAGTCCGATCGATGCCTCCTTGTTTCTGGGTCTGTTCTTGTTCATCAGTCTATGTTGTTCATCATTTCCCCTAGATGAGTGAGATCATGTGTTACTAGAAATATACTTATAAGAACCGAATGTGAGACGAGCAATAATAGTTATGCTGACAGGCAAATGAATCAGTCTGTAGTAAGTTTCTTTCTGGACCAACAGTTCTTTTGAGAACCAATTTCAATGTCCACCAGTTCCTTATATGTACATGTCGGCACTGACTTTTCAGTTCTGGTTGGTGGACAAATGGTGGTAATGCAGGTCCGACTCTCTCTGGTTTGGTACCACCTGGACTCAGGGGCGCAGCTTCACCCGGACTCAGGGGTGTGCGGCCTCACCTGGGCCCGGAACCCAGCCTCATCCGGACCCAGGGGCGCATGGCCTCTCCCGGACCCATGGGCGCGGCCTCACCTGGACCCGGGATCCATCTTCACCCGCACCCAGGGGCGCGTGGCCTCACCTGGACCCAGGGGCACAGCCTTCCCCGGACCCAGGGGCATGGCCTCACCCAGACCCAGGGGCGCGCAGCCTCACCCAGACCCGGGTTGACAAATATTCTTAACCTTATTTTCTGTACTTCTCTGACTTTTAATTTCTGCTATTATATTTCAACAGCACTATTTTCTCTGAATATTTCTTTTAAATATCTATTTACTATTTCATGAATGCAATATCTTCTTTTATCTCTTTGAGAATATTACTTAAAGCTATCTTTTGGAACTTTTTTTCCTTTTGTTTAAAATCTGTTTTTCTAAAGCATTTTTCTAAAGCGTTTCTGCTTATCTTCTCTTTGATTATTTCCATCTCACTTTCTCAAGTTAGACACTTCTTTAGATGTCCAGACATTGTTAACTATCTGCTAATATTTAGAATGGGGCACTAAAAGTTATCTAGGAGGCTATGAGCATGTGAATGGGATCTGAGGACTATGGTTCCCTCTGTAAGTTTATCTGGCTAGAACATTTCACTATGGAACACTTGATGTCAGAATCTTTGGGTCTTCTTCTCTTGGACTGGTATATTTTCCAGAGTGATAACTCCTCTGTTCTTTTGCCTATAGTGTATAGGAGTGACTGCCAACATTTGGGGAAGCACAGGGCCTACACAATGTGAGGGGGGAAAAAGCGGTTGGTCATTTTACTCAAATCACATCTCTTCCTCTACTATCCCATAATGGCAATATAATTCCCAGTAATCTGGGCTCAGAACCTTAAAATTCTCCTAAAGTATCATTCCTCCTTCATTCATAAGTCTATATTAATAGCCACATCTTATCTCCCTGCTATATGGCAAGATATTTGTTGGAAAGATCCAAGAGTCAGAGCAACATGTTGAAATGGCTAAGAGCATGGAATGCAAAACAAACAAACAAACAAACAAACAAACAAACTAATTCTTTAGAAAGAGCATACAACAACTCCTTCCTTACTGGTCAAGGAATATGTTGTTTTGGAAAAGAGAGTTTCCCCATTAATAGTTAACCTAGTACCCTGATGATGAGAAAAAAAGCAATACAGAGCTGGGTTTGAATCGTGGTTTTATCACTTGCTAGCTGTGTGGCATTTTCAATGCCTTTATCATTTTTAAAGCTCAGTTTTTAGCACTTTCCAGGATTTTTTCAAACTTAAAAATTAACATTACATTTTTTTCTGAACAAGAATATGTTCTGTGTATATTTTACAATTTTTATGTTTTAGATTCCTATTATATTTTTAGAATCTAGATAATTTCATAAATTATGTGTTATTTAAAAAAATTCATCTTTTATTTTGATGTACCACAAATCATTTTCCCTTTATTATTTGTGTTTAACCCTAATTTTTTATATTTGATACTTAGAATTTTCTCGCTCCATGAATTACTCAGCCCTTGCTTCTAAATATCCTAATCACTGATGAATATTTTTCTAGTCTCCAAGGTCTTTATAAACTACTCATCTTTCCATCCAATTAGACAATGTTTTTCTATAGGTTACATTTGTCTCCTAGAACTTTCTTTTATTAGTAACCTACAGAATGGAGTTTTTTACACGGTCGATACTTACTCATTTTACTCTTTCTTAACAACCCTGAAAACCTTTCTGATGAATGGATGAATGGATGTGTAGGAAGTGGTGTTTAGTACGCATATAAATTTTAGCTGTTTCATTCATCAGCAGTGTGTGTAACAGTAATTGGAGTGAAATTGCAGTCTATGGGAAAGTCTTAGGTGTGGCTCATCATTAATGGAGGCGATATGATGTAAAGTCAAGTGTAAGGGAAGTTGTACAGAGAGGATGTTTTGTTTCTGAGAAAGATTCAGGAATTGGTTACCATACTCTGTTTCTGTTGTAAGCAGGCTGTATTGAAAGAAGATAGCATAATGTAAAAGCATTTAAGAGCAGACTGCTCAAGAAGGAATTGAGGCTGAGGGATTGCGTCCACAATAGCACCAGTAAAAAGGTTCTTTTCATTTGGGTCAATGGGAGTCTGAAATATGTTGAGACAGAAATATTCTTTTGTAATGGCAAGTTGGATACTAAAATATGATTTCTTTCTTGGTGCTTTACAGCACTGTGGGAATTTGTGGTTTAAAAGCCTCTTTTCAAATATAGCTAATACGATCTGAATTAGACTGTGGTCAGGGAAAGTTTTCTGAGGTTAGATTACTATTTAGAAAAATCCTTTCACCTTTATTTATTTTTCAAAGTTCCACATGCCTTATAAACAAACTTTTGGAATTATACTTTGAATTCCTCAAAATTCATTTCCTAACATGAAACACGAGATTTTAGCTCTTTTTCACTTACTGCTGGAAAGTGAGACTCTGAGCTCCATAGTGCCGAGGACCTTGGTTACTCTTATCTTACTTTACTTCTCCAGAGACAAAGCAACAATTATGACTTAAAAGACCTGCCTTTTGTGTTATCCTTTTTTGTTTGCCTAACAAAGTAGTACATTTGCTAGCTCTAACAATGTTACTGTATATCAAGTGTGGTTTACTCTAAAAAACCATATAGACATAAAATGACAGAAGCTATTAGCTCATAAACCAAAACACACTGCAATGAGTTAGCATAAATGAATGCATTAAATCATCATTAAATCATGGAGAATGATTATCTGGTAATGATACCATTGTAATTAGCTGGTTAATAATAGGAAAGGAGTAAAAGGGAGGCCAGCCATTATAAACATGGTCATCTGGTCAGCTTCACCAGGAAGCTGCAACTTCCCACTCCCCAGGGAACCACCAGTCCTTCCTTGCAGAGCCCTGGGGGAAGGGAGTGGACACAGGGGAGATGGACACATGTCCAGTGAAGTTGGGTGACCTAGGGAAGGGTCTGTCAGTCAAACCTGGGAACAGAGATGATTGGCCAGAGTGGTTGGGGCCACTGCAAGCACATGAAAATTTTGAAATACATAATCCCCTAGACACAGGAGTTTGCTCTCTTGGCTCTTAGCTCTTGGTGCTTTTGTGGCTCTCTTGCATTTAATGTGTTCCCTCCATAGCCATTGGCCATGCAGACACCCCCTCCCCTCTCTGCCATGCAATGGACTGATGGACTTCAGCTAGCCTGATGCTGGATTGGACTGCTCCAACATGGAACAGAAACTCTGGGCAACAGCTAAAGGCACAGCTACACTTTTTCCTTGGCAGGGCAGAGGGAAATGGGACCTTGGAAACTCAGGGGTATAATCCCACACAAATAAATATTACTCATTCTCCCATGGAAGTTTCAGAAAACTCTTTTTCTTGTGACATCCTAAGAAGCCCAGATTCCTTGGCAATAGGTGGGGACAAGGAGAGCAGTAAACAATAACAGTAATGGTGATGTGCTCAGATCTGTGCTTCAGATCTCTTACCCATGTTACTTGGAGACGATTCTCCTACTCAGTAAGCACTAGATGTGTACCTGCGATTCATGGTTTAAACTTTCCTGCTTAAGATGGTTTCTCACAGGAAGAGACACCAGACTCCCATGTGGTAGACAAGTAACATTATTTTAAAAAAATGTTTTTAATGAAATGTATTAGAGTGACATTGGTTAATAAAATTATACAGGTTTCAGGTGTACAATCCTATAATACATCATCTGTATATTGTATTGTATGTTTACCACCCCAAGTCAAGTCCCCTTTCATCACCTTTTATCCCCCCTTTACCCTCTCCTACCTCCCCCAACATCTTTTCCTCCTTGTAATCACCACACTGTTGTCTGCATCTATTAATTTTCTTTTGTTTAATTTCTTCACCTTTTAAACCAGCCCCCTCAACCCCCTTCCACTCTGACAGTTGTCAGTCTGTTCTCTGTATCTATGAGTCTGTTTCTATTTTGTTGGTTAGTTTATTTTGTTCATTAGATTCCACATATAAGTGAAATCATATGGTACTTGTCTTTCTCTGACTAGCTTATTTCACTTTTTTTCTTTTTGCTTGTTTCTTTTTAGCTTTGTTGATCTTAAACAAATAGCCAGATATTTCTCCAGCGAAATGGGTTTATTCCGGAGCAACAAAGAATTGCACTTCAGGACATGCGGTCTAATTGTGAACAACACACAAGTCTAGAGAAGCAAAGGTAAGAAACGTGCTTTTATTTGCTTGGAAGAAGTTATTGTAAAGAAAGAGTCCATTAGAGGAAACTGAAAGTTCAAAGTATAGTGACTTTTCATTGTCTGAGCTATGGCAGTCTCCTACTGGCTGAATTGTTCCTGGGCAAGGAAGAATCCTTTCTGCCTCCAGCTAAAGAAGTCAAGTACAGTTCACCCATGAGAAACATGAGTTTGAACAGCATGCATTGAATTGCGTGAATACCCTTACATGCAGACTTTTTCTAATTGAGCCTTGCAGTTCAAACCTGCATTGTTCAAGGGTCAACTTCGAGGTTGGGAATCTGAGAATATGAAAGGCTGACTGTAGTTATATGTGGATTTTTGACTGCCTAAACCCTGAGTTGTTCAAGAGTCAACTATAGTATCACTTCCTGCCAGAGATGCAAGGTATGTCTCTTCCTTTTGGAGTCAGTAGTTGAATGACTCCTGCATGAGAGTTCTCTCTTCTAGCCTCTCAACTCCATTTTAAATGAGGTTTCTTCTTTTTATTAATTTTCATAGGTTCTAAGGAGCTTGTAAGAGTGACACATTCTGGTTTTATTTTCTCCATCCTTTCATTTATTTCTATATATATGTATATGCACACACTCAAATATACATATAGATAGATACATAGATAGACACCTATATCTATCATCTATCTATCTATCTATCTATCTATATCTATCTATCTATCTATCTATTTATCTATTATCTATCTATCATTTATGCCTCTCTATTTTTTACCTAAATGTAGCCAAAAGCATACCTTAAATTTTTTGTTGACTTTAAATACATAAACATATTTATATGCATATGAAATTTATTGACCTTAAATATATATAAAATATAGCTATATTTTTGGCTCCCCCCCACTCTTTTTTCCTAACCAATCCTCCTTCCATTATAAGTAACTAATGTAAATGACCTGATAATCTCTCCATAATTTCTTTTTCTCTCCCTGTATTTCTCCCTTCTCATATTATATATTACAATTTGTAAAATAAATGATTGATCAACAGACATTTATTTTACAACAATAAAATCATATTATGTTTACTTCTGTGTATAACATTTTATTAAAAACTCCTCAAAGACAACTGATAGAAATCTAAATAATTATTTTAAAAGGCTACATAATAATCTATGGTAAAGATAAACCACTGTCTATTTAGCCATTGCTCCTATTAATAATAATTTATTCCACTCCCAAACAACCTATTACAAATAATGAGCTATTACAAATAATGTCCATGCACATACATCTAAATACTGTTGATTTTATCCCTACAGGGTAGATTATAAGGTATGGGATTTGTGGTTGAAGCATATATGTATATTTTAATTGTACAACTCAGATTTCTAGTAGGAATTACACTAACTTTTTAAAAAGTTTGCAATTCTATGTATGCAAAGTGATATTTCATTACTAAATAATATGAATTTCTTCCACTTATAATTAGAAAATTTATATATTTATCTATTATTTTTAATATTATCTATAATAATAAAAGGGTAATATGCTAATTAGACTGGACATCCTTCTGGTGAAGCTGGGGCCTGAGTGAAGCCCAGGTCCCAGGTGCCAGAGGGAAGCTGGTGCCGACAGCTGGAAGAAGGAAGGCCTAGTTTTGTACGAATTTCATGCATCGAGCCTCTAATACACACACACACACACACACACACACACACACACACACACACACACACACATTTGGAGTCACTCTTTTCTAAATTACCTATAAATCCCTTGCTTATCTTTTCACAGTGTGGGATGTAGCCTCTAAGATGGTCTCAATGATACCTGCCTCATGACTTTCACTCCCTTGTGTATACTTCTCCTTTGAAATGGAGGCTAGATTTAGTTAGTAGCTTCTAACAAATAGAATACAGAAGAAGTAATGCCATGTCCTTCTGAGATTAGGAGATAAAAAGGCTGCAAACTTTCTTCTTGAGTGCTCTCCCTTGCTCACTGTGTATTGTTTGGCAGGTGGGAAGTCAGCTGCAATATCATGAGGCATCCCAATTGGAGAGGCCAATATAGTGAGGAAATGAAGCCTGACAAAAACCATGTGAGGGAGCTTGAAAGCAGATTTCCCTTTCCCAAGTGAGATTTCATGAATCTGTAGTGACCAACCGCTTTGTTGCAACTTATGGGAGATATAGAGCAAGAGGAACCTAGAGGAGGCATTCCTTGATGCCTGACCCACAGAAACTGTGAGAAAATGAGTGTGTGCTCTTTTAATCTCATAAATTTTGGGGCAAGTGTGTTATGCAGCAACATATAACAACTACATATAGGATTCTTTTATTTTTTTCTCACAAGCTTATAACTCCTACATTATGATATTTACCTGGAACCTTTCATATTCTTTATAGATATTTTCCAACTCTAACAGGTGCATATTAACTTTATTTATGCTAACTCTTGCTATGTAACTTAAATTTGCATTGTCAAATATTTCCCTTTTTCTCCTTTAAAAAAACTTTTAGATTAACAGTAGGTAAGATAAATGCATTCTAAATGTTTTCCATTATTTTTGTTTTATATTTTATATCGTAAATCTTTATTCATCTTGAATTTATTTTATAAAGCATTATTTGTATGATACATCTCCTGGGGACATCCTCTAAGTTTGTTAGCATATTTTTTATTATTTTCATTCCTTTGCATATTTCCTCTATGGTTTGAGATATTTCCTTTACTTCATTTCTCAGGACAATTATTCAAATTTTATCAGTAATATACTCACCTTCAACTTATGTATTGATTTTAAAATTCAATAACCATGTTTCCCAGTTGGATTGTTTATTCCAGATGTTGCACTTGAATCATTTTGTGTACTCTTAGAGTTTGTGTTGTGTCAAACATCAATTCATCGATCTCCTCTGCAGTTCTTTTTACTAGGAGCTCCTACTCTGAATGTTCTGCTTGTTCCCTCCCTCTAGGTTCTGGTTCTTGAGCAGCATTGTGATATTACTATGCCAGCTTGTTCTCCTCATTCTTTGGCATCAGCTTAACTTCTGGCTGTCTTGTGCATTGGCATTCCCCCACATGATGGAAGGGTTTGTAGTGACATCTGAAAACTCCTGTGCTCTGCTGGTGAATGCTGTTCTCCTGTAGGGAAGCAAATGAAAACCTCTCCATTCTGAGTTTTCTCTATAGCAGAAGTTTGGAATTGTACTCTCAGTGGAAGGGAGAACTCACTTTAGCAACTCTTGGCTTCTCTGAGTTCTGGGCAGTCAGCCTTCCATAACCACTTTTCTTCCTGGAGTCTACAGATCTTTTATACCTGCAGAAGCTACATTCCTGCTGGGCCCAGCAGCTGCTTGGCTCTGGAGAAGTGTTGATAATTTGGTTAGAGTTGTAGAAAGACAACAACAATAATGTATGTCACATATCTTCTTCCAAGCTTCTTTCTTCACTCCAATGCTCACATGATACGATTTTCATAGTTTTGGCTGTGTAGTACATATTACTAAGGTGTTCATAAAAAGTGTTTATAAAATTGAGATTGCTGAAATAAACATAAGAAATAATCAGGATATATTATTTGTCAATCCTGAACCTGGAAAACTATAAATACCAATTGTATATTCCATTGAAATGGAAGAAGGAATCCAGACATTTGAAAATTAGCACTAAAAAATCATATAATAAAGTCATATAATTTTCATGAATCAATTACAGAATGACAAGGAACAATGAAGCAAACTTTAAAATTTAACTGAAGGTGAAGTTCACTGGAAATAATTTTTACTTAGTTATTCTTTCAATTGGCACTTCTATTGAAATAAATTATGTCATTAACAACATAATTATACCCTCTACTTTATATTTGATTCAGTTTAATTCACGTGTGAGTATTCAACTAATACATTTAAAATGACTTGCTGGACTAATAATACTAAAATTTTGTATGTAGGTTAGTTCTATAGTTATCAATGCAATATGAGTTTACAAAGATCAGACTTGGTAAATATGATGTATTTTCCAATTAGCACAATTTTAAAACAATCATGAAAATAATAAATTAAAACAACACCCAGATTATCAAAGCCAATCTGCTTTTTTAGGGTACATTTACTGACCCACTAGGAAATCCTTTCGGCTAGAAGATTATGTAGGGCCAGATGATAGCTGTGACCACAGAGTATTTATAATGTCTATCTCTCTGATGATATTCTCTATTTGTTGAGCTGTCATTCTCCTGGTTTTCTTTAATTGTTTGTCCATGGTTTTCTTGAGCGCTTTGAACATATTGAGGACTGTTGATTTAAAGTCTTTGTCTAGTATGCTTAACCTCTGGGCTCCCTTAGGTATGGTATCTGTCAAGTTTGTTTTATCCTGTGAGTAAGCCATACTTTCCTATTTCTTTACATGTCTCATTATTTTGGTTGGAAACTGAACATTTTGCATATTATAATGTGGCAACTCTGGAAAACAGATTCTACACCCTCCCCAAAGTTAGTTGTTTGACTTGTCGTGAACTGCAGTTATCCATTTGTTTAGCAACATTGCTAAACTACTCTTGCGAAGACTATAGCCTTTGCCATGTGTGGTCACTAAAGCCTCTGTCCTATTATCTCAGCAGTCAGCTAGAGACATGATGGGGTGTCCTTAAATGCCAAAATTTAGCAGCTCCTTTGTTCATTAAGCAATCCCCTGGTTTTTGTAAGATTTTGTATTAGTTTCCAGAGTTTCAAAAGAGTTGATTCTGAAAACTTTTGCCAACTTAATAATTCTTCCAAAGAGGATGGTTCTAGGGAGCTCCTGTCTTCACAGTTTTTTGGTGATGTTACTCCTCATCCATATCTATTTTATTCACTTGAGGAAAAATTAATTAGATGCTGGGATATTATTTCCTCAGATCCTCTTTGTTCCTTACTGTATAAGTCTTTTCTCTTATGATTTCCAAGAACATAGGCTCAAGACCTATATGCAGATGTGAAATAATCTTAAAATCGAGTTTAAAGATTTCCTGTCTATACTAACAAAAACACACAATTTGGAGTCATTATAGGAAAAGCCCTTTGGGTGACTTTTTTTTTTTTTTTTGCTTATTTGGAGACTTTTTAAAAGTTTTAGGTTAGTTTTATTTAACTCTTAATTCATCTATTACATTGTGTGTTTCTAATAATTAACTTTAGTAATAAAGTATTTCATTTGTTGTTGTTATGCCATAAGTCTGAATGATTATGGAGTTAAAAACTACTTTTTTCTATAAATTGTAGTTTTATAATTCTATTTATGTAATGAAATAGACTAGTATGTTTGTCAAAGTTAAAGAATTTTGAAAAATATTTCATAGAATTTATGATATTCATGATATAAAAGTTCATTTTCTAAAGAAAAATATTCAAATATGATCCATAATATTTATTGATATCATACTACTTAACAAAATTGTATAATAAGTATAAAAAGTGATTTTAAATCTATATAAAATAATCTTTGTTTATTCTCTACCATAAAAATGTCTTAGGGGTAGATAATATAATTTCAAATAATTGAATTTATTTTTATATGTGGCAATTGTGTAATATTTAAATATGAAAAGATGGTAATGGTGAATAAACTGGCTCGAAATATTCTGCAGGTTTTTTTGAATAGTGTGCCTTTAATGTGGCAGCTCTTAGCAGTTAAAGGAACTTTGACAGTTAAGTAATCCCTTCACCACTTAAGTACAACAGGGTTTTATTATTAAGTATGCTGCCTGGAAATGGTATCCTTTTTTCATTCACATTATAAACAGTTTTGTTAGATTGGTAATCCTGCTTGTCAGATTTGTTCACTGTTTGATATTAATCAGTAGGTTTATAAAAGGTGTTACACTGGACAGAAATGAATAGAAAATGCATTATAAATAATGTTTCCATAAATCACAAAGAGTCAGACATTTTCTAGCTCTAAGGTGTACAGAATATTTTGACATTTTGTGGGTGGTTTGATAGCTTGCTACTAAACCAAAAGTTTAATAGCAGAGCTACTGTCCATTTCATTGTATGACTATAGAATTGGCTCTTCCAGTATAAATCTGTTACAATTTCACTGGGCATTTTTTTTTTTTTTGTATTTAAAGCTTAACTTTTAAAAGCTTCTATTCTTCTAGAATATGCATAATATACTGTGATTACATTATGAATGACAAATTTTTAAGTTATGAATACTTATATCACAGATGTCTTTATCTTTTTTAAATTTCTTTCTGTATTTTATAAAACTTCCAAGTATTACTTTACCTAAATATTTCACAGTATAATCAAAAGTTTTATTCACCAAAATATGATTTATTTCTCTAACTTGCAAATGTTGGGATTGCTTTGGAAATGGTTTTAAATTGGTTAGAAACTCCAGGGTTTAAAATATGTATCTAGGGAACTGTCCTGGGGGGGGGGGGGTCATTAAATTAACAACTTCTTAACAAAAAATGTTGGAAAATGACCCATAATGATTAGTTATAATTCCTGGATGAACAGATAGGTATCTGCTTGTTTTGAAAATAGGTCTTCATTTCCAAAATATATAGATTACAGAAATGAATATATAGACAGTGTCCAAGGCTATTTGGCCTAAAATGTGCTTTGACCTCTCAGTGTGCACTGGCTTTGTAAAAGCCTTCCTGCTTGCTCCATGGCTGTATGTTCCTCCTGCTCACAGTTTCAAGAGGCTAGCAAATTTTAAATGTTTGCCCATGCTAAGCTTGGGTTTCCAAGTTTCACAAGAAAATTGTTTGGTTCTGAATTCTTCTTGTTGTTCTTTCGTTGTTTCCTTGTTTGGCCCCTGAATCTTGATATTTTCTTGCCTGATATTCTCCTCCCAGATGTGACCTTGCTGTGCAATGGCATTGGCCAGACTTCAGCTATTGCTGGAGGGCAGGGCTACCCAGAGAGACAAGAAGAAGAACAATGCAAGAAATAAATATATCTGCTTTTAACAGAACAACTAGTTAGTCCTGAGTGTACAGTATGATTGAATTCCTTAATCTGTTGTTTAAGGTCTATTATAGTCCTTAAATGACTAACACATAGATATGAATGAGATGTAGTCTTTGAAGTCTTCCACACCACCAAGCCTTTCACTACCTAGCGAGAGAGAGCTGAAGAATTCTAAGCTGACCGGATTTACCTTGAGTTTTCTTCTTTTCTTTCTTTTTCTTTCTTCCTTCCTTTCTTTCTTTCTTTCTTTCTTTCTTTCTTTCTTTCTTTCTTTCTTTCTTTCTTTCTTTCTTCCTTCCTTCCTTCCTTCCTTCCTTCCTTCCTTCCTTCCTTCCTTCCTTCCTTCCCTTCCTTCCTTCCTTCCTTCCTTCCTTCCTTCCTTCCTTCCTTCCTTCCTTCCTTCCTTCTCTCTCTCTCTCTCTCTCTCTCTCTCTCTCTCTCTCTCTCTTTCTCTCTTTTTCTCTTTCTCCCTTTTTCTGTTTTATGAGTGTGGGATTACTGGTAGAAAGTCAGCCAAGCAACAGGTATTACAGGGTCTGTTCAGTTGTTTGAGTTGCATGAACATGTGAACCCATGGTCAGGAACTGGGAGGCCTGCATAGCAGGATGCCTTTGGACCAAGGCAGGAGAATGTATTCTCAGACACATTCTGGAAATGATCATCTAGGTCTGTGGTCGGGAAACTGCAGCTCGCAAGCCACATGCGGCTCTTTGGCCCCTTGAGTGTGGCTCTTCCACAAAATACCACAGCCTAGGCGAGTCTATTTTGAAGAAGTGGCATTAGAAGAAGTTTAAGTTTAAAAAATTTGGCTCTCAAAGGAAATTTCAATCATTG
This sequence comes from Eptesicus fuscus, assembly GCF_027574615.1. NCBI lineage: Eukaryota > Metazoa > Chordata > Mammalia > Chiroptera > Vespertilionidae > Eptesicus > Eptesicus fuscus. The sequence continues at coordinate 26,310,198 of NC_072483.1, forward strand.
TACTGTTGATATTTGGCTCTGCTGACTAATGAGTTTGCTGACCACTGATCTAGGTGATGAATTGTGGGCCAGTAAACCTGGCTTCTAGTGATAGATCCACCATTACCTCTATGACTTCACAAGTCTCTAAAACTTCTGGGCCTCAATTTCCCTGTTATTACAAAACTAGAGGCCCAGTGCATGAACTTCGTGCATGGGGGGGAGGGGGGAGAGGGGTCCCTCAGTCCAGCTTGCACCCTCTCACAATCTGGGTCCCCTCGGGGGATGTCCGACTAACAGTTTAGGCCCAATCCCACAGGGATCCCAGTCAGACATCCCTCTTGCAATCCAGGACTGCTGGCTCCTAACAGCTGGCCTGCCTGCCTGCCTGATCACCCCTAACCACTCTCCTGCCTGCCTGATCACCCCTAAACACTTGCTTGCCTACCTGATCACCCCTAACTGCCTCTGCCTTTGCCTCAACCCCAGCTGCCATGACTTCATCTGGAAGGACATCTGGAATGACATGCTGAAGATCTTTCGGCTGTTTGGTCTAATTAGTATATTAGCTCTTTATTATATAAGACTTAGAGGCCTGGTGCACGAAATTCGTGCACGGGGGGCGGGGGTATCCCTCAGCCCAGCCTGCACCTTCTCCAATCTGGGACCCATCGAGAGATGTCCGACTGCCCGTTTAGGCCCAATCCCACTGGGATTGGGCCTAAACGGGCAGTCGGACATCCCTTCACAATTCGGGACTGCTGATTCCCAAACGGGCAGTCGGACATCCCTTCACAATCTGGGACTGCTGACTCCAAACTGCTTGCCTGCCTGCCTTCCTGATTGCCCCTAACTGCTTCTGCCTGCCAGCCTGATCACCCCCTAATTACTCCCCTGCCAGCCTGATTGATGCCTAACTGCTCCCCTGCCAGCCTGTTTGCCCCTAACTGCCCTCCCCTGCAGGCCTGGTCACCCCTAACTGTTCTCCCCTGCTGGCCTGGTCACCCCTAACTGCCCTCCCCTGCAAGCCTGGTCACCCCTAACTGCCCTCACCTGCTAGCCATCTTGTGGTGGCCATCTTGTGTCCACATGGGGGCAGGATCTTTGACCACATGGGGGCAGCCATCTTGTGTGTTGGAGTGATGGTCAATCTGCATATTACTCTTTTTTATTAGATAGGATAGAGGCTTGGTGCATGGGTGGGGGCCACCTGGTTTGCCCTGAAGTGTGTCCCAGATCAGGGTGGGGGTTCTCTTGGGGCGTTGGGCAGCCTGGGCGAGGGCCTGTGGTGGTTTGCAGGCCAGCCATGCCCCCCCCCCCGCCCCCGGCGACCCAAGTGGAGGCCCTGGTATCTGGGATTTATTTATCTTCTACCATTGAAACTTTGTAGCCTGGAGCAGAGCCAAGACTCCTGCTCGCTCTGTGGCGGCAGCGTCATTTCTGTTGGGATTAATTTATCTTCTATAATTGAAACTTTGTAGCCTTAAGCGGAGGGCAAGACAGGCCAGGGCTGCAGAAGCTTGGCTTCCTCCATTGCCGGGGAAACTCAAGCCTCCCTCCTGCTTACTCTGTGGCTGCAGCCATCTTGGTTGGGGTTAATTTGCTTACTCGCTTGCTGATTGGCTGGTGGGCATGGCTGGTGGGTGTAGCGGAGTGATGGTTAATTTGCATAATACTCTTTTATTAGATGGGATGATCACAATTTATGTTCTCAATTCCTTTTTATCTTTAGTAGCTATAGGATGGTACTGAATGTGATGTGTCTTCACAGTAGATGCCAATAAAAAGAGAATCTAAACTCTGAAATGGGGGAGACCAGGCGGGAAGCAAGTATTCCTTTCTTGCAAAAAACATATTACATATTGTGCATAATGATAGAAAGGGAAATAAAGGAAATAATAGACCAATTAGTTTTCTTATTGAGCAAAGGTTTGCAGTTTTTAAGTTTATTTTTGAATTATGGGACTTCTTTTATAGGATTTATGCATGACATGAAACTTCTTAGACATATTCATTTAGTTTTCCTTCCTTTTGGTATTATTTTTATGAGATCAAGAATATTATTGATACTAATCTATTACTGGACATTTTTATTCAAGGTTTGAAAAGCATATGAAGTATTATCTGGGGTAGACTCATTGTTAGGAAAAAAATAAACTCAGGGAAACCATAATCTTGGTGTAATGTAGGAATCTAATTAAGACTAATGAGACAACATTAAATTTAATGTATGATGCGTTTTATATGTCTCACCATTAGAGCTGTGGCAAGCTGTTCATCAGAGTCACTCTTTGGTGCCTATCCCCCTCCAGGTATTCTTCCAATCTGGGTTTGGGCCACAGTGCTGGGTTTGCAAAGAACCCAATGCAAAAGCAGCCCTGAAGTGTCGGGGCAGCATTGGAATCATCTGATGGTGGACACAGCTGGCCAATAAATCCTGATACGTTTATGCCGAGGAAAAGGTTCTCTTGCCTTGTAAGACCTGAATGTTGAATTTACAGACACCAAGACTCATAGTCAATGACCCAGGAAACTAATCCACTTGAGGAGAGAAGTAGGACAGAGAGCGGAACAAGAGATGATGGTTTACTAGATTCCTAAAATTTAGGGCCATTACTGGTGTGAAGAAGTTGGGGAGGATCTAAGCAGAAAAATTTCGTGGTAGAATTTGTACCAGAGGTTAGCTGATGGGCATATAGTCATAAAAGAATGGGAATTGGTTCCCAGGAATCTAGAATTAAGGAGTTTCACATAACATGATAAGCATTTATAATATCTAGCACAACGGATTGCAATAGCTGATGTTTATTGTGGGTTATGTGTGTGCTAATGAGTGCTTTAAGTGCTTAATGTGTATTATCTCATTTAGTTTTTACAGTAACCCCATGAATTAGCCATTATTATTGTCCCCATTCTACATTAAAAAAACTGAAGCAGAGAGAGATGAAGTAAATAGTTACACAGTTAGAGGCCAAGGAGAATTAGAACACAGGGATCTGAATAAAATTTTGAACCCCTAAGGCTAGAAAAATAGGCTTATATTTCCATATAAGCTCACATCTGCTAAGACGGGGCCCATATTCTTTATTGCAAAACTACTATTCCTTTGTTTGTTTTAAAATTAAAATATCTATTGTAATATGACTCCTTAAGTAGAAACCTGAAGTTCTCTGAGCTTGGGTCATGCTGCCCTGAAACTTTTATAAATGGCTTATAAAATTGCAACCTTTCTAGATGTGGAATGTTTTTGCTTTAAAGAGTCATGTTTTATCCTTGCGAATTGTTTTTGTTTGTTGACATGCAAGTTTTGCACAGAGTTTCTGAAAGTTTGAATTCATAGCTTTCTGGATCCTACCGGTCCCAGGGGACAGGGATTCAGAATTGTTGCTAGATGGTTCAGGCAGAGGACAAACCGTATGTATCCGTGGAAGGCCTTGGCCAAAACTCACGACCTGACTAGCAGTATTATGTTCAGCATTGTGGGAATTATAGGGTTGATGCTCAAATGGAGAAGAAAACCACTTTTTGCTACTTTCAGTAGTTCCTTGCCTATCTTAAGTCCTTATATTTCTTTTTCTTTTGGCCAAACATTGTTACAGAAATTACAGCTTTCGAGTTTGTAAGTTGCAGAGCTGAGAGTTAAACCCAGGCAGTGTGGCTCCACATTCTTTACTACTCACTGCACTGCCTGCTAACCTGAGAGTTCCTTTCCTTTGGTGAACTTCAAAAACTTTCCTCTCAGTTGCTTTGGTGGCTCTTAAGCTAGAGCTTCTTATGCATGAGAGGCAAGCTGAAAAATGTCGTTATCTCGAAGGTGAAAGAATCCTCTCTGGACAGAACTATACAGATTCTAGGTCACCGTTTTCAATGAAGTGAATTTAGACAGGCTGAGATCCAGTGCTTCAGTGGCAGTGAATTATGTGGCTTAAACATGTATAATTTGATGTAGACCCTCCAACAAAAGGATTTTTTCTTTATGATTTGTGTACCTACAGGCATTTGCACCCTATGGTGTCAATGTGGAACACCCTAAATCATACGGTCGATTCGTTTTCTGAATGCTAATGCCACACTAGAAAGTTGATCCACTTCACTGAAAAAACACCAAGTTCTAAAATATCTCATTATAATTAAGCGTGGGTTACCTGCCTGTCCTTCAAAACTAATGTTGAAGGAAATGATTGTCTAGTGGTTCCACGAAGTTTTCTTAAATGACATCTATCCCCCTTCCTTTTTTTGGATTGATGATTTCATTAAAAGCCATTCTCCAATTGTTGTTTGGCTTTCTTGGCTTTATTGTGGTCTGTGGGGTTCATTAGATCCAGCGTGTTAATGGCATCACATGGGTTTAGGTTTCATTGCAGCTGAACCTTACCATTGCCAATCACTTAGCTAACATATGCCAATATCATGGTACCTAATGGCGCCTTCTGCAGGGACTAATGTATATCCCCTCTAAAGGACCAAAGTAACACCCGATCATCAGTGTGAATGCCGGATGGTGGGAGACCAATGGCTTCCTCTCTCTTACAGCACAACATAGGTACTGGGTTCAGAACCTTTCAGCTTTGTCTGGCATTTTCAGTGGCCCACTTTCATCCCCTCTTCCTCCCTATCCAGTGAAATGGTTGTCGTATGAAGCAAAATTCAGAGGTTTGCAAAGCAGTGAAAACTTTTTACATTTGCTGCACAATTTCTGCATCCAACATTGTCTAGGCCTTGACATGGCACAGCTCAGAGAAATGTTCATTTGCTTTCTGCAATCCCATTGCTCCCTAGGGACACTGAGTGAGTCCAAGAGTGAGTGGGAAAACATTGCTGATGTATAAGGACAGTATATTGCTCCTCAGAATTTTTGGTGTTTTGAGATCATTTTAATCTGTGTATCTTATTTTTGGCTGCCTTTGATATCTGAGAACTGAATATAAAACACTGTCCAATCTCTTTCTCTCTCCCTTTCCCCCTAATGTCATTACAAAGGGAAAGCTGAGGGCCCAACATTGAGGGGCTGCTGGGTTTGGGGTGGGGGGCAGGGTGGACAGCAGCCCAGTGTGAGGGAAGAGAGTAATTCTGCTTCCAGGAAGATACTGCCCAATTTTTTAAACTTAATAGGATTAGTCATGGGAACTATTTTTAGCAGAAGTTCAACTTTACCCACGTATTTTAATGTGGGAAAATTGTGTCCTTTTCCCTCTGCTAATGTTTGATGTATTCCAGCCCTCCTGCGAGCGTGTTTGAGTATCTTAGGGGATCTGGAGTGGAGGAGAGCTTCCTCTCGGATTCTCTCTGTTTTCTTTCGTGAAAATGACATTCCAAAGCTGTTTCACTTTTTGACAGGAAGTGGAGCCTTGCCAAAAATGATTAAAGTCCGAGAAAGCATAACAGTTCCAAAGCTGCAGCACTTCTTTTGGAGTCCTGAGTTTGACATGGTGTCAAACAAATATGAAATATTGTTTAATAAATTTGAATAATACAGAGATAGGGGGAAATTCATTCTTGGCTTATAGCAGGAGTAGTTGGAATCACTGAGACTACCTCTTCTAATAAATTGAAATACATATGTAAATATACTTGGATAAGGTTAGCCCAGCCTGTGACTTTATTCCATTTTGCTAGTAATATATGTGAGACAAAGTCTTATTTGAAATACATGTAAGTTTAAAAGTGTATATAGTTCTGCAGTGTTTAAGGGAAACAGCTTCTGCTTGTGTTATCAGACCTGTGGATAACAGATAGTAAGTAACTTTTGAAAAATTATATACTTAGTTCAATAAAGTCATCAATAAAATCACTAAGACCAAAATAGTTTTGTTAAAAAGGGCTAAATAATAATTCAAAACTTTAGCCAATATCTGGAATCATAAGCCCAAAGGCTTTTATATAATAGCGGCCTCAATGATTTCATTGACAACCTTAGTTAAATCGCTTTATTTTTCCACCAGAGAATTATGCATTTATATACATAGATATGTGCTCCTTTTCCCTAAAATAAAACTGACCTAGAAAAAAAAAGCATCTCTCAAATAAAAAAATACCACTTCTATGAAAATAAAATCCTTATAAAATGTATTTTTAAAACTCTTGAAAAACAATGATCATTAAAATAAACTAATTTTATTACCTATTCCTTTCACTCTTTGGGGTACATATTTGGAATATATATTTTTAGTGCAAAAAGTTCAAACGTTTTTGTATCCACTGACAATTACCACAATTCAGGACCACTTTATAGACCAGGTAAATTGATTGGAGAAGTCACTCAATGTCATTGAGTACCGTTTGTCACTTCATAAATGTCTACAATCTGCTACCTACAAAAGCAGCTGGCCCGCCAAATAAATCACATCACCTGGTGGGAGTAGATCACATCCCTTCATCTGTAATTGGTACAGCCTCTCCTTTCACATTTGTTCATTCTGTGATTCTGGTGTGGATTGACACTGACATGGGAAGGGCAGCCACTGTCAAAGACTCTTGAGAGCCTATGTTCCAGTGATGCACGTGCTAATAGAGATCCATCATATTACATTCATGTCAGCCACATATCAAGCACACAGCTTAAGCATCTAGATAGCTGATGATAGGCCCTACATTCTGTTCAAACAGGAGATAGCTACTTGGGATTGAAGGGAAACTGGCAGAGGAAGCATCATGATGAACAGATCTATAAGAAAATAAGACCCATGTCACCTGCATGTGCTGTTTCACTGGACATAATCACAAAGTTCTATAGTTTAATTGCAGTCATGGTTAAAATACGATCAACATGTACACGATGTTTTTGCTAATTTTGAAACATCTTCCATTTTAAGAATTATTTTCTCTGTCAAACAAAGAATGGCCACTGTTACAATTAATGCTTTATGTTATGTCCTAGTTTAGGCTTTAATAAAAATTTGCTTTCTCAGGGTCAAACATTTGCTTTCACCCTGCAGTATGCATTGTGCTTGTGGACGTAAGCGTGCGCGCGCGCGCGCACACACACACACACACACACACACACACAGGCTTCCATATATATTATACTATACTGCCACACTAACATTAAAAATTAACATAAATTAATGAAGACAATATACTTCCATAATGTCAAGTCTTTAAACACTGTGGACTCCAGGGAGATGAAAATGGACCTCGGTTGTTGCTGAAACATCTCTAATATATTGTATCCCACTCTGCAGCGATAATGGCTATGTCTACATTACAAACTTAAAAAATCAGTATTCCATAAAAACAGCTTTCTTTTATTGGATTTTTACTATTTTCCAGGATCTTTGCATATATAATTTCACTCAATTTCATAGTAACTGAGAGAGGTGGATATTTTCATTCTCATTTTTAAAAAAAATCTATTTTTATTTATTTCAGAGAGGAAGAGAGAGGGAGAGTTAAAAACATCAGTGATGGAGAGAATCATTGATCTGCTGCCCTCGCACGCCCCACACTGGTGATCCAGCCTGCAATCTGGGCATGTGCCCTGATCAGGAATTGAACCATGACCTCCTGGTTCATAGGTCAACACTCAACCACTGAGCCACACCAACCAGGCTCATTCCCATTTTATAGATAAGGAAATGGAAGCACGAAGAAGGTAAATGTGGTACCCAGTATCATCCAGAAAGGAAAAGAACTGAAAGCTCATGCTCTGAGCTCTCTGGCTCCAAACCTCTACACTATAATCTACCCTCAATCAAACTTTGAGAACTCAAACAAATCTTTGAGAACTAACGTTGTACTGTTGATGCCAATGGAAAAAGAAGCCAATCGGGTCCTCTGAAAACTTTTCCCCTTTCTGAAGGACCAAAGGACTTGATCTGGGGAGCAGAGTGTCTGCAGAAATGAAACATTCTCCATGAAAATCCTGGCCTGTACCTGCAGTACTAAAAGCCTCACTAGATGAAAATCATTCCTAGGAGGAAAATGGGTAGGTATGGGGCTGTTGGAAAGGTACCTAAAGATGCTACTTACTGACAGAAACAAGTCAGTCATTCAAACAAAAAGTGCTAATTTTATTATTTAATTAGCCAAAATATTACATAACTTTTTGACCTTCTATGAAGAAAATAGCCCTTGGAAAACATGCCTGAATATGTCTCTTACTAATTAAATGAACTTACAAACAGCTATAGCCATGCACCACTTAAAATGTTCTGAGAAATGCATTGTCAGGCGATTCCATTGCTGTGTGAACATCATAGAGTGAGTGCACTTACGCAAACTTAGAGGTATAGCCTGTTACACACGTAAGCTACATGGTATTGCCTATTGTTCCTAGGATACACGTCTGGACAGCATGTTACTGTACCAAACAACAGGGGATTAAATCAAGCACAAGAGAAAATGATGCAATCTGGAAACACGGTAAACATGAGACGTATGAGGCTGCTGCCACCCTCATGTGGTTTTATAGTAAACTAGGTTTTTTTATAAGCAGAAAGAGTTCATTCTAAAATAACAATAAAAAGTATAGTATAGTAAATACATAAAACAATAACAATCATGTATTACCATTATCAAATGTTATATGTACTGTACATAATTGTATGGGCTATACTTTTATTCTAATGGGAGCTCAGTAGGTTTGTTTACACGGGCATCACCACAAACATGTGAATAGTGTGTTGCACTATGTGGTTATGACAGCTATGACTTTACTAGGTGATAGGACTTTTTCATTTATCTTATAATCCTACTAGTAGCCCTGCACATGAATCCGTGTGCGAATTGCCACATGCCTCAGCTGGCCACCCCACCCACCGCTGCTCATAGCTCTCCACTGCTGGTAGCTCGCTGCCCCGCCCTCCTGTAGCTCTCTGCTGGTCGTTACGCATCAGAGCGTAATGACCATTTGCATATTACCTCTTTATTACATAGGATGGGACCAGCATCAATTTTTTGGTTCATCGTTGACCAAAACGTTATTATACAGCACAGACTACTGTACTTTCTGGCGTATAAGACGACTGGGCGTATAAGATTTTCCTGGCTTAAAAAGTCGTCTTATACGCTGGAAAATACGGTAGTCCAATATATCTAATCCATTATATCTAATCCCATTAATATAGTCCAATATACCATATTTTCCAGCATATAAAATGACTTTTTAACCCAGGAAAATCTTATATGCCCAGTCGTCTTATACGCCGGAAAGTACGGTATATTTGGACTTTTCAAAGGCTCTACCTTACTCTCCTGGGGTAATTTATTCCTTAGAAAACAGTTGGAATCTACTGAGTATGGGTGTATATCATTAGAAATTAGTTGCTGCAACTTTTTCCAAAAGATTCATAACTAGAAAATATCATTAATTTTGTAGGGTGACTCAATAGAATTCCATCAGACATGTGTTTGTTGACATGGAATTTGTTTTAAACAGGTATAGTAAACCTATTGTTCTTTTCTACTAAAGAGTGAAAAGGAAGCATACACGAACTCATTTGAAATAGATTTGAACAAATAAATAACAAAAATTAATTCTGGTTATTTGATCTAAGTTATGAAAAATGGCATTCTCCTATTGATAAACAATGCAGAATTGACCCATATCCAAAGCAGGCAGCTTTCATAGGACTGTGCTCATTGTCAACAAATGTTGGGAAAAGGTCAATGGTTAATTAAATAATCCATCACCTCAGGATAGAGAGTAGTTCTCAACTCTGACAATCAGTGACAGAAATATTAAAAGGTCAAAAAATGAGTTACAATATATTCTGTTTTGTTATTACTTATTATAAAGATGTGGCTCTGTTAAAGAAGTAGAGGATAGAAAAGGTTCAGATCCTTCAAGAAACATGCCTTCTAAACAAATAAATTGTGGATTATTTATTGATATGAATAAAAAAGCCTTTGGATTCAGAGGCTTTTAAAAAATTTTTGTACCTTTTGAAAAAATATGTTTTTGATAGAGAACATTTGTCTCTATACTTAGAAAACTATGTGATGGGTTCGGAGGGGGTTGGAGGAGAAACTTCTTTTTGTAGAATTACTTTCACTGGAGTCTGGTATTTTCAAAATGTTATTTGCTCTGCAAAAGGACATCTTTGCAAACGTGGTAGCTTTCAACTGCTGACTATGTCTTCTCCCCTCCTCGGTAACTCTATCACTCTCGGAGAATAGTAACATCTCCAATTGTCTTACATCAAGTTCAGAATAGCCTTTCTGTAAATTAAAAGTGCTACACAAACTTCATATATCGATTTGACCTAATTTCCTTTTGCAAGAATTAGCTTCCTCATTATCCTTTCTTGATATGCATTCTTATTTTGTGTGTTGTTGGTTTATTTTTTAAAACAAAAATTATGATTTAATTTGGTCTGCCTTATCTAGCAAACATTCCTTCTCTGTCTCCTCCCTTATTTCTCTTCCTGCCCCAGAGTGCCACTCATTCATTCTGAATTTTCAAGTCTCAAGTGTAAGCATTTCTTTCCCTGTGCTCTAGGTTGACTCAAAGAAATATCACCTCTTTTAGTCTTTCCACCAGCCTTTCTTCTTTACCTCTTGGGGCCAAAATATGGAACACAGACAAGGAAAAGAGGTGCCCCAGAATCACTGCTTTCCAGGAAGCCATAAATCATGTGTGATTAAAGTAATTGGCAACAATAGAAAGAAAACATGTTCCTGTGCTTTGGCTCTTTAGTTTTGCATATGAGAGGAAACTGGTCACCAGTTGAGATCACTGCAGGTTTCGGGGAGAAATTTTTTATTTGAATAGAAAAATGAAGCCTCTTACTTCTCCCTTGAGAATGTGGGCCCTGATGAGTGATATTATATGGCCGCGGCACTCTGCTTAAATGCTCATTTATATGGCTTCTAAACGAGGGGTGCTTCACCAGGGACTCTGATCCATGACTGTGCACAGCTTCACCCCCTGGCTGTCGGGGTGATCACAGCTGTTTCGAATATGGGCAAGTGTTATATGATTATTTTATCTCTTACTGTAAAGCGTTTTGCAGGACTTTGTATGAGAGGCAATATAAAAATAAATTGAATTGAACTATGGCTTCACCTCCCCACTTCTTAGTGCTGAAACCTTTAGAGCAAAAAGTGCAGTGCTGTGACGAAGGACAAGATTAAGGCGATGTCAGGGAAATGGTCAGCTCTGGACAGCCCTGACCCTCCAGGAGGAGTTCATGTGTGTGTGTGTGTGTGTGTGTGTGTGTGTGTGTGTATTTGGGCCGTTGTCACATTTCCCTATGTGTTATTTAAAGCCTTAAAACTAGAGAAAATCATGTTTGTGTTTTTAATTTAGTTATTTTGAGTCGTCATAAAATGTCTTGATTCTACTTTCAGTGAATGCATTTCTACAAAGACAAGAAGACTTGTTAATTATACAAATATCTCTTTTATATAACGTATCACGGTGTACTGAAAGCTGCCTGGTTAGCCTCTGAAAGGCCAGGGTCTGAACCACATCATATGAGTCTCAGAATCCACAACAGCAATGGTTTTTCTTTTAAAGTAAAATAATCTTGGCTTAGGGTAATAGGTTTTTCCTGCAGAAATATGATTTTGTGTTTTATGACACCGCATCAATACATTATTTTAATAAATGGCTCTTGGTTCACCAGAAGTGCTGTATTTTGACAATATCAGCCAACCTTTTCATTTGTTTAAGCAGGAAAAGTAGGGTGCCAAAATAAAGCAACTCCAAAGGAACATCTCAAAAATGTTTATGAAAACTCTATTATAGCGACATTTATTAGAGTTAAAGCATGGTACTAATTTGTCATGCAGAATTCCAGGGAAGTGAGTAATTTCTGTATTTCTCTAAATGTCAGCGTTTCATACTATGAGGTAACAATTTGCTTGTAAATATGAAATTAGCAACATAGACTGCAATGTGACAAAAGGTGTCAGGGATCCGTCATTACCTGGCAATGGTGATTAGATGTATGTGCTGCCATGTCATGGTGTTTCTCACACAAGGAAGTGGGGGAATGGAAAGATTTATCACACTGGGCTCTCTGAAAATGAGCCTGACTTCTTTTTATTTGAATTAGATGATTTGCTCTTCAATCCCCATCTTTCCCTAGCACACCTCGTTCTTATCTCCATCAACACTCACCGGGACTCTCTGCTTATAGATGGGCATTTCAGTCCATGGAACATCAGTCTTATTTCAAAACTGTGACCACACTGACTGTGGAATTATCAAAATACAGAGTGCAAATCTTTTCCTCCACCAGAGTCCTGATTATGCAGTTGCAGAGAGCTCTCTCCTCCGTAGATTTGTTGTTTATTATTCCCTTTTATCTACAGCTCTCAACAATATTTTTGCATAGTGAGTCAGATTCTCCCAGGTGTCCTGGGGATAAGTGGGGATATTATTGTCTCCAGGCAGTACATGGTGCCTCTGGGGCCTGAAAAAAATGAATATTCCTTCAAAGGTGCTTATTATCTTAGGATGGCATGGACGCACTCGCAGCCATTCGTTTGGGTGCTTATTGTTTGTGGGATAGTATGCTCTGTTTCAGAAGGGCCACTCTTCTATCCCAGAGTTAAGATAATAGACAATATATATAATATGCATACATTAATGCACACATTAGCATTTCTTTTTCAAATGGCTCATTTTGTGGAAAATACAGTTGTACCTAGTAATTTATACAAAGAAGTAGGAACAGATCTCAGGAGCAAGACAAGAGGGAGAGATGTAATTTTCAATTTATTGAATTACAGGTTCTCACACCTCATTCTTACTTCCTCCCTGCAGTGAACTGAAAGTTCTTATCTCCCCAGATTCATATGCTGAAGCTCTTATACACAAAGTGATGGTATTTGGGCGGTGATTAGGCCACGGGTGTTTGGCCCTCATCAATGAGATTTGTGCCCTTATAAGAAGAGAGGTGGGAGAGATGATCTCCCTCTCCACCACAGGAAGGACACAGTGAGAAGGCAGTCAGCTACAAGAAGGAAGAGGGCCCTGACCAGAACCTGATCATGCTGGCGCTCTGACCTTGGACTTCCATCTTTCCAATGATGAGATACAAATTTTTGTTGTTGAAATCTCTCAGTCTGTGGTATATTTTAGCAGCTGACTGACTAAGACACTCTCCCCCACCCCTCCCGCCAATTAGATTTATTTCTCATTTACACCATGACATCATTTCTAAATAGATTAATCAACAGATAAAGCTACAGCCTGGATCTTTGCTATATCACCTCTGTTCTCCTTTTCTTTCTGCTGCATTTATCCACTGTTTCTGCAGCTCCCATGCACACATCTGCTATGCACCAGGGCATAAGACCATTCATTTTTGCTCGATATACCAGGTGTTTTCATGACTATGGGTCTCTGTTCATGTTGATCTCTAAGACTAAAATCACTTTCACCATCTCTGAGTACTGAAAACCCACTCATCTTCAAAGCCTTTCTCAATCCAACTGTCAAATATGAGCCTCAGTTTTCTTGTCTTCAAAAGGGGGAAATATATAACATCTTTTTTTAATTGGTGGTCTTTACAATCAAGTGAGAATGTGTGTGTGATGCTGTCTAGTAAAATGCCCTGGTGTTCTTTAGTTCATCTCTTCTTTACTGAGAACCAGAAACATAATGTACTTAAACACCCAGCCTCTTAATATGCATACATATGGAAATATCTTTTTGTATGCCTTGTAGGCCCTGAGAAAATGCTTAGCATTATTTATGCGTATATAAATACATAATACTTATAATACATTTGGGACTCTAGACTTAGTATGAACTTAACAAATATTTGTGAAACTGGCCTGTCCCAAATAGTCAATGTCCCAAATGTTTCAACGTACATTCTTGGACCATTTGGATCAGTACCAAAGTGAACTTGAAATGCATCCAATTCACCAAGTTTATTCTTACTGCAATGCACTCCACACAATCAGTGTTTCTAGTTGCTACTTTTGGACAGACATTGCCAAAGAGGTATGGTATATGAAATACACCAATGTCATTTTGGGGTTCTGTATGATTTACTTACAGCAACACAGTCCAATTGGTGCATTGATATAAGCTTGGAAATGGTACTTCATTTCCAGGCTCTCCCGGTGCTCACAGATCCCACATGTACTGCTTTGTTTGTAGAGGTCTTGGCACTGGTTTGTCTATATTTTAGATGGCAATGCCACGAGAGGAAGGTTAAAACCCATAGAATGAGGGACACTTTACTTCAAAGTGACTTCTGTGATGTCAAATATACCAATTAGGGCACAAAGGAAGGGGAAGACAATGAAAATAAGTCACTTTGGTATTGCCACATGCCAGTTGACTGAGCGTAATGTGACAGGCACACTAAAGAATTGTAAAATGTAAGACGTCCAGCGCTGTGGTGGGTTCCTTTATCAGAATTTTCAACTGCTTAGGATGAACGGTCTTGGCTCATTAATGGAGAGATTAGACACATTCCAAAAGATGAGTTGCAGAGTCTCAGGTCCTTCTCCATGTTGCTGAAACATCCTACTTGATATTAACTGGCCAGCAAGTGGAATAGGATCAACTTGGTCATTTTAAAAAAATCTATCAATATATAAATTATAAAGTTGTTGTTGTTGTTTTTTTTTTTTAATTTGGTATATTTATCCACATGCCCCTTTCCCCCTCAGGGGAAGCTGGCCTCTTCAGAATGTGTGTGCAGAGCTGAACTCTTGTGTTGGCAGCTTGGTGCCCAGCCCAGAAACCACATCCCGAAAGGCAGAGGTTGAGACAGGGGACTCCCCATAAAGCCATCTGTAGTTTGTGATCCCACGGCTCTGAATAAGCCTGCTCTAGAGCTAGTCATTTTAGATGTAAACATTTGCCAAATTCAATTTCCTCAAAATGCATGTACCTCTCACCTCTGCCAATCAAACCGCAAGTTTAAAGTGTATGGAAGGAAAAGAGCAAAAATTCTCCCCAAAATTCATAGGTTTATATTTTAAGAAGAAAAGGAAAAACGAAATTGTAAAGAAAGAGGTAAAGTTTGCCTCTCAGGCCAGGGATTTCCAAGTTCTCATATCTGTCAATGAAAGCCAACCTAATTAGTAGGAATCAGGGTTTTGCATTAGAGACGCCTATGTATAATGAGTTCTATTGTGACAGATTGCAGTAGGTGAGATATATGCTATTCAATGGTATGTCTAGGAGAAATAAATAAACATGGTTTATTTCTTCATTAGAGGATGCTTATTTATAGTGTAATATATATCTACCTCCACTGTAACATTAAAGTTTTGACTGCTTTTTAACTGTAAAATGTGATATTGTTGTGGCAGCTGCACTATTCAAATGATAGTGATAGTACAGCTGCTATCAGTGAGGGAGATTTATTGCTTCCCTACATGGATAAAGATATGTGCATATTTACTTTTAGTTTCACTGCCAGTATCCTATATTTTAATGACACAAGGTGAGATAAAATAATATTATAATAAAGAAGTCCTTTAATTCTGCAAATACAAATGACACACTTTATATGAAACTGTGTTTTAACCTTATATAAATTCCATGTTTTTTTTTCTGTCAGTGAAACAGCCTAAATCAGTAGAGATGTTATACTCTTGCAAGTTTCCATGATTGTTTTTGGCATTTCTTTCACACCAAAGGCACTGGTAGGAAAAAAAGTGAGGAGAGAGGAATAGACATGATAGCAGAGAGAAAGGAAGAGAGAGAAGAGTGAATAACCTAAAGTTGAAACAATGTGTGTGTGTGTGTGTGTGTGTGTGTGTGTGTGTGTGTGTGTGTGTGGTAACTAATTCCTGAGAGAAGTTGGTTGATTTAATACTTGAGATTCAACTTCAAGTCAGTTGGGAAGCACATAACTTTGATAGGCAAGAAAGAAAAGGAATAGAAAGTTGAAAAAAAATTCTAAGTGATTTTGTCTCTTGTTCTTTGTCTTAATATTGTTTTGAACCAATAACCTAGTGACAGATGGGAAAAAATCAGAGATCCTGGCAGTTTGGATTAGATGTGATAAGCATTCAGGTCTATTTGGTATTGAAAGGGGGTTGGAAATCACATGAAGACAGGCTTTTTCAGGAAAGTCCCATTATTTGGTTATTTCTGATGGCTTGAAAGTACTTCTAGAACAGTCTAAGGAGTATTGGGGGATTTCATGATTGATATCAGGCAATACAGAGGTGTCCCATGTGCTTTCAATGGTATTAACCACACTCTTTAAGATAGAGAACATTTTTATATGTCCTTTCATTATCCAAAACCCCTAAGATTTGTAGATTTAGAATATTTTAATTATTTCTATTGTTCACACCAATAAACCTGTGAAAACAGCAATATACATGCCCATAGCATATGATATATAGAGGGAAGTGTCTTGACCTTTCAGTAACAGGCAAAATATTTTGTAGCTCTCAAAATTTCATCACATACGTCTTAGAAAATAAATTGACGATTCAAAAGTTGAGTAAGCAGATCAGGTTATTTTACCTGTGCTTACTGAAAATGAAAAGACAGGTCCTTGTCATCTGTTTCCTCTTTTGCTCAGTAATTTGGTAGCACTTTTGGTATTTTAGGCTACATTGATGTTTTAGGTATTCACTTTTGCAATAGAGTCTTATGTGGGATTGTTCTTTGCTCTTTAGCCATATGCAAACCACATTTCCATTACATAGTTATCAAACTGCAACTCCTAAAAAGTTCATAGGTGTCTTTTTAACAAAGTCCAAATAGCTGCCTTTCTGAATTAAACAGACAGTTTTGTTACATGAATTATCGTTCCTGTAATAATTGCCTGAAACTGAAATAACACATGGAGACCATCTTCGATAAATATAGAAATAACTGAGTTTGCTAAATAGTCTTTGAATTATTTCATTATAAAGCTATGCCAGGCAATTAATTCATCTCTCCAGCATATGAACACATTGTGCACCAAGTACTGAAATGAGAGTGCTGGGATCCTGCAACGTAGGAGAGATTAGATACCTATTTTGCGGGGGAGAACGGGGAGGAGGTATTCACTTACTTTTTATTTCCCCATGCATAAATATCTTGGTTTAAAAATACTTATTAAGAATACGAGTAAAGCTTCAAGATGACTATTTTGTTTTAGCACCAGTCCTCCTACCTGCATTGCTATCCCCCACTTCCCACCATATAACCTGGCAATTAATGACAAAGTTTCACTGCTAAGTGACATTTTACCCAGGTTCATTTTCAAGATTGTAAACATATGGGTTCTATTTTTCAGGTGTTTTCCAAATAAATCTTTAGTGTATGTGTATCCTTATAATAATTTAATTTTTTGTTGATATGAAATAAAACTATAAAAATGCAGAATTTCACACATTTCTACCCCAGATTTTAATATCAAAGTTTAAAAATATAAATTTTTTCTTTGAGTACTAGAAATGTAAAACTTCTGGTGAAGAGAAAAACATCACAGTTATAAGAGCATAAATAAATTGAAATTATTTTTGTCAGGGGTTTATCTCTATTTAATCCTAAAATTAGTTGTCTCTTGATTAAAAGTAATGACATCTTTGCTGCTGCATTATTTAACAGAAAACAGTATACAATGTTGAAATTATATTTAGAATTCAAATTTAATAATTTTAGAGTTATAATTTGTTTTTCATCAATTTATTTTATAGTCAACTGCCTAAAGAAGCTTAAGTGCTTAATTGATTCACTTCAGTTTAATCTATATTTCCTCAACACAGTTGGTTCAATCACTTTGTATTGAATCTCCTGATCACTGGCTATTTACTAACTGGATATTTGAGTAAACTGGCATATAAACAATTTCAATCTTTGAGGTGGTTTGTAAATGGTCCTTATAAAACCATGGGCAGAGAAAGTTGAAAGATTAAATTTTTCCAAGTGCATTTTTCTTGAGAGTATATTGTCTCTTTTCTCATGGAGAAGAATGGATGTATTATCCTTGCTTCTAAGTTGTAACTGAATTTGTGGATGATATGTAAGAGGGTGGTGGTATAAGAAGACCATTGAAAAACCTGGTTCTTTATTGGAAATTTGAAACTGTCATAGCATGTCATTCATAAAGCAAGTCTAGAAAATAGTTTTATTGAACATGCTAAGTAATTGAGGAATACAGAAATTAGATAACTTGTATAAGGTCACCCAGCTATGTAGGTGGCACAATCAAAATGCAGGAGCTGCCAGAAGAATTATTGAAACTTTAGAGAATGCTCTTTAATAGACATATGTGAACCACAAATGCAAGCCTCATATGCAATTTTAAGTTTTCTAGTGACATTTAAAAGAGTAAAAGGAAACAGGTGGAATTAATTTCAGTTATATATTTTATCAAATGTATCTATTTTAATTTTAAAATATAATGAAAATTACTAATGATGCAAGTTATATCATTTTTTTCCATGCTGTCTTCAACATTCAGAGTATATTTTCACTTGCAACATATGTCATTTCAAGCTAGTCACATGTGAAGAGCTCACTAACTCTATGTGGCTGGACAGCATGACATTAGAGTCCTTGAGAATCCAGAAGTAGCACAGTATTGTGATTGATTGGCTAGTAATTATTGTAATTAAAATGGACAGAAATTCCAGAGAAAATGGTCCTACAGACATAAACATTAATTTAGGGCCATGAATTAAAGAGCTGGTTTCATTGGGGAAGAATATGTGTTCTAAGGGAGCATGCTACTTAGATAAATTAGAGCACAGAATAGCACAGAGAGGATTTTCAAGTCTGCTGGTTGGTGAAGCTCAGGAGACATGATTTCCAAGCTTTGAAATCTGATTAACTCAACCATTTTCATTGTTAAGGGCTACTGTCTCTGGACTGCACTATGTATTGGAAATGAAAACATGAATTTGGTGTCTGTCCAGCCCATTGGTCCAAGAGACCTGTTTCCCAGTCCATGTCATGCCGACATATACATACAAAGAGAGAATGACAAGTTCTTTTAAAACTGCACATCAAAACATATTAAAAATGACTGAAGGCATTATCTATGTGTATGCATGGCAACCAATCTAGCAAAGAAAATAAAAGCCGTCAAAAAGTTCACCCTTTTAGAGAATTCATCTTTTATGGCTAGTGAAATTAATCAGTAGTTCTGCTTATAATATAACTATATTGTTTTTAAGTTCTTTTCAAATAGTTGCCCTTTTCTTAAGGATTTTCTCACCCATAAAGATAATATACATCTACCTCATAAGGTTGCTGTAAAAAATAAGTATATTAGGAGTATGCCTCTGATATCTCACAGTCTGGGTTCAAATCTTGGATCTGCCTCTTATTCTCTGTGTGACTTGGGACAAGTAACTTACCCTCTCTTTTCTCAGTTATATCGATTGTGAAAGGAAGACAATGATCCTACTCAGTGGTTTTATTGACGATTAAATTAATATATACAAAGGGATTAGAACATTGCTTAGTACATAAGTGTTGAGTGGATAATAATTATTGTTATTATATCATTATTATTAAACTTACCTTCCATACAGTGTCCTCCACTCTATCTCACATCTACTGAATTGGCATCTCAGAGCCTCTAGTGTCTGTAAAGTTCCTCAGTGACTCCGAGGAGTAGTGCCGTTTAGAAACTGAAGGAAGGAAGGAAAGTACTGCTGGTGAAGCCGATTGTCCTCAGGGCGAGTTGTCAGCAGTGACTTTTTTCTGGACCCCACACTAGCATCACAGGGGAACGTGAAACATCTAAATGCCAAGACAGCTCTTAGACCAATTAAATCAAAATGGCTGGGGATGGTCCCAAGCATCAGTGTTTTAAAACTCTCCGAATATTAGCAGCATAAGAATAAAGTGGAGCCGCTCTGATCTCAAGTAGGTTTAAACCTCACATTCTAAAATTTTTTTTTTTAAAGAAAAATGCTTCTCAGGTTTTCAGTGATGGCAAATTGACATAAAAATAGCACATTAAGAATAGCATTGTGAAAAGGGTGCTTAACTGACCCCGTGTTATCTTTCGCTGCCCTTTTTAATATGGATGAATAAAGATAGATAGGAGTTAATTGCTCTTCAGCTAGATCAAGGTCAGTCTTTTGTACTGATGTCTTAGAAGTAGGTTAAGCAGAAAGGTATTACTTGTATTACTGTACTTAACCTTGAAGTGGGTCATTTAATGCAGTGTTTTCTAAACTTAGTTGGGCATCAGAATCACCTGGGAAGCAATTTCTCAGCCTTGCCTCAGAAGATTTTGATTTGGTGGGTTTAAGATGGGACCTAGGAATCTGGGTTACTTAAATGTTTCCCAGGTAATGCTAATAATATAATTATTTTTGCTGTGTGTGGTGAATCAAGGTACTATGGTGGCAGAACTGATGTTGATGTTACTAATCAGAAAATGTTGACAGGATAAAATAAAAACAATAGTTAATTGTTTCCCCTCTTGTATATAGTTGGCTAAATAGACTTGCCCTGGTCACAACTTACCTAAAAAATAATTTTTTCCTATTTTCTGTTTTGTACTTGGCATCTAATAGCTTCAAATATTATGAATGACTTGTTAATGATACAGAAGAATTTCTAGCCACTTGGATATATACTTAATTCTCACAACAATCCTTTGAGTAGAAAATACTACTGCCATGTTACAAATTAGATAATCAAAGCCTCAAATAGTTAAATAACTTAGTTGAAAATATATAGTAGGTAAAAATAATGGAACCTTCAAACCTATGGTCATAGAATTTGTATGTGTCAATATTGCAATGAATGCTACTCCTAGTGATAATCAGAGGCAAACAAAAATAGCCCAACCAAAATGCAAATGTTTTAATATACATTTATTTAAAGGAATAAAATAAAACATAATTTTCCTGTTATGTATGAACTCTGAGTGGTAAGAATTCCACACCCCCCCCTTTTTTTCTAAGCAGTTGGGTTTGAGAGACTCTCTATAACCATGAACATAACTTCATGAGTTTACAATGAATGGGATCATCACATTAAATCAGAACAAACCTCTGTGATTAAGACTATCTGACTACTGTGTTTCAACTGATTGTTGATTAAGTCTTTATGGAGTAGAAACTTAAACACTTAGGTAAACTTTGGAGTCAATTTTAGAAAAATATAGGAGAAAAGTATCTAAAAGACCCATAATATTTCTGAATTTAAGACAATATAGACCAACTTTTGCTTCGACAATGAAATTCAAAGGGAAAAATATTCTCCAAGTGACAATGAGAAGGAGTGAAATTGACAATTTTACCTAAAAATATATTTTTACTTAATGTTTGCTCCTTTGGGCATTTGAGTCTATTTAGACACAGAGTTGATGTGTAGCATTGGGAATTAAACTTCATGGTGCCTCAAATATCCCTTCCTTGTACCCCAAACAGAATCTTGTGCGTTGTTCTGTGGTAGCACTCATTATATTCTAGTATTATTGTCACCTAATTGTTCATCTTCTCTCTAGGCCTGAATGTGTTCATCAGTGTCTAGTTCAAGGTCAGACATCTGGTTGGTTCTCAGTAAGAGACTGTTGGAAGAATGAATTGATGAGACTAGTTGAATGAAGAGACTAGAATCATGGAAATGAGCAATGATTTTTCTCATCAGATTCTTTGTTTAGTGTAGAGTGATTTGAGCCTTGCTTCCGATATATTAGTAACTTATAGAATGACTACATCCTATAAAAAAACCTTTGATCCCTCAAAGGAGCACTTGAGTACATTCAGAAGTAAGTAATTTATGGGTCGGCCCTAAAACACTTTTTAATTTTAAAAAAAAAAGAAAAATATTTAGTATTCTGACTTTTGATAAGAAGTTAAAAACATGCTAAAAACAAAAAAAAGGAGACTGCAAGTGGAAGCCACTGTAAACAGTTTAAGTAGGGAGATGAATGGCTTTGCATTAGAGCATAGCATTACAGTTTGATAGGCTAAAAAATGAAGAGCAAGTAGCAACAGTGGAATATGATATGTTTAAACGGATTTAAAAATGTATTTTTTTCACCAAATGGTGTAAATTAAAGTAAGCTGTCAAATTGACAGCACAATAATGCCATCTTCACAGTAGCACATTCTGTACCACAGTGGATATTATACCAATTTTATAGAGAAATTAAAGATGAGATCTAAGGAAAAATAGCTTAAAATGCTTTTTTTTTTTTTTTTTGGCGGGGGGGGGGGGGGCGCAATTTTAGAATCATCATCACTTGCTACAATCCACTCCAAACATAACCAGAAGAATAACTATAATAAATCATGATAATTTATATCACCGCTTATTTTGGGGAAGCAACATCAGATACACTTCATACTACTTAAACTATAATTATTTTCATTAAACTATAAAATTGCTTACAGCAGATTTACTCTAA
The DNA here is from genome assembly GCF_027574615.1 of Eptesicus fuscus. Lineage (NCBI taxonomy): Eukaryota > Metazoa > Chordata > Mammalia > Chiroptera > Vespertilionidae > Eptesicus > Eptesicus fuscus. Next base: position 26,332,421 of record NC_072483.1, read on the forward strand.
ACACACAAAATCATATCCTTAACAATGAGCACTACTAGACTACAAGTGTTCAAAATAACTGAAGTCACGTATAAATTAGCAGTCCTTGGTTTATACTTTTAAATTATGAATCTTTGTAGACACAATCAATGTACTTTTGTGGGTTTATAATATACTCCTTTTTGTTGTTGTTGAAACATTTGATAGCCTTATTCAGCCTCCATCCTGTTAATTAAAAGGTAGTGTAAAAAAAAAAAAAACTTATGAAAATGATGTCAGGTGCCCATTAACAAACTCTCAAGTAATTTGTGTCTGTGAAGAATACAGATTATTCTAGAAACAAAGAGTCTAGAGGAAAAGTGATTTTATTTTTTCTTTGTGAAATGGGGAGGTGATAAGAAAGTTTGTTGTGCCCTAACTGGTTTGGCTCAGTGGATAGAGCATTGGCCTGTGGACTGAAGGGTCCTAGGTTTGATTCTGGTCAAGGGCATGTACTTTGGGTGCAGGCTTGATCCCCAGTAGGGGTTGTGCAGGAGGCAGCTGATAGAATTTTCTATCTCATCATCGATGTTTCTAACTCTCTATCCTTCTCCCTTCCTCTCTGTAAAAATCAATAAAAAATTTTTTTTTAAAAACAAAGTTTGTTGAATAATATTGAAGAAATTGAGAAGGTCTAAAATATTGCTCTGCCTGAGTAATATATTGCATAGAAAATGAGGGGGAAAACAGGGTATAAAAAGAAGTGCATCTGAAATTGTATACTTCCTAATATTCTGGTTATCAACCAAAATATTTAACAGGTCCCTCAATAGCTCTATTTTTACTGCTCTCTTTGCCAGCCAAAGAAATGTTTATTTTTGACAACTTTGTCTCATCCTATGATATCCAGGAATTTTACTTGATTTGAACAAAACTGGAAATCACGTGTTACTTCAACATTTGTTGGGGATCTTTATAGAATCTGTGAATTTTGGTAATATCAAATGGCTATCCATTATCATAGTTAAGTTGTTTAACTGCCTTGAAATGTAGATACCAGTTTATTTACAAAGACAACAAATTCTGTATTAAAATAATTAGTACTAGAAAAAAATTTAAATTTTGTAATTTTTATAGATGTGACTAGTAAAATTCTTTCTGATGCTTTGATTAAATCTCTGTGTACATATTCCCAAGAAATGTAGAGAAGAAAAAAATACTCTATAAATCAACTTAAGAAAAATATCAAGCTTACAGGTAATCACGAGTACAAAAATGTGGCATTGGTTGCATGGAAACAAATTCAGAACCAGAGGATCTAGGTTTCAGCCCTGACTTTCCATTTTGTAACTTTGATCTTGAGCAACCTCTGCACAGCTCTAGCTTTTAGCTTTTTCATTTATAAAATGTCTTCTTATAGCAATAAAATTGGATAATTGTACAAATAATGATTCAACCCAGAATAAAATTGTGACCAGAATTGGCTGGGGGTTAATTGAGCAAGACATCCCAGAAGACACATGTTTGGAGCAAAGTTTGAAGTCATATATATATCTCCTATATAATAAAGAGGTAATATGCAAATTGACCATTATTCCAACACACAAGATGGCCACCCCCATGTGGACACAAGGTGGCCACCACAATATGGCCAGCAGGGGAGGGCAGTTGGGAGGGACCAGGCCTGGAGGGAAGTTAGGGGTGACCGGGGCATCAGGGGAAGGCAGTTGGGGGTGACCAGGCCGGCAAGGCAGGGCAGTGAGGGGTGACCAGGCCAGCAGGAGAGGGCAGTGAGGGGTGATCAGGCTGGCAAGAGAGGGAAGTTAGGGGTGACTGGGCAAGCAGGGGAGGGCAGTTGGGGGCAACTAGGCCTGCAGGGGAGGACAGTTGGGGGCAACCAGGCAGGGAGGGGAGGGAAGTTAGGGGTGACCAAGCCAGCAGGTGAGGGCAGTTGGGGGCGACCAGGCTGGCAAGGGAGGGTAGTTAGGGGTGACCAGGCCAGCAGGGGAGGGCAGTTGGGGGTGACCAGGCCTTTAGGGGAGGACAGTTAGGGGTGACCAGGTTGGCAGGAGAGGGCACTTAGGGGCAATCAGGCTGGCAGGGGAGGGCAGTTAGGGGTGACCAGGCCAGCAGGGGAGGGCAGTTGGGGGTGACCAGGCCTGCAGGGGAGGATAGTTAGGGGTGACCAGGCAGGCAGGCAGGAGAGCGGTTGGGAGCCAGCAGTCCTGTATTGTGAAAAGGATGTCAATATTGGGCCTAAACCGGCAGTCGGACATCCCTCAAGGGGTCCCAGATTGGAAAGGGTGCAGGTTGGGCTGAGGGACACACAACTCCCCCACCCTTGTGCCCCCATGCATGAATTTCATGCACCGGGCCTCTAGTATGTGTGTGTGTGTGTGTGTGTGTGTGTGTGTGTGTGTGTGTATAAATTAATATCCCAATTAAACCAGACAGCCGAACAACCTTCCAGATGTCATTCCGGACATCCTTCCATATGAAGCCACTGCAGTGGGGGCCAAGGCAGAGGCGGTTAGGGGAGATCAGGCAGGTAGGCAGGCAAGCAGTTAGGAGCCAGTGGTCCCGGATTGCGAGAGGGATGTTCGACTGCCAGTTTAGGCCCAATCTTACAGGATCGGGCCTAAACCAGCAGTCGTACATCCCCCGAGGGGTCCTGGATTGGGAGAGGGTACAGGCTGGGCTGAGGGACACCCCCCCCCCCCATGCACGAATTTCGTGCACCGGGCCTCTAGTAAAAGCATAATATGCAAATTGACTGAACGACCAAACAGCAAAATGACCGTCCAGACAACCTTCCGGATGACCATGCTATGATACGCACTGGTGCCAAGCAAGCCAAGGCAGGTGCGATGCGATTGGTTGGGGGGCCCCACCATCGCCCCATGATCACCCCGCAGAGGAAGGCCTAGGCCACCGGCCAGTGGGATGATCAATCGGGGCGGGGGCTTCGTGATTGCCCCAAAGAGGGAGGCCCTGGCTACCCTCTGTGCGGCAATCGATCATAGAGCCCCATGATCTATCGCCCCAAAGAAGGAAGCCTAGGTCACCTGGCCGGCAGCCACAGAGGCAGACCCAGGCCACCCAGCTGGTGGCACTGCGGCAGGTGGGTGGGGCCTCTCTCTGTGGGGCGATTGATCTGGGGGGTCCCATGATCGATCACCCCACAGAGGAGGCCCAGGCTACCAGCCAGCAATGCTGAGGCAGGTGTGTAGGCCAGCCAGCAATTGCCCTGCAGTGGGAGGCCCAGGCCAGCCAAGCGATTGCATCCCATGCCTCTCACCCGCAGAGGGAGGTGATTGGTGGCGGGAAGGTCGGGGGAGGGCAGCACCACACAGATAGCTAGCCATGGCAGCGGTGGGGGCAGGGCCAGCTGCAGGCATTTTGGGGAAGGAAAGCCCCTATAGACCCTGATCGCTGGCCAGGCCTAGGGACCCTACCCGAAGGGTTTTGGATTGCGAGAGGGCACAGGCCAGGCTGAGGGAAACCCACCACCCTGCCCCATGCATGAATTTCATGCACCAGGCCTCTAGTATGTATATGTGTGTATATATATATATATATATATATATATATATATATATATATATATATATATATATATATATAGAGAGAGAGAGAGAGAGAGAGAGAGAGAGAGATTAGTAGGTAAAAAGGAAAATAATGAAGGCTTCCCCAGGTGAGGTAAAGTAGAAAACAGCAGCAGTTATATGATCCATTTTGAATTCACTTTTCTGAAAAGTGTAAGCACTATTCTAGGTTTATTTCTTTTGCAAGTAGAAGTCCATCTGTTCCAGCAACATTTGTTGAAAAGACTAGTTTTTCTCCGTTGTATTGTCTTTCCTTCTCTTCAAAGATCAGTTGACTATATTTAGGGTTTATTTTGGGGCTCTCTATTTTGTTTCACTAATCCATATTTGTTTGCCAATGCTACATTGTCCTAATTTCTATAGCTCCATAGGAAACCAGAAGTTAGATAGTGTAAGATCTCCAACTCTCTTCTTCTCCTTCAATATTATGTCAGCTATTCTGGGTGTCTTTTTGCCTCACATCAACTTTAGAATGAGTTCATTGATATCCACAAAATAACTTGCTAGGATTTTGATTGGGATTGCATTGCATCTATAAATCAAGTTGAGGAGAACTGACATTTTGATAACATCGAGTCTTCCTAATCCATAAATATGAAATATCTCTCCATTTACTTAGTTCTCAGAGTTTTGTAGTTTTCCTAATCTAGATCTGATATATATTTTGTTAGATTTATACCTATATATTTCCATTTTTTAAAATTTCTTTATTGATTAAGGTATTACATATGTGTCCTTATTCCCCCATTATCCCCACCTCCCATTCATGCCCCCACCCCCCAGTTGTCTGTTTCCATTGATTAGGCTTATATGCATGCATATAAGTCCTTTGGTTGATCTCTTTCCCTTACCCCCACCGTCCCCTACTTTCCCTGAGGTTTGACGTTCTGATTGATGTTTCTCTGTCTCTGGATCTGTTTTTGTTCATCAGCTTATGTTGTTCATTATATTCCACAAATGAGTGAGATCATGTGATATTTATCTTTCTCTTCTTGGCTTAATTCACTTAGTGTAATGCTCTCCATCTCCATCCATGTTGTTGCAAATGGTAAGAACTCCTTCTTTTTTACCGCAGTGTAGTATTCCATTGTGTAGACGTACCACAGTTTTTTAATCCATTCATCTGCTGATGGGCACTTAGGCTGTTTACAAATCTTAGCTATGGTGAATTGTGCTGCTATGAACATAGGGGTGCATATATGCTTTCTGATTCATGTTTCTAGTTTCTTGGGATATATTCCTAGAAGTGGGATCACTGGGTCAAATGGAAGTTCCATTTTTAGTTTTTTGAGGAAACTTCATACTGTTCTCCACAGTGGCTGTACCAGTCTGCATTCCCACCAGCAGTCCACGAATAAAAAAAGACCCTGAATAGCTACAGCAATCCTGAGAAAGAAGAACAAAGTAGGTGGGATCTCAATACTAGATATCAAACTGTATTACAAAGCCATGGTTCTCAAAACTGCCTGGTACTGGCACAGGAACAGACATATAGATCAATGGAATAGAATAGAGAATCCAGAAACCAACCCAAATCACTATGCTCAATTAATATTTGACAAAGGAGGCATGAACATACAGTGGAGTCAAGACAGTCTCTTCAATAAATGGTGTTGGGAAAATTGGACAGATACATGCAAAAAAATGAAACTAGACCACCAACTTACACCATACACAAAAATAAACTCAAAATGGATCAAGGACTTAAACATATGACAGGAAACCATAAAAATACTAGAGGAATCCACAGACAGAGAAATCTCAGACATATGCTGAAGCAATTTCTTCACTGATACTGCTCCTAGGGCAATGGAAACTAAAGAGCAAATAAACAAATGGGACTACATCAAAATAAAAAGCTTTTGCACAGCAAAGGAACCCATCAATAAAACAACAAGAAAGCCCACTGCATGGGAGAACATATTTGCCAATGATATCAACGATAAGGGTTTAATCTCCAACATTTACAGGGAACGCATACAACTTAACAAAAAGAAGATAAACAACCCAATCAAAAAATGGGCAACTGATCTAAATAGAAGGAAGGCCAAGAGACATATGAAAACCTGCTCAAAGTCACTAATCATCAGAGAGATGCAAATCAAAACAACAATGCGGTACCATCTCACACCCGTCAGAATGGCTATCATCAACAAATCAACAAATGATAAGTGCTGGCGAAGATGCGGAAAAAAAAGGAACCCTCGTATATTTCCATTTTTAATAATATAAATTGTATTGGATTTTAATTTACAATTTCACTTATTAATTAATGGTATATAGAAAAATGATTGACTTTGATATATTAATCTTCTATCCTGCAACCTTGTTATAATCACTTATTAATTCGAGGAGTGTTTTTTTTTTTTTTTTATTTTCTACATGGATGAGAACAAAGCATTTTTCTCCCTTCCCAATCTGGATACCTTATATTTTATTGTCTTGTCTTGTTACATTAGCTAGAACTTCTAGTACAATGTTAAAAGAAGTAGTAGGAGGAGAAATATCCTTGCCTAGTACCTAATCTTAGTGGAAACATTTCAAGCTTCTCTCCATGAAATATGTATGATGTTAACTGCCATTCAAATGTTCTATTTCAAAGTAAGTCCTGTGGCTACATCAAGTCCAAGGTGGCAGAGAAGTGCAATTCTGCCTTGTGATGAGAAAGAGACTGGTCATATTTGGTGAACACCAAAAATGACTACTGCATTTATTAAGAAAGCAAAATAATTTCTAGAAAAATCTGTTACAATAATGATTTTTCAACTTTAAGAATCTACATAGACAAAGAGAGAATCTTAAAAGCAGCAAGAGAAAGCAGTTAGTTACCTACAAGGGAGCGCCTATATGACTGTCAGCTGATTTTCAACAGAAACTTTGCAGGCCAGAAGGGAGTGGCAAGAAATATTGAAAGTGATGAGTATCAAGGACCTACAACCAAAATTACTCTACCTAGCAAAGCTCTCATTTAGAATTGAGGATCAGATAAATAGCTTCACAGAAAAGAAAAAGCTAAAGGAGTTCATCACTACCAAACCAGTATTTCATTAAATGTTGAAGGGTATTCTTGAAGAAGAGAAAAAAAAATAAAAATAAAATGCAATAAATACATATCTATCAACAATTGAATCTAAAAATCAAAATAAACCAACAAGAAATCTAATGAACAAAATAAACTGGTGAATAAAATAGAATCAGAGTCATGGAAACATGGAATAGACTGAGGTATCTCAGAGGGAAAGGGGGGGAGAGGTGGGATTGGGAAGAGATTAACCAAAGATCTTACCTATGGACACAGACAATAGGGTGGTGAAGGCCTGGGTAGGGCGGGCAATGGGGGAAAAAGGAGGACATCTGTAATATTTTCAACAATAAAGATTAAAAAAACAAAAACGAATCTACATAGAGGTAAAGCATGGAAGACTCCATTTTGTAATGCAAATGTAAACATTGCCTTGGTCAAAAACTTTGTTTCTATCTCATAGCCTCTTGAATAAAATTCTGTTTTCATAGAAACTAGCACCTCCTTGTAGCCTTTTGTTACTACCTTACTACACTAATATTATTGTAAACAGTGTTGACTGGAACTTCTCCTGCTGTTTTAAAATATTGTCTGAGGAGCCAAAGCTAAAAGGAGTGGGCAACAAGTGTCTCCACATTCCAAAAAAGGGCACACTGCCACTCCTCTCATCCAACCAATGTAAGCAGATGACTAGATATTAAAAGTTCATTGAATAAGAGATAAGCTGTAGGCACAGAGGAAGAGCACTTTGATTTCTTTTCTCCCTCTCCTTCCATCTACTGAGAAAATTGCTCATAGACATTGGAATACCTATTAGAAATGGAGACTGACATCTTCCTTTCCTGATGACAGCTTGCTGAGCCCCAGAAGTTCATGAGGCCCATGTTGGCACAGACATCAGAAGAGAGGAAGGTAAGGAAGTTCTTAAGAGAGCTTCACATGTACCTCGTGGATTTTGCTTGAAGTTACGCAAACATAGAATTCTGAGTGAGAAATAGCTGGAGCATCTGAAACCCAGCAAAAGAAGAAACAGCAGCAGCAGGCAGCCTGCACATCCGTGTTTTACGTGACAAGGATGTGTGAATAGTCCATGGATCATGTGGAGGCCTCAGAGGCCTACTGTGTCATGGGAACTGCACCCGCAAGAAACTGTTGGGCAGAAAGCCAGGAGTCGGAGATGAGAGAGAGAAGAGGTCAGCCATAGAATGCATCATTCATCTCAGGAAACCTCTGGGAGAGGGGGCTCAGCTCCAGGAAACTACAAAATGTGCAATGAGCAGAGTGGACAACTGTCACTCAGACTTTCACCTTGCCCATCCCCTTTGAGAGCTCAACAATGTTGAGATTCAGGGGAAACGTAAAAATACCAGAGAGGAAGGTAGAGAGGCAGTGAAAGTGAATAAAGCAAACGTTGCTGCCTTTCCCCGTGGCAGAAAACAAGCCACCGGGCAATATCCAAGTAAGGGAAAAGAGGTACTTTAATTTGAATATGAAATTTATATTTTGTTCTAGACTAGATTTTAAATATGAAAGGGATCAGAGGTCTGTGGGATTTATCTTCAAAGAACAGGGAAAGGAAAGATTACAGAGGATAATTAGATGGAGTGATAAACAGAAAAATTAAAGATCTTTGTTGTTGCTGAGACCATTCCTAAATATATTTGTCTATTGCTCATGTCATTCTCTCTTAAACAATATTTCTGGAACATGGTGCTAGGCAGAGGGGTCGAAGGAAATGAGACCGTCAGGAAATGGGAATGGGCTGGAGTACAGGCAAAGGAACCCAGAGCCAAGGTGCTGTTACAGACCAGGTCTATTCATGGAACTAAAATTGAAAGCCTGGCAGGCAGTCCAAATGAGGCATCAGCCCAAAGGGGAGAGAGGCAGAGTCCAAGTAGAGGGCAACAGGTTAGAAAATGGGAACACTGGATCTGGGAGAGATTTGAAAGAGAAGCTGGTTGATAGAGCAACGAGATGTTTTGGTTACTGGAATGTTGTTGTAGGCACAGTTAATGCAGAATCCAATAGCCTCCTTAGCTGTTAAGACTGCTGAACTATCTTAGATACCACCTGGAAAACCCATCTTCTATTTCTGACATTGAAATTCTACCCATTCTTCTGGGACAGCTAAAAGCCCCAACCTCCACAAAAATATGCTTGCCTGCCTCTTCCCATATTCCCTAGCTGGAAATTCTCTCTTTCCTCTTGGATTGCAATAACATGTTGATATTTACACTTACATATAAGTGTGTCCCTATATTTCCCACACTCCCTGTGAAAATCAGGAGGGTTAGCAGTTATTTATACACAGGGAGTATTTAGGAATTATTTGCTGGAATAATAGAACTGTGAAAATAAATTCACAACATAGAATAATTTTGAACCTGACTTTTAAGCTGCAAAGGAAGTTGCAGATGAAGTCAACATCAATAAGTGGTATTTATTAAGCAATCACATTTACATATTGATGTCATAAGCAGCATGCCAAATAAGTTAAATAAATTGTTCCCAATTCTCTGGGACCAACTTGCAACCTTACGATTTTGTGACGTCCAGGAATGAATCGACTAGAAATACATGTGAAATGCTGTGAAGTCAAAAAAATAATTTATAAGATGAGCATTGCATTTGATAGAGTCTAACAACTAGAGAAAGATAAAATGATAGATAGTGATCCAATTTAGTTGTGGGTATATACATAATAAAACATTATGGTATATTTTTCTCTTGTACTAACACAAAACAAGCAGCACTGAACTTGCAGACAGAAGACATACTAATCTTTTCCATGTTCTAATCTTGTTCTTACAGGTAAATGTTGAACATAGGCAATTCACTTACATCTTTGAGTTTCCTTTCCTGTAAACTGAGAGTATTGAACAGATGAGCGGCCTTCATTATTTTCCAGTAAACATTTTTTTTTCTGAACAAATTCATGTTCCAAATTGTAATATTAAAAGTAGATAAAACTGGAGCTATTGCGGTTGAATGGAGTGTTGAGTCTAGGGGACACTAGGCTGTAATTTTGGCCTCTGTGAATCACACATAACTGACTCTAGATCTTAACAGATACACATAATACACAGAAAGACCTCTAGTATGGACCACTTCTTCCATTTGTTTCTGCATTCAGATTCTGTATTGTACAATGGATATATGCTTATGTGCAGAGAATAAAACACACTTTCTAATCATTTTTCTCAGTTAATGCTAAAAAGGCAAGAATGAGATTAAGGCAAGTGAAATTCCTACACTGAAATGTAGAAATTGAGGCAAAGAAAGGTCAGGGACATGAGTTGGCCCACTCACCAATCTGCCAGTATATCTGTACTGCCTTGGACTTCAGGTTTCATTTTGCCTGCAGGAACTTCCTGAAAATGTTGTGGACTTTTCTATTTAGTTACATATTTAGATAATGGCGAAATCTTATGAGACTTGATTAATGTTCTCAAATGGAAACATACACCTTACGAGTATATTTGCATGCTCAGGTATTTATCTATAAGAAGAATATTCAACACCCCTGAGTAGATCAACACTATAGAGGAAAATATGAGTTCTAGTACCAAATATTCTTTAAAAGTAAGACACTGAGGTTGACAATTAGAGAAACTGAATTGACATACTAGCTTATTCTGAATGCCCATTGTACTGGAATATAATAAGATTTATACCACCAGATCTTACATTCTCCAAAATGTTTACTCCACAGCTAATCTTACGTGGTTTTCTGAAGAAGAAAAAAGGAAGAGATATGAGAAGTATGATTTAAAAAGAGAGCTGTATTTGCTCAGGCCCTCAGCCTGAAGAATTTTAGTATAGAAGAATGACTGTGGGCATTACTGCATTTCTTTCAAATAACATTAGAAAAATCCTTGGTTTTGATTGACTACCACCAAAAACCATGCTCCATCCTGAACATTCCTTTTTGAAATAGGACAGACCCAGTTTTATTAAACCAAGCACAGAAAAATAATGCTTGTTCTCAAGCCAATTGGAGGAGGGCAACATTCTAGTCATCACAAATATTGTTATAAACACAACAATGACATTGGCAACATGATTTGATCTTTGTGCCAAGGGTGAAATTAATGTCATATGCTCACCCTAATGAATGACTAGAAGTAAGTTTCCACAAAGCACACTTAAAAGCAACGGTGTCCTCTCTCAATTCCATTTTTCCTTCTTATAAGTCAAGGAATCTTCACAAGCAATACTGACTACTTGAGGTCTAGAAGTTGCATAGGAGATTCAGAAGTAAAATAATAATAATAATAATAATAATAATAATAATAATAATAATTTAGAGATCTTTTGTTCTTCCTTGGAAAACAAAGAGAGAAGCAAACACACAAACAAGAACTTCCAAAGGTATTAACATTTTTAGTCGGCAAAAATTCCCTCCATTCTCTCCCAATTTCAAACACCTTCCATGATCAGATAAGTTCTTGCAGATGTTGGAAAAATACATTATGACATGGGTGCTGGGAGGTTGGCCAGATCCAACTCTGGCAAATACTTACCATTCCCAATCTGGGTTACTCTGCATTCATTATTTTCTTTATGAACCTTCTCTTCTTGTGGCTTGTGGCTTTGTTAAAGAGGTTAGTAACAAATGAACATAAATACCTTCCTAGGTTATACATTTTCACTTTTAACTTGTGCCTTACCAGGTCACCCCAAGACAAATAAATGAGGTGTAGTGTGCTTCCAGGTTGAATCAACAAAGGCACACATATAGCTGTGAATTGATTGCACATGCAAGCTTTTGATTTTGTGTTTGCTTCCTGGCCAGGCAGAAACCAGATTTCAGTGAGAAATCACTTGTTTTTGTATATGGGAAAGCATGAGGAAGAAAGGTGCTACTTTTCATATTTCCACCTTCCTGTCTTCAACTATGAACTTTCAAAGGAAGACTATGCACTGGGGAATTTGTAAGAACTGATGCTGATCAATAGGCAAAGTTGGATGGTGATTCATTATCGAGTTGGATAGAGGCTTTGGATACTTGTTTATTGAAAGCCAATTCAACTTGGATTTGAAAAACCAGTGTTACTTATATTTTTCACTATAGTGACTGTAGACTGATAAATAACAAGACAGGTTTTGTTTTACTTAAAATATGGGGGGGGGGAGTGAAAAAGGTGAAGGGATTAAGAAGTACAAATGGGCAGTTACAAAATAGTCATAGGGATTTAAGGACAGCATATAGTCAATAATATTTCAATAATTGTGTATTGTGCCAGGTGGGTACTAGACTTATTCGGGGAATCACTTTGTAAGGTTTATAAATGTCTGAGCCACACCGCCCGGGGTGAGATTTCCTTTTGAATTTAAACACGTGCCACTGAAACATGGACCTTCATTTCCTGATTTAAAAATGGGGAGCACTATTAAAGTTGATGATTGTCTAACCACCGTGCTGTGCACCTGAGACTAATATAATATGGAATGTCAACTGTAGTTGAAAACTAAAATTTTAAAAATGCCTTAAAATAAGATTTTCCTACCTGTATTAAGGTGGTTTATTATCTTAGTCTAAAGTTGGAACAAAATAGGAATCATAAATTTTGTCATTTTAAATTTAATTGGTCGCATTAAAAATTAGTCTTGGGTAAAAAACACTGCATACCTCGTTGGCAGTTAATAACAGGCAGAAATGATAACCAAAGTTCCATAATGTAGCTCTTCACAAACACTGGCAGAGATGAGAAAGTTGTTGGAGTTGGAGGGATATCACTGGGGCTCTGGGAGTTCCTTCTGAAGTCATTCTGAATTAGCAGCTAATGGGGAGCTTTCTTTGATAGCGCTATTATAATTAAATGCAGCTGGATGAAAATCAACCACAAAGCGAACTCGTTTGTTTATCATTACTTCTGACTTTGTTAGCAGATGTTTTCGAAGTACCATAGTAGCCAGCTTAATTTGTCTCTGTGTAATGTGAAGCAGGTAAACTTTGATTAATAAACTGACAAGTACGTTCCTTAATTTCTTTTCTGAAGTTTCCTTCTGCGACTCTTATCCTGCACATATGTCAAATCCGGAAAATGCACGGATAAACATTCCGTTTCTTTTTATATATGTCAGGCCAGCTGAGATGGAGGTGTCAGTCGGCGGTGAGCTGGCTTGTCAAATGTTCATCTTGAAAGCTGCTGTAGTATTATCGCATGTAAGTAGGCTAGTGAAAAAGATAAACACATATGGCATATACATACCAGGCTATGGAACGACAGCTCTCTCGGTTGTAATCACTATTGGCTTTCCATAAGGGACTCAATAATTTTCAGTAAATTGGATCCTTTATGGGTCTAAACATTAATTCATCTATTTAAAAAGGGTAATTTTGACATATCCTTTGCCTGTAATAAATGCCTCCTCCACTTCTTAGCAGGCAGACTTCCGCACCACCCACTTCGTCTGCTCAACACACTCTTAACTGCAGTGAATTCGTGCAGAATGCACTGTCTACCTGGTTTCCTCCCCAATATTGCAAAGTGCTTCTCTCCCATCATTTAAAGAACTCTTGAAAATTGCACCCCTTCCTCCAAATCTTTCCCAAATATCTGGAAAGAATGTTTTTGTTTTCTTTTAATTGGCTCAAGAAAGTTCAAATATGCAGTGTCCACGATTCACAGTGTGTTAGTGACTAATACAACATATTTATATACACTATGATTTTGCACATTTTTGCTATTATGTGCTCAAGATAAAGTTGCATATGTATCTGCATGTCCTCTGTTTTTTGTGTCTGGGTCAATGTTATCTGATTTACATTGTAATATCTACATCTGTTTTAATTGCCATAATACTAGCACAGTACTCCATATGGACTTGAAAATGACATTTCTTTTTATGCTGGTGCTGTAACACTAACTATTTATTAAGTTATTCATTACTTCTGAAAATTTGTTTCTAGGGATATGTGTGTGAATGTGTATATTTATGTATGTGTTCATGTTCTCACCTGTTTTTTGCCAGAATTTATTCAGGCTTAAGAAAAAAGCTATGGCTTACTCTGAAGTTCCCTGTAGACAGCATAAGGAAATGTAATCTTTGGCACCATCTTACATCCTTTTATTTAAAGCTCTGAGTTGAAAAATGTTCTAGATTAAGCAGAATGGATAAGAGAAGGAGCATGGGCTTGGAGACTAGATGGTGCTCCTACCAGCTCCCTGAGCCTCATCTATAAAACCAGGGACAATAGAACCACCTTGTGAAGATTAGAGCTGGTAAAGCTAAAGATTCTTGCACAGAATAGGTCCTCAGCATTTATTAGCCAATGCTATTAGAAATAAGTTATATGCTCTTTCAGTAGAAGAGAAAACAAAATTAAAAATGGTCACTCTTATGTGGAACAGTATATGCGTGGTCTTCATGGATAATGTTCACAGCATGCATCAGCACACCAACTTAGATATTATTTCATGTGGAACTAACTTAAAATGTTACATTAGCACTGAAAAGTAACTGAAATCCATTAATGCCTACAGAGTATTTCTTGTGGAAAGAGAACACCTTTCCATGACCAGCTGAGTGCTGACTGTATATGCAGCTCTCAGCTACCAATTGTCATTTGATTAAAAATAATCTATCTCTAACTGGTACTCTTCTAATTGGGGAACTTTTCAAGGAAGCTTCATTAAATTCACAGTCTCTAAAAGTTTTTTTAAACAATTGTCTGAATTAGAAGTATCAGGATAATTAGTTAAATCACAATCTTAGGTTTGTATGTAGCAAGGACCAAATGTATGTTGGCACCTTTATTTCACTTAGAATATTTGAAGTTTTGTCTGGATTTTTTTTTTTTTACCTTTTAAGCTTTTTCTCTAATGGGAATCTGTCTTTACTTTCTTTTGGGGTAAGCAGAGCAGGATGAGGGTAACAATATTTTTCATGGAACTTCAGATTAGCTAATTTTGAAAAAATCTTGTTAAGATGAAATGCCCTTGAGAAAAATTCATGTGTGAATAACTGTCATTATTTCATCTATTTTGCTAGAGAATAGAATTACCTGACCACATTTTAAAGGAGGATCAAATGTTAATTGGGAAGAAGTGTGGCTTACAAACAACGTGACCTGTGCTTTCTGGAAAAGGCTGCATGGGGATGGGTCAGAGAATTAAGTAAGGTGGCCATTCCATGTGACTTCAGTTCTTGGCTCAGCATTTTAATTTTATTTCTTAAGATGGCCAAATTTATACCCTAGCTAATAAGATGTCTAACATTATCTTTACAGGATGGAGAGTGGGGAGTCCACAGGGTACTGTTCTTCACTTGAAAATAGCCTATATTAGATCGTGTGTGCATTTCTCAAAGCTGGGGTCAGGGACACCCTTTGTGCCAGCAGGTCGACTTCCTCTGAGATCGAGGGAAATCATGCCACATCTTGAAAACCATTCATGATTGCAGCGTTCATGAGGCAGGTGTGATTGAATATAAGACACCAGGTTGTCAGATACTATGTGGGTGTGATTGCAAATAATGCTGTTTGAGCAGTTGATAATCAAATAGCATTATTTAAGCAGGATGCCTGTTTCACTGTTACTGGACAGCAACTTGCTGAGTTGTGAGATTCAGAATAGACATGGAAGTTTCATTTGACGGTATTTGTTGAGTTCAGGAGAGTACTATTACTTGGGATGTGCTCAGGATACCGTTGTAATGAACCCAGATATTAATAACTGGAAAGGAGCAAAGGGGAGGACACATTTTATAGACATGTCATTGGTGCAGCTTTGCCAGGAAGCTGAGTTTAACACTCCCCAGGAAGCCATCGGACTGGACAGGAGGTGAATAGACACATGCCTTGCAAGATCTGGGTGAAATAGGGAAAGTGCTTGTCTGTCAGTCACACCTGGAAACAGGCCATTGGACAGAGTAGGTATGGCCTAAGCAAGCATGGGAAGTTTTGGGAATAAACTCCTAAGCAAAGGAGTTTGCTCTCTCGAGACTCTTGTTGCAAGGAACATGCTCTCTTGGCTCCCCTGCATTCCCCCACATGTCCCACAGCCATGTAGACCCCATGCAATGGACTAATGGACTGCACCTAGCCTAATGCTATAGCTGACCCAGCCTCACCATGGAATGGAAGCATTGAACTCTAACTTTGCTTCTAGCTTTGCTGAATCCCCAGCTGCACCTCTTCCAGACTGGGTTAAGGGAAATGGGACTTTGCAAATGGAGGGATGTAATTCCATGCAAATAAAAGCTTTCCACCACATCTCATTCTCCCTTGGGGGTGAAATACTTATTTCAGCGGCACCCCAAAAACCCCACTCCCACTAGCAATGGAGAAAGACCATCCACACTTTTCTACAATAATACTCAGGGAGGCACTTGTAAGTAAAAGAAGAGGGACATCTAAACATTTTGGTTTAAGGAGAGCTGAGGCCAGGTAGACAGTAGGTCTTAATGATCTTGGGGAAAGTCACAGGCTATTTGCAATTAATAAGAAGCTCTTCTACCAGGTCCTACAGAAAATGGATGCCTGATGCCCATGATTTTTATTGCGATGCCTGGAATATGAGAGATTTGCTGTGTGTGAATCACAGAGAGTCAGGGAGAGACGGTTATCATAGCTATAAGCAAAGGGTCTGCAAAGGTGATAGGGCTTCTGTAAAAAATATTGTTCACCAGGCAAATATGGCTTCAGGATGCTGCTGGAATGCGCACAGCTTGTTCTTTGCGTTGAAGAGAAAAAAAATGTGTCCAAATGTAAGGAGACCAATACAAGAACATATGTGAGTGGTGCTAACTGTAATACTTCTGGCGATGTGTCTGCTTTGACATTTCCAGAAGACCTGACCCTGACTTCAGTCTCAGAAGCTTATCTCTTAAGCTGTTTCTGGGCCTTCATTCTTTTTGCTCTCAGCCTGCAGAACTCCAGGAGACTCGGGCTGGGTGAACATGGTAGTGACCTTGTTGATCCAGGAGATTTCCAGCCTCTGCAGCTAAAAGATCTGTCAAAGGACGGACCCCCTAAGAGCTTCATCCCTTCTTGAAATTAAAGAGAGAGGGGGTGCTAATTTGAAGGATTGCCTTCTAGATGTGTATCTAGTCCTGATTTTTACCCAGCATCTTGGGTAAAAAGTTCCATAGCAAAAGTCTGCAAAAGAAAACAGAACAGATGATGGAAACTGATGACTAAAGTCAGCTGTTCCCTAAAAGCGGCAATAATGTCAGAGAAGTAACTGGATAATCCATTCTGTTTGCGGCTTTGTCTATTTTTCTTGTATCTGAATTGTCACTTGGTTGTCTCATTTATACTTCAGCGAATGGTTCACAACGTGTGTGTGTGTGGAGACATATGTGAAAAGTAGCTGCATTGTAATATTTATCATTAAAGAGCTGCCTTTGTTTCATTTTACAAGCATCACATTGATGATTTGAATAATAAAGCTGACTGGCTTACTCACTGAAGGTTGCTTCCATAATGGAACAAATTTATGTACCGAGGTTCTCGCCTTTCTTTATTAGATAATTGGACAAAATGTTGAGAAACTGCTACTAATTGAGCTCTCATTCCAGCTTTTGTCTATATTGAGGCTGGACAGGTTTTTCTGAGGTTTGCAAAAGAATGAAATATCCACCAAACCTTGCAACAGCTTCTCTTTTCCCGGTATGTTTTTATTAACTTTAACTGAGTCCCTGGGCTTAAATGTGGTTTATCCCAAAATTTTCACACTCACCTTTTATAAGAATCACATATTGGAGGATGTTTTCATTTTAGGAAAAAAGTGTGATCAAAGACAGGTCATATGTTTCCTCCTTTGAGGCAGCAGAGGCGAATGGGCAAGGTTCAGATCAAATGTTTTTGCTAGTGTGATATTCAATAGGTAACAGTTGCCCTGAAGCAGGGCATGAAAGAGTTAGGAGAAAAAATAATAGAAACGGAAAAACCTTTGAAAATCCATATAATAAAGTATTTTTGAGAATCAGAAATTTAAGACTATTCATTTATAGGAAATGCACAGTAGAGCCTAGGCATGCTGCTTCACAAGTCCTTCTTTTCCCTCCCACCGCAGCTGTTCTAGTTGAGGTCATGATAGTCGCTCTGTCTTTGTCCTTTAGGACAGCTTCCTTAATGTACGAACTCTTTGTCTTCACACAGTATGTCGTACTTCAGGTCTATCTTTCAGGAATTCTAGGCTCATTTTCTTGAAGCACAATTCTTATCCTGTTAGTGTTATGTTAAAAATAAACAATTCCTCAAATCTAAAATAATAAAGCTTTAACTTGTTAGCAAGACTTTATTTAACCTGACCTGCTGCAAAGACTTACTCTCTAATGTTGCGCATTCATGTTCCCACCAAACTGGAATTACTACTTGCTCCTCTCAAGCAAACCCCTTTGTGGTCTTACCTGGGCATATGTGCTCATTCTCTTCCTAAAACCTCTACCCCTATACTCTTTACATATCTACCTGTTAAAATTCCACCTATCCTTCAAGGAATAATCTAGCGTGCAGACTCTGAGATGGCCCCAATGATCTTGCCTCTTTTATTCCTGCCTGTGTGATTCCCCTCCCTTTGAGTGTGGGCTGCACCTAGAGACTCGTGTCTAATGAACATAGGGATGAAATGTCACTCCTGGGATTAGATTACACAAAAATTGTGAAGCAGGTCTTGCTCAATCTTGCTCTCTTATCCTTTCACTTCGAGGGAAGCTGACTGCCATCTTGGGAGCTGTGCTATGGAGAAACCCAGATAGGCTGGGCTTGGAGAAGGCCTTTAACCAGTGATCAATGAAAACCTAAGGCTCTCAGTTCAATAGCTTGAGAGGACCTGGGTCCTGTTAGCCATTATATGAGTGAGTTAGAAGCAGATTCTCCACAGTAGACCCTTCAGAAGAAAATGCAGACCAGAAGACACTTTATGAGAGATCTTGAGGCAGGGGCTTTCAACTAAGCTGTACCAGGATGTGTGATAGAAACTATTGAGATGATAAATGTTTAAGGCACAAAATTTGGGGGTTGTTACACCATAATTTATAACTAATACAAATTTTGGTACCAGGAGTTGAGTTTAAATCCCTGAAACCATCTATAATCCCTTCAGTAAAAACTAGTATCTCTCTTTTATATGTTCCTAGGATACATTGTATGTAACTGGCATTTTAGAAAATTTCAAATTCTGGCCCTAACCAGTTTGGCTCAGTGGATAGAGTGTCGGCCTACAGACTGAAGGGTCCCAGGTTCAATTCCAGTCAAGGGCATGTACCTTGGTTGTGGGCACATCCCCAGTATGTGCAGGAGGCAGCTGATCGATGTTTCTAACTCTCTATCCCTCTCCCTTCCTCTCTGTAAAAAAATCAATAAAATATATTTTTTAAAAAAAGAAAATTTCTGCTTTATTTTGTTTTCAGTTGTATATGGCTTTTCTCCCATATAAAGTTGCAAACTTCCTTGAGGTTAGGAGCCATGCCATATTTATCTTGAATCCCTTACCCTCAGAGTTTTGGCAATATATTTTTTATAATAAATGCTCAATAAATATTTATTGTACTGAATTTAGTGAGTATTTTAGTCATACTTTAATGAACCAAGGTTAGTGAAGAAGAGCAATTGTCCAATTTATGACTAAAGATTTTACAGCTCTTAAAATTTGTCAAGAATTAGTGAGTGTGAACTGGTGGTATATTGAGGGACATCTTCCCACATATTTGATGATATTTGACATTATTCTTATTGTGGGGGTATGTGAATTGCAGAAACACACACACATGATTTTTATGAACTCTGTATAGATTTAAGTAATATTTTTCAAGTTAGATGATGAAGAATCTTAGATTTTGTCAGATGGTGGTATCTACTGGACTATCAGGATTGTGAGGGTGTAAAATGATAGCCACCTGGATAACCTCACAGCATCAATTTCTCTTCAGGAGTTCTGTTTCTTTACTGAATGGTTCCATGTGGACATGGGTTTGCTATGCTGAATAGGGCTCAAGAACTTTTTGGAGATTTGACACTGCCATGCAGTAGAAAGTGTTTGTTTTGGGGGTAAAATAGTTTTGTTTTGAATTGTGGCCAAATAATTTATTTGCTATTTGACCTTAGGCAAGTTACCTAGTCTCTTTGAGCACTCCACATATGTTAGATGACACAATAGACTCAAGTGATGGATATTGAGGAATAATTTATACAGAGTGGGGGAAAGGAGGTTTATAGTTATAAGTATGGGGTTTATTTTTGTATTATTATTTATTATGTAATTTTCCATATGAACAATTGTAAAACCTACTTTTCTCCACCCTATGTCTGTGGAGAAAGAGAGAAACGAACAAACAAACAAACAAACAAAGAGAGCAGGAAGTACTACATATATAGTCTATATATAGAGAGAGGCTAGCAAGAGTATATATGTTGAGTTTATCATCTATCTATCTATCTATCTATCTATCTACCTACCTACCTACCTATCATCTATCTATCTATCATCTATCTATCTAGAGACAAAGATGACAATGGAAGACAATTATAAATTATGAAGTATATAGTAGCTGAATATGAGACTATCTAAACTAATTAGTATAATTCATAATATTGAATAATTCCTTCCATTTCCAATTTATATTCTAATGAAATTCATGGCTCTCTTTCCTTTTTTTTAAGTTGACCCATAGATTGAGGAAAATCTCCCTTGTCCCATCTGTGATTTTACAGACTTACCAGTGCTATGGATGAATTTAATCTTTCCCTTTGTTTGGTCATCCATTCAACAATTATTATTGGGCCATGATCAGAAATAAAGGACTGTTTACAATCATTTCTTTGAATTCCTGGTGCATCTGATTATTTGAAGTAATCACTTGATGTGTGACATCTATTAACCTTTGCTGTTAGATATCACTTAATGTGGAGGAAGATTGGCTCTAAGCAGTAACTTTGTAGTTATTTGACCTTGATTTAGTTTCTGAGTCTCTCCCTTGCCAGCTATGTCAACTTGGGTGAATCACTTAATTTGATTATCAGTTTTGTAACTATAAAATAGAAAGGATAATGGGACCTCATAGGACATCTATATTGATTAAATATGATATTCACTATAGCATCCTAGGCACATGGTCAGACATAGAGTGGTCAACAAAATTGAGTTATCATAAAAATATGATGTGAGTATATCTCATTTCACAAGTTTTACATGTTCAAAATTATGTAATTGTGCTCAGAAAACTGCAGAACTCTTTACAAGTATGGGTGATCATTTTTAATAGTGTCTGGGATGAGAACTATTGCTAATACCTCATTGAATTCACAGGTCCAGCTATTGATCAACGGGTGGTCAATAATGGTTTGCTGTTGCATATGATGAGGTATTGGTAAAACACCAGGCAGGCCTCATTCAGTGCTGAACAAGCTGATTCTTTAAGGTATGGGTCAGCCAATAAAGTGCTTAATCACTCTCTTGGCTAGTGAGCATTAACATCCCACAGTGTTTGCCCTGGTTTGTTTTCTCTTATGACAATAACGTTCTATTTTGCCACCAAAGATATTTTCATTCCAAGCAAAAATGTTGATTATTTTCCAAGTGAAAAAACAAACACAGGGTTCTTTTCATGGTTAAAACACACCAGATATTATAGCAGGTTGAGGGTCTAGCCTCAGCTGAAAGGGAAGGTCATGCTGTAGGCCTGCTCACCTCCCAACAGAGGACCTGCCAAGTATGCAGGGAGATAAAGACCATCGTTCTGTAGACTTTCGCCACATGTTGATTTTAGATGTAGCAGCCATGGAGATGCATAGCTCAGATGTCCTTCAAGGAAGCCTACTGCCAGGAGCAGAGTTGATTGGCAGTGCCAGCTGCCCCCTACCATGTGAACCTGAGGCCATGCTTCCCCTAGCTGCTCCACTCAGTGACTGAGCATGATAGGACTACTAATGCTGGCTGTTCCCTGAAACTTAGGACTTCTCCCTTTGACCTGGCTGAGATGGCTCACAACTGGCCTGCTGTCTGAGAATGTTCCTACCCGATTCTTCCTTTTCTCTATCTTTTCACAGGTATTAGACAAGACCTATGATCTAAAATCTCTCCCTGTCTACTCCTGTTCTCTTTCCATTTACTCACAAGAAAAGTTAACCTCCCAAGTCTTGCATGTCAAATCCTGCCTTGGCTTCCCAGAGGATCCGCCCTGACACAGTAATATGTTACCATATTGGAAATACAGCTCCATTCAGTAGGGTTGCCATACTAGCCCAATGTGGAGCTGTTCTACCCATGTCCTCATGTCCTGGAATCTGTGCTCTTGCACTGAACAAAATATGCCTATTGTCTTAGTCATGAGAAACCTGAACATTTATACAGGAAAAGAGACAAACTCCCCAAATTCATTAGCACAATCATGGGCTCCTCAACATGGACTTACAATTTATATCTTAGTATGTACATATTTATTTAATATGACTACATGTTTATAAGCATTAATACACCAATTAATGGATTGTCTCCAGTTTATATCACTTTGGATTTTCATCTCTAACATTAAATACGTTCAATACATGACAAGAAATACATATGAAATGAATCATTCTAAAGTGGATCCAAGAAGGATCTGTGAACATTCAGACCTACTTAAAGATCCCAGTTGTGCCCTTTGATGTTTGTGTAACCTTGGTCTGTGTCTTTTGCCTCATTGAGCCTCAATTTTCTCATCCATAAAGTTTTGTGAGCATGAGGTGAGCAAGAATAGTGAACATACAGTCTTTGGTGCAGTTAGCTATCTGCATTTGGTATCAAGAGTTAATAAGCTTTGTTGAAAATTAATGGTATCTATTGCTATACATTGCAAATTCTCTCATAAGCACATTTGAGAACATGTGTTTTACCAAACATAACTTTTCAGGATCACAACTGGAAGGAAATTAAGTAAACCTTTATCCTGGATTAATTCTGTGCATAATTAATATGTTATCCTATTAAAACAATACTATTTATTCATATTAATATTTTAACATTCATATATTATCATTAAGAATTATAGAATTATAATTTTATAATGATTAACAATGGTTAATATAATTATAATGATTAATATTAATGCAATTATTATTACTAATTGACATTAATGCTTATTATTATTAATTACCAAGAATTAGCATGGTCTTGAATTATTTTAAGTTCAGACAGTTATAAGAAAACTGTGTTCTCAATTGAGTTTCTACTATACAAACACGTATCTTTATATAGTCTTGCTTATTTTATAGTCTTTATAGAGTTAGAATATCCTGAGTGAAGAGCTTGCAGTAATTTTCTCAAGGTCTGTTCTGGTGGCTGCTGTGAAACAGGAGGCACAGATTTTCCTTAGCTTACCTAGCCCCCATATCTTATCTTCTCAAGGCTGGGCTTCTAAGCCTCCCAAGGTTACAACTGCCTGATGGGAATGAGTTACCCATGTTGATACCTTCAAGGATAAGACTGAATGAAGACAGTTCCCAAGGCCTTTATCTTTTACAAGGTAATGTTCAGTTTAACAGTGACCTCCAGATGCTGAGGACCTTGGTTTTTTCCCTAAGTGAAATGTCCTAGGTCTCAAGAATTGTGGAGTTGTTAGAGCAAACAACTGGGGAATGCATTTTGGGTGTGTGGTTACTTTTGTTAGCCCTGAATCATAGCAGAGGCAGCCACATCTACTAATCACATCTGGGCGAGCCCATGTAGTTCTCATCCTGATGATATCAGAGCATTTAATATTGCTTGGAAACATATCCCAATTCCTACTGAAACTGGAGTTTTTGATACTGGATCAAAAGACATGTGTGATTTCTGCAAAATGTCCAGTCCTCTATTCTGCAATAGTGAAAGCATGTTCTTCCTAAATATCTATAATCTTTTAAGTTCTATGGTATTATCAAAGAATTAATTAAGATGTCCATGAGTGATACGCTGCAGTAAGGAAGATTCTGATTTAGCGGGTATTAAACTGACCATGTAAACTTTTTGACAGCTGAGAAAAATACTGAACTATAAGAAGATGTGTTCTCTGCATGGACACAGGATAAACCTGTAAAACATAGCAAACAGAAATGATGACCTTCTGTGTTAACACAGGTTTTTCCTCTTTCTTTCTTTTTATTGTTTAAAGTATTACATATATCTTCTTTTCCTCCAATTGACTGCTCCCCCACCACTCCCACCCCCTAGAACCAACCCCCATGGCCCCAGTGTCCGTGTCCATTGGTTATGCTAACATGCATGCATACAAGTCCTTTGGTTGATCTCTTAAACAGATTTTTACAATGTCTACTGACAAAGTTCTTCCTGTTAGCTAACTCAAATGTTTTATGCTGCAGTTCAATAACATTTTTCTTGTTCCCATATATTTAAAGTACTTTTTGATTTATAGCAGAAATAATTTTCACATAGTCTTTCACCATCTGCTCTTAATTTGCTACTAGAATACCTCTGCCTTCCACTGATCTACTTCCTCTGTTACTGAGCTGCTTTACTCTGCCTCACCTCGTGACCCTAGATTCACTTCTAGCTTTGCATCCTGACTAGCATATAGGAATGTTCATATGCATATACTTGATAACTATAACCATTATGTTCAAACAACCATCAAACACTGATGAGATTAGCTCCTAAATATTTCACAACTGAAACCGTATGTCCCCATCAGCAAAATCACTGGCTCAGCACACACTTATCCAGAACACTGGGGTCGCTGATCTTTTGTTTTCCTGCACCCTAACTTATAAACGTTTTTGAGGCCTTGCCTCCAGTTTATATAATTTATAAATGAACTTCTTTATTAATACACTATATATATATATTATAAAATGAATGCCAAAAGTTCAATTGCTTTTCTCTCCAAATGAATTGTCTTATACTCTTCTCCTTGGGAGAAATACTATATCCCATGTCCCTCCCTTTGGAGGCTATTATCCTCAGCTATGACAATACTGTTTTAACTCATGTCCTTGCCTTTTTTAATGTATTGCCTTAATTTTATCTCTACATACCTGTCTAGGTGGTCCATATGAAATGTGTATACTTGATCGTGTCATTCGCTGAATAGAACAATTCATAGACTTCATAAGGGGCCTCTCCAAGTATGAAGTCTCAGCCCTCTCATACAAAGCTTTTCAAATCTGTTCCACTGGCTGCGTTTCCATCTTAATCTCTTATTCTTTGCTGAAGACTTCCCATTTTTGTAACATGAAGTACCTTGTAGTTTAGCTGTAAACAACTTACTTTTACATCACTCAATTTCTGCTCATTCTGTTCCCTGCATCTTCTTGACTCACCATTCAAAGATGCATTCTTCAAAAGCCATCTCAAGCATCTCCTTTTCTAAGAATCCTCTGAGTGTTATTTTAACCACTATTATATGCATAGAGAAAAACCCTATGGGGTTAACTTAGCAACCAGAAAAAAAATGCTGCAAAATTTAAATGAATAAAGATTTAAATATTGAAGAGTATAACATGCCATTATGTCACCCAGTCAACTGCTATTGCAACCCAACTCAAATATTATATAGTTATATAAAAATTACATTTATTTCTTATATGTGGCAGCTTTTAAATATATTTACTATAACATAGACTTGGGCCTCCCAATTTGTAGTTAATCAAGTCTATAAAATCAGAAAATGTCTCTTTCTGCTGTTACTATATGTCTAAGCAAATCACTCTGAGATCACTCAGATTTAATATTGAAATCATCTCATATGCCTGTCTCTTTCACTTTCTCTAGAATATAGCAATCATCATTTTAGAACAAAAGGCCATATATCAGGATTTATTTTGGCCACTAGTATTTTATAAAACAAAATGCACAGTATTCAGAATGTTTTAAAAAAATCAACAGAACTAAATATTGAATACTCAGGTACATTTATAAACTTATAAAGCATTAAGCTAAATTTATGAAGTTATAAATATCATGCACACATTCTTGCTTTAACATAACAAATTAAAGTGATAGATAAAGTATTATTTAAAAATAAAAAAAATGTACATATGGAAACAATTTAATAAAATTAATTAAAATAAAAATAATTTAAAAATAATCAATCTTGCAAGACAAGATGTACCAATTGTTTAGTTGAAAGTATGCTTTTCTGAAAAATGTTTTCAGTGGCAGAATTATTTCTGAATCTATACTAGTTGGAGACATATCAAGGAAATAGATGTAAATTAAAGCCAAATACTATATTTCTTTAATTACTTCGTCTTCAAATAAGGTCATTTTTATTTAATAATTTCAGAAGAGCATTGTAAACTTTCTCCATGGAACTTCACCTAATCTTTTATTAATAGCTTTATGTCATTTTGTTTAAAAATACATTATGGTTAATATGTATATTCTCTGTTTTCATTGCATATAAATGGAAAAGTCAATATAAGGTTTCTTTATCAATATCAATGTTGGCATGCTTGAGTCTATTTGCTCAGAAATCCTTTGTGGTAGACTAAGAATTATTTTTGTGGAAACAACTTTATCAAGTCTCATTTTCTAACTACTTTCGAGTATTTTGAAATAATTTTAAGTGGGGGCACCTTAATATCATTTGTGATTGGAATGTTGTGTATAAGTCCTTGGTTGAGATGTTAATTCAGCAAGTGATTTCAGCACAAAATAATGAATTTTTGTTGATGTTTTCTCAAGAGGTTTTCACATTTATCCATATATCTACCTTTACCAAATAACTGGATATTTTTATGACTTTGAGTTATTGTCTAGCATGCTTGCATTTTAACTTAAAGGATTATCTGTATATTTTTTGCAGGGAAGGTCTAGTGGTAATGAATTCCCTCAGCTTTGGTTTACCTGGAAATGTCTTAATTTCTCACTCTTTAAAAAAGAGATTTTTTTTATTTTTTAGGAGAGAGGAAGGTAGAGAGAGATACATCATTGTGAGAGCAAAACACCAATCAGCTGTCTCCTTCATGCCCCTCACTGGGGATCAAGCCCCAACCTAGGCACATGCCGTGACCAGGAATCAAACTGGCAGCCCTTTAGTGCATAGGTTGATGCTCCAACCAACTGAACCCAACCAGTCAGGGCTTCTGCTCATTCTTAAAGCATATGTAGATATAGAATTCTCGGTTGACACTTTATTTTTTCTTTCATTGCCTTAAATATATATATTCAGTTCCTTCTTACCAGAAAGCTTCTGCTGAGAAATCTGCTGGCAATCTGATTATGAATCTTGTACATGATGAGTGACTTTTCTCTTGTTGCTTTTAAGATTCTCTCTTTGTCTTTTGAAAGTTTTAGTAGAATATGTCTTGATGCAATCTATTTGAGTTTATCCTAATTGGAGTTAATTAAGCTTTTTGCATTTGTATAATCATGTCTTTTCTCAATTTTGGGAAGTTTTCAGCAATTATTTCTTTAAATATGCTATTTGCATATTTTTCTTTCTTCTCCTTCTGGGTTTCCCATAATTTGTATATTGGTCTTCTTATGAAATCCCATAAATCCTTTAAGCTCTGTTCTCTTTTCTTAATTCCCTTTTCTTTTTTCCCTTCTGATTCAATAATTTCTAATGACTTGTCTTCAGGTCCACTGATACTTTCTTCTGCTTGTTTGAGCTGTTCTTGAATCTCTCTTGTGTATCTTTCAATTCAATTATTATATTTCTCAGATACAGAATTTGTGGTTTTATTTTTATACTTTCTCTTTGTTGATATTCTCATTTTGTTCAAATGTCATTTTCTGTTGTTTTTTTAAATTTTTTTTTTTTTGTTTCTTTTAGCTCTTTCAGCATATTAAAGACAGTTGTTTTAAAGGCCTTGGTTAGTAAGTCTGAAGCTTGTGTTTCTTCAGTCATGCTTTCTGGAGGTTTATTTTGTTTACTTTCCTGTTTCTTTGTATACCTTGTGGCCTTTTGTATAAATTTGGGTCACCTCTCCCAATGTTTGCTGACTGGATCCATTATGAAAGAATGACCTTCACTAATAAGTTCAGTGGAAGAGTTAAGGTCTTCTCAGGCCTTTTCTGTGTATGCATTTCTGTGGCCCTGTATATGTGCTTTCCCCCCAATTTTCCAGTATACCTGGCTACTTTAAAATGTCTTAATTTTTCTAGGAGTCTCATCCATGCTTCTTTTTGGAGACTTAGCTGCTCTATTGACTATCCTTCATCTCTTGTCTCCAGGTGTATGAAGGTCTGTAGTCTCCTTGCAGTTTTCACAAGTCATGCCTACAGCTTCCTGATGATTTTTCTAGCCTGTGATCTGAGATAGAGTTGTCTATCTGTGCTCCAGGCTGGGTGACACATAGACCAGTACCTCAGGTAGCTTGAAGACAGGTTAAAAAGTTAAAAGTTTGCCTTACTCAGTTCTCTTCAGGTCACTGAATGGAATTGGAGACTGACTTGATTACTGTTTTCTTCAACCTGTATGGGGCAAGAGTGAGTTAAAACTCCATTAAATTCTCTACCATTTTGTATGTAGCTTTTTTTATTGAGTATGCTTGGTTGGTGTAGATTTTTTAACTAATTATCAGAGTGTCTATAAAATTATTTTAGTCAGTTTTAGTTTATTCAGGGAGAATAAGGGCTACATCTTGCTGATGTCACCAAATTCAGAATTTTAAAAAGACCATTATAGAGAACCCTTCTAAATACCCTTGGCCTGATTTTTCTGGCCTCTGCTGCCATAGTTACCTTGGACTCAGGTGTCTTTTTCTGTGGTTGACCTCTTTGCTGTGGCCTCTGATATAGCTGGTTCAGTGGGACTTTAATATTTTTCTGCCATATTTGACTCCTCTATGACAAACATTCAAAACCATTAACTCCAGGCAGCTCTTTCCCTCTAGCCAGAGACTATTTTAAGAAATTTTTGTTTCTTTCTGCCAACTGAGGAATAAATAACCTGTTCAGGCAGAGACAACCACCTGCATCAGAGGATCTTTTTCCATCAGTTTACTTTTTTTGAGTGTGTCGTGATGGTGGGGAATCAGGTAGAGATAGAATGGGTTGGGTAAGGAAATTGCAGGAGCAGAATAGGAAAAGGGACCAAGTGGGTTTCAGGTGAAGGTTTCAGGGATGGAAGGTTGGAAAAGGCAGAAAAGCTGCAATACTGTGCAAAGTTATTGATTTATGTTCAAAATAATGTTATTTTCTCTGTTTACTTTCTCATTTGTTAATATTATAAGATAATATGTTCTACTAAAATTAATGTATGACAATCTGATTTATCTTTGTACTCCCAGTATTTAACAGGGTATATCAACTGCTTAATTTGTGCTTAATATATGTTGAACTAAAAAGACAATTATTTAGTCTTGATAGTGGCTCTGAATGGAGAACGTTAATATATCCTCTCCCACAAGAAAGTTAGTTTTTATTCCCAAATAGTGTTACATAAGCCTGTCCATAAAGAATATAATAACTACTTATAGTTGATATATATATATATATATATACATACATAAATATTTTAAAATGCATGCCACTTTCATATTTGTGAAGTCTTGAGAAGATTATGAGTGTGATGAATATTTTTTTCCCTTTTTTTGTTGTTAATACTCACCTGAGGATTTTTTTTTTCATTGATTTTTAGAGAGAGTAGAAGGGGACGGGAGAGACAGAGAGAGAGAAACATGGATGTGAGAGAGACATATTAATTGGTTGCCTTCCACATGCACCCTGACTGGGGCCAGGGATCAAGCCAACAACCAAGGTGCATGCCCTTGACCTGATTGCACCCATGACCCTTCAAGTTTTGGCCAATACTTCAACCACTGAGCCAAACTGGCTAGGGCTATTTTTTCTTGGTCTGACAATTTCCAATTTTTCTCCTATTGTCTCTCTCAATCAATTATTAGGATGTGTTTGCTCAGAATTTTTAAGTTGCTATAAATAAATGTTATAGCTCTGGTCCTAGAAGACTGATGCAATATATATCTGCTCTCCTCTTTTCAATCCGATTAAGCAAAGAATTTATATCTTCTATCTGGGGCTTTCTATTTTACAAAACTTCTGACCAATTTTACTTTATCTTTTGATGAGTGGGAATTAGAAGAAGGTAGGAGAATAATCTAATTTAATTCTTTTTCAGAGGCAGCTTGTGTATAAGAACTAGCCTTGGACTTATCAGGAATATATCTAAGTTCTAGTCTTAGCACTTTTACTCTCTACTGATGTGTAATTGTTCAAGGAAATTTAATTCTTCATTTTTTCACCTATAAAGCAATGATAACCACAGTTTCCTTACATTCCTTAACAGGGTGCTTAGTTTTTATGGGTGTCCAAATGAGATAATGTGTGAGAAGATGCTATAAAATGTGAATTGTTGGATGTATTTTCCCTTGACCCTCCCTTTTGTTTCACTTTGTCTTTTGGAGGAAACAGACAATAGATTGAAGGGCAGAAATTGGCAGCAACAAATGCCCAAGGTGGTAGTCCATGGAGAGCACAGGTTGTCAACAAATCTCTGTGTGTTGAAAACTGGAATATTGGAAAGCGCGCGCAAGTGTGTGTGTGTGTGTGTGTGTGTGTGAGATTAGG
Organism: Eptesicus fuscus; assembly: GCF_027574615.1. Taxonomy (NCBI): domain Eukaryota; kingdom Metazoa; phylum Chordata; class Mammalia; order Chiroptera; family Vespertilionidae; genus Eptesicus; species Eptesicus fuscus. Next base: position 26,362,465 of record NC_072483.1, read on the forward strand.
TCATGTCCTCCCTGCTCACAATCCTCCAGGGACTTTCCAAACCACTTAGCATAAAATCCAATGTCCTTTCCATGGTCTTCAAAACTCTTTCTCTTACTTCAAACTTATTTCCTCCTCACTCCTACATCTCTGCTCTTTCACAAACATCCCAAGCCCAATTGCTGCTCATTCCTCTTTCTAAAAGACTCTCAATCCTCACAGGTGCTTGACTTATACTCTCTTTTTATTCAGGTTTCTACTCAAATATCACCTCTTCCAAGAGGCCTTCCCAGGCCATTTATGTAAAATAATTTATATATATATACTTTTAATTATTTTTATTCCCTACTAGAATGTAAATTCTAGGAAGGCAAGGGCCCTGCTTGTTATTTTTAAAGGTCTATGTTCAGTGCCTGGCACATTGTATGTGCTCAATAAATACTTATTGAATGAAATAAATGACTGGCTGAATGAATGAACAAATGTGAGTGTCCATTGCATAAACTCTGCATAAGGTTTGTAGCCAAGTCTATATTTTCAGAAGTACTGTCTCTTGTTGTAGATTAAATACCTGATCATAGTTAATAGCACTTAGCTTTTCCCACTTTTTATAATGGCCCACTCTTTTGCTCTTACCTCAAAAACCTGGATGGGTTCTTTTAAGCCATTGCTTTGAAGACATTTGTATATTTTTCTAAAGATGTTTAATGAGTTGGAAATAACCATGCATGAAGCACTTTTAGTGTAGCCTTTACGAAGTTAGCTTTTTCAGTTTAGTATTCTGGTTAGATAACTCACTGGAGAAAAATGTATTCATTTATATCAGATTGTTTCTATTGCAGATGATTTTTGAAGCTACTTTTCAAGTTATTTAAAATATGTGGTTATAATAAAGTGATGAGACACAGATACCCAAAAGACAGAAATCCAAACTGGGCTCACATGGAACTCAATGAACAGTTTTGCTGGCAGCATCACCATATAGGCAGTTGGAAGCAACTCTGTATACGAGGCAGTGGCTTGGCTGCTGGCACAGATGCTGAGGTCGAGGAAAGCAAAACTAATTGTAATTAGTGAGATTCCAGATTTTACTACCCTAAACACTTATGAGAGTAGCTGCCCTATAAGCAGAGGGAAATTTAGAGAAAATAGGGAGTTATAGAAACCTTCGTGCAGTTGTGTTGGTTCTTACTTGGCTTCTACAGCAGTGCTGAGTTTTGTATTGCTGCAGTAATTTTCTAGCTATAAGATATATAGCAAAGTGTGCTGAGATACAAGGATGAGGAGCAAAAGAGAGAGAATGATAATTCTCTTTAAGGTAGATACTTGAATGTTCATAAAACATGTAGTTAAACAGATGCAACTGTGTGTATTCCGTAGTTAAAAGTAAAACTATAGCACTGATCTGTGAAGAATCTACAAAGGGAGGAAGTCACCTTCAAAAATTTTATTAAAAATGTGTGTAGAATGAAAGGAGAGGAGTCATGCAAATATATTTCTTTGTAGCCTTTGTTACTATCTTCTTATAATTGAGAACAGTTTACTCCCAGGTTTGGCAAGGAAAATATTTACTCTAATTTTCTTTGTTTGATTTTTTCTTTTAAAAAAGACCAACAACTTTGAAGGAGACATTAGCGTGATATTCTAGGAGGTTACTTGCTGAGCTTCATATGACAATGGAGAACATTGCTGTGAGCCAATCAGGTGCTGCCTGTGGAGATGTTTTTGTTTGCAGCATTTTCACACACACTTATTCAATAAAGCTTTTGTTTTACTAGCATTGGAAAACTGCATTATGCTGTGATTTTGAAGTGACAGTGTCAGTGGGACTGGGGTTTAAGATTTGAAGTGAACTGAGGCTGAAAATTAAAGCTTTGTTTTTGCTTAGTTGGGAAGGAAAGTTAAATTTAACATATTTTTTTCTCATTTCTGTTCCCAGTACTGGAAAAACATAAACAACCGAAACAACAAAAGTACAACTGCAAAACCAAATTTGTGTCTTCCTTGCACTTTTTTTTAGAGAGGGAATGTAATTTCAAATATATTTCTATATTTCTTAGGGAAATAAGAACACCAATGGGCAATACATGTATACTACTCAATAAATAATATAGTCAATCTAGTTACAACTTGATATTCTGAAAAGTGTCTGTTTAAACTGGATAAGGTGATATACACCAGCAAAGGACAGTGCCTGTTATTGGGCTTTCTGTGGTAAATCCAAATCACAACAAATGTCTCCCCCAGAGCTAAAATGTATGTTTCAACCTTAGAATTTGAAATGGTAAGGCAAGGCATGATGATAAACAATTGCAGTATAAATTGGCTCTAACTTTGCCACTGGCATTCTGATTGACTTTGGTGCACCCTGGAACTGCTGCAGAGTTTTATCTTCTTCATTCAATAGAAGGAGGGGACTTAATTGCAGTGTTTCTAATATGTCTTTCTGTTCTAACACTCTATGAATCACTTTGTTTAGAAAATAATTCACATACCATGGTGAGTCTTTTAATAATATATCAGTAGGATGTGTTCTTCCTATCTGTGTGTATGGGTGCAAATAGACTATAACCTAGAAGTTATCATCTACACTAATAAAAGAGATAGATGCAAATTGACCATACCTTCACAATGCCCACCAGCCACTCAAGAGTGAGTATGCAAATTAACCCTACAAAAATAGCAGGTTAATTTGCATACACAGGCACCCAGTGGCCTGGGGAGGGATGCAGGCGTTCCGCACCACCCCATCCACTCCGAGCCTCTGGGCAGCATGGGAAGGTGGAAAGGCAGCTCAGGCCAGAGTGAAGGCAGTGCCGGCAGCCAGGGGAAGGATTTCATGAATCTTCGTGCATCGGGCCTCTAGTCTAATAATATTAGAGTTAAGAACATTAGTGACCTCTGCATTCATGGAAGGGTTGATGAATGTAATTCTCCTAACAATGATCTCATAGTTCTGTTTTATTTTTCCATTATACACTCATGATTTTTAGTAATTATTTTTTATGACCTTATCTTCCATTGAATTCTGCTGATTCCTTTCTTTAATGATATGTTAAATTCCTTTCTTTAATGATAATGTCTCACATCTTAAAAAAATTCACTTTTAATCCCACAATAATCCTTATCCTCTATCACTCTCTTCAAATTTAGGAGTAATATTTAACCCTACTTTGTTACTTGCTTTCCTTATTTTCCTAAATACTCATTAAGCAAACTATTTAATAACACTTGATCTTGTCAACTGCATCCCATCTTTTTGAAATCAACTCCCAGTTAGTCATAATTCCCAATATTCTTTGAAGCCTCCCCATGTTGCAGCGAACACAAGACTTTGGTGTTTTCTGGAATTGAGGCTTGGCCTCCTCTTTACACTTTCTCCCAGGCTCCTAATTTATACAATTGAGTTCCATGACCTTCAGGTAACTTATAGTTTCCAAATTATTACCTGTAGTTAAGTCATTGCTCATAAACTCTACCTTTCTTCTGGTCATAGCTACCCAGACACTCACTGGCACTTTAGTCTCAACATGTTCAAAAGAGAACCAATGGGATCTCTTTCCCTACTTCCCAAGTCATATGTCTATATGCTTCCCAGATTGTTTTCTCTGGGTTACCCTAACCCAGTTAAAAGGCCCTAACCTTAGAATCTTCCCTCTTCCCTTCCTAAACCCATTGATATTGCTTTCTTTTAGACACTGATCACTTCCCACTGGAGCTACTGTGTTGGTGTGTTATCAAGTTTCCCTGTCCAGCTTTTTTCCCTCCCACTCATTCACTATGGTGCAGTCAGAGAAATTATTTAAAACTATAGGTATGATCACGTGTATCACCTATTTAAAACCTTTCATATGTATGCTCTTGCCTTCTAGACAAGTCCAAATATCAGGGAATGAAGGGCCCTTTCTTTTCTGTACCTACCTCTCCAAATTAGTCTCTTATACTTCCCCCAATTGCTCTTAGAAGCTGTGTTAGAGGCAAATACACTACTTACAATTCTCCAAACATGGCATGCTATTTTATTTCAATCCCTATACTGTTTTAATTACCTGAGGTGCCTTTTACACATGATCAGACTGGTAAACTCCTATTCATCCTATGAGACCCACTACATGAAACTTTTTATAACACTCCCCATAAGCACAAGTGATTCTTCTCTCCTAGAGTTTCCTGAGCCAGTTCTCCCATACCTTGTCCAGACCACATTTATTTTCTCTCATTAACCATGTTTTATTTATCTGTGAATCCCCCCCAGTGCCTAACACTATCCCTGATTTATAATAGTTACTCAATACATATTGGGTAAACAAAGCACAATAAAATATTTGAAGAGTATGATTGATAGTGCAACAATATCTGCTGAGGATTCGGGGATCTTTTTTGTGTGGCACTTTTCTCCCCATAAAAACAATCAGTGAATAAAAGAATAAAACGGAGAATAGGTTGGTATTAAAATCTTGAAGGATAACGTGGCTGTCGATAGGGAAAGATCAAGAGGAGGAAGCTGGAGTATTTTGGGCACTTCTGAAGGGGAGATGGAGACCATCTGGAGAGGAGGATGCTGCAGGAATGAGTGCCAGGATAGAGATAAAAGTGAGTGGAAAGGAAATGGTGGCTGAACAACATCAAAGAGGGAACTCTACTGCAGAATTGAACAAGTAACTGTGCACTCACCCTGGCAGAGATACAAGTGGGTGGCATTGGATGATGCATCCTGATGGTTCTGACAAGCACTAAGAAATGGGGACATCGTTTGGTTTAAGAAACCTTCCTCCAGTATAGCTGGGCTTATGTACTTAGGGCAAAGAAACAGGAAACACTGGCGTATGCTCTGATGTTTTCAATTTCTTTTTATAAGCAAATGTATCTAAGTATGTTTTTTCTACTTTAAGTAACACTAACTTAAACTCTTAATTTAAAGTAGCCCTTATTAACATGTTTAACTCTTATTTCCTTTTTAGAAAAATCCATCCAATTAGTACAAGTACACCAACAGCATCATCTAAGATATCTCTTTTCTGAAATCAATCATTTCTGTGTTTTTCTCAGCAGAGCTCAGGTACATCTGTGTGTGGACAGAAAATTCATGTGACTAAAAAAAGAGACTGTATTTGTTTGATTTATAAAAAAAAAAAGTAAAGACAAACATCCTCTTCAACCATTTGTTTACAATTAATTGCTAATAATAGATAGAAAGATTTGAGAGCAACAGGAAGTGTAAATAACATAGGAAGAAAAAAGAAAGAATAGTGTTAATAATAGTTGCAGATGGTTAGCGTTTTCTCTGGAAAGTATTGTTTTAAATTTCTGTTAAATCTTGCCAGATTTCGGGAGATTGTTTGATCTTAAGTAGAACATGTTGCCACTACTCTAGTGATAGTAAAAGCTGCTGAAACATTTGCAAAATAAAAATCAATATACTGGAAATGCATGAACTTATATGTTTAGGTGATAAATCCATGAGTACCATAAAGAAGTGACATTTTATGTGGTTACACTTCTAGAAAATCAAGTTGGATCTTTCGAAGTATTTATGCAACACCCAAGATCTGAATTGTAATTTTTCTTGGATGGAATAAGTATTTAAAAAAAACACACCTTTTAAATACATATACACATATATATTTTCCTTAATATATTTGAAATTAATTTATTGCTTGTTTTTCAAACAATGAAAACAAATGATGTAAGTCAGTAATTAATATTTGTACTGATCTAAATACTGGGAGACTCTTTAATAGTATAGTTGCAAAGAAAATATTTTAGTGTGTTTTGTAGATGCTTGGATGACTCATAGTTCACAGCTTCACTTAAGGTTGAAACGGTGACACGTTTGCTATTGTGTTACATTCAGGCTTTTCTTTTTGCTTTTTATCTAAGGAATTTTAGTAAAATATGTGATAACTGCATCATCTTCAACTTCAGGAGCTGTTAATGAATGAGAATATGACACCAAAAACCTATTAGCATTAATATGTTTGTAGTGCAAAGTAGCAAAATGAGAAAAAAACAAAGATGCAAACTAAACAACAACAATAAAACACTACCCAGTATATTTTGGCTACTAATATAGTATTTCTTAGTGCTATGTATAGAGAGTGGTTGTTTTAATTAACTTTCACTTTAGTCCTGGGTATCATTTTGGACACTGATTTATTAAAGAGTCAGTGGAAGAATTTAAAACAACTTTAAGAGCTGTTTTAGAATAAGAGGTGTTATTCTAATGAAATTCTTTGAAAGTTGTCCCTCTTGAATTTACAGTCACAGATTTATATTCCCTTTGTGATCTAAGTGCAAGCGATCCATCTTCTGTTCAAATTACTGGTCAATATGTCAGTCAGATCAGATGCCACTAATAAGATGCTAAAAAGTGCTTCTGAGAAACAGGGGGATTTCTTTATCAAGGGAGAAAGTGCTTTCTAATCCATTTCTTACTTGTAAAAAGCATTATGATTCTTACAGACTGTTCTGTCATGATATGGTTTTAATTCTTTATAAGAAGGAAGAACACATTGTAGAATTCTAAAAATAAGTAAAGAATTGAGTCTGGGTAGCCTCCATAATAGGAGCCCTAAAATCTGGGTAATAACATAGTAGCTCGGGAAGTACTGTGACCAACAAAATGAGGAGGAATTTTAAGAAAGGCTATAAAAATATTTGGCAAATCCTTTTTTAATGAAATAAGTTCTCAAATATTGCTTTTGACTTCTAACAAATTTTGTTTCTCATGTTCTGAATCAAGTCCACCAACTCCAAAATACCAAACCAATAAATAGTCATGGGAATCCTATGAAGAAGCAAAGATGATGTTGCCTTGTGGAAGAGAATGCTCTATTTTTCATGTGAAACTTAGTTACCTCTGAGTAACTGAAAGCAAGAACAATATTACTCATCTTTTAGTGTTTCCAGATACATCATTATTCCCATTGTTTATCTGCCTTTCTTCCCATTTAGGTATAGTGACCACATCTTGGATTAAATTGAATTCAATTCCATTCATACATAAATATTAGAGGTACAAAAGTGAGTAAAATCCCAAGAGCAATGGAAAGGGATAGAGACTGGGATAGGGGTTGGTGTCAAGGTCATATAAATCTGCCTGTTGTGTGAAAAATGAATCATACAAGGGAAAGTAGATCAGATAGCATACTATTGCATTTATACAGACGGCAGGATGATGGCTTGAATTAGGGGGGCAGAATTGGTGATAGTTTTTGGATTGAGTAAAGTTGTAACACATTATGCAGGTTTAGATATCAGGGAGGAACACAGGGTAGGATCATGAGTGGTTCTTTGTATTACTCAGTAGATAGGAGAAAACATTGGAAATGAACCAGGTTGGGGTGGAGAAAATGGGGATAGAAATTTGGCTTGGGATATTTGGGACCTATTGAATCTTTTTTCACCTTTGCATAGTCAAGTCTTAGTGAAAGGTCAATAAATGAGTTAATTAGTGAGGTATGACCCACATCCTCTATATACCTTTCTATATATAATGAGGAAAAATCAAAGCAAAGTTATATACTTTTCAACATGCCATCATTCCTATTTGAAGCTAGAGATATTTCATCATGGAGGTTTTCTCAATTAGGATTTATGTAGTTGCCTTTTTGGTTCTCTCAACAAAATTAAAAGAAAATTTTTCTTTGATTCTTATATTTTGAAAATATCTTATTTACTGTTGTTTGACTAATAGTTCATATATGAGGCTTAGTTTTTTATAATTGTCAATAGTCTAGTAGATCATGATAAGCACTTAATTTTTAGTATTTGGATACAAGAAGTTCCAAGCATATTTTTTCTACTCAATTTTTTTTTAGAATTTCATTCTTTCTGCCTATGAATGTGTATTTTTGCTTCATAAATGTCAAAATAGGTTTCTGTGCTTTATCTCCAAGCCCAGTAACTAACCTAAGAATCAGCAAATTTGACAGACAACCTCCACCCGCAAAACACAGTGATATACTCAGGAATTCCCTTCTAAACAAAAAGTGAATTTGAAAACTATACCAAATGTATTTGACCAGCTTGAGAAAAAAAATGCTAATTCTTTGTTTCAGTCTATGTTGACAAAATTATTGAAATTTTGTAACTATTTGAATACTACATTAAGAAAACCAGATTTGAAGATTTAGTTTCTCATTTCCTACTGCATTATGTACCAGTTCCTTGACATGGCTTTTAAAGAGTTCCACAGCACACACTGAACACCTTTTCTATCTTTAACCTCTTCTCATCCTCTCTCTAGAAGCCTGTGTTCCAGACAAACTAGGCTGCTTGTCATTTTTGACTTTTCCTAATAGTTTTCTAGACCTGAAATCTTTTTTTAAAATATGTTTTTATTGATTTCAAAGAGGAAGGGAGAGATAGAAACATCGATGATGAGAGAGAATCATTGATCAGCTGCCTCTTTCATGCCCCTTACTGGGGATCGAGCCCATAACGTGGGCATGTGTCCCGACGGGAATGGAACTGTAACCTCCTGGTTCATAGGTTGATACCCAACCACAGAGCCACACCGGCTGGGAAGACCTGAAATCTTTTGCTCTCTGACCAGATTAATTCTCTTCTTTCCTTTAATTTCTTGCCCATCCTCTATTAAAATGCCTAAAATTTTGATTACTTTTCCCCCCTAAGGCCTGTCTCAAATACTAGCTCCACCATAGCAAAGCATTATTATTTTTTAAAGAATTTTAGATCACTTGCATTCTTATCTTATACTTTAACCTTGTTTAGTTCCTATTCATCTTCATTTGTATCCTTGTAGCTACTGTAGTGACTTGCACATACTATGCAACCAATAAATATTTTTGATTAAGTTGAATCATCCCCACTGACAACCCCTATTTACACTAGGCATTGGGAAATTATTCAAATCACAGAATCATCTTGTTTGCATAGACAAAGGTACTGTACCAGGCTCTCCCCATTATATTGCCTCATTAGGCCTCATTCACCAAACATGGGTTGAACACCTACTAATTGCAGTGTGCTGTGTTACTCTGTCCTGGAAACAGGAGCAAATGTAATTACATAATCATGTGTGAGGAAAAATATATAATTATGTGCATCTCACATATTCAAAATAAATTTCTAAAATAAAATAATTAGACTAGCTTGTTATCAATTAAATCTTGTCCAAATAAAGATTGAATATTCAGCTTTGTTCAATTTCATGTAAATGCTCATAAAGAGAGTTAATCCTTCCACTTGAGAAAAACAATTAACACATATCTCACCCAGGCACTCATTTATTCAATAACTTTCTCAACCAAATTCATAAGTGAAGAAATTTTTTTCTCTCAGCCTCTTGGTTGTTTTTCAAGGACACTTCGAAGGATTTGGTTTCAGAGTCTCTGATTTTAGATATGTCTCTCAGAATTAGTTAAAAAAAAAAAAAAAAAAAAGGGCAGAAGTGGAGCCAAAGTCTAGCGGCAGCAAACAATTGTGGAAAATCTGTGAAGTAATGTTGTCCTTGCAACATTTTCCGGCCTAGTTTTCAAGACCCATGGGCTTCAGATAAGCATTAGGTATGTGTCCAAAACAAACCACTGGGGTTTTTAAGCCACTGTCCATCCTTGGTGTAACTTTCTCACAAACAATAAACTTAATAAAGTACACTATTTTTTCTCATGATTAAAAATTTTGGGGGTGAGGTAGGGTGGGGAACTTCTTGGTGTGTTTGATCTGACAATGCACATTTTTAATTTAAAATTTCTGCCCAACATTGCATCCATAAAATGACCACATGATGACATGTCAGCCAAAAAGCATAAGAAGTGCATTATGGGTAAGGAGTTTATTTTTGTTATTCTTTTGAAATATTCAGCTGGTATTAAAAACAGATCTTTTGAGCTGGAACAACAGTGGTACAGGTAGACTTCCTACTTTTGGAAAAGATCTGGTCTTTAGCTTATGGGAACCGAGCCGAAGCAGATGTGAAAAGTTCAACTAAAGGAAGAACAGATTAAACGCACTTTTGTGGTTGAAAAACCAAAACAGATGTTATTATTAAACCTCAAAAACCTGGGTGCATTTAAGTAACACTAGGTGTCTGAATTTTAAATTTGTGTTTAAAATAATTAAGGCATTTAAAGCTACACAGGCTGTTATGTGTGTGTCTAAACTCTTTAATCTCTAACCGAGGAGTTTGCATATTTAGAAAAAACCACACAAAACTTTCAGGAACATTGAGTATCTGTCACTGTGCTTGTCATCTGAAATTGAGAGAGAAAACATCTGACAATGACGAACGAAACCTTTTGGTTATTTTTAAATTATTTTTTCCAAAGCATTTTTGAAAACATGTATTTACATATTTTTTTGTGTTTTTCCAGAACAACTTCAAATTGTCTAGATGACTGACTGTTACAATGTAAATCCTAGAGAGATCAAGTCACACAGCAGAATGAAGGTAATGCCAATACATGAATTCACAGACCATTGGTCAACTGACTGGAATACTTCCCCACACCTGACAGCCTCTACCAAGGGATATAAAATGGTGCCGGAAAGTAAGTATAAATCAGAATTGTCCCACAGTGGTGTGGCTACTCTTTGATATTTAATTTTGGCTCTCTCAATAACTTTTTGTTCTAATATGCCACCTCATCTACTTCAACCCAAAGAGGTTAGAAGGCTGAGTCAAAAGGACACAGAGACCAGGTGTTATCCTGTGAAAAATCCTGTGCTAGAGGAAAGCCAGCAGAGAGAGCTTGGGAAAGGAAGGTAGAGGTGCTTCGTTTCGTAGTTAGCAACCTTTGATGATTAATCTAGATGTGTTTTACACATTAAGCCAAAAGAGATGTATTTAGCTAAAATGGACATTAAGGATGTAGCCTTTCCCCTCTATTTGAAAAAAAAAAAAATGAGTGTTGCATGATGTGGGATGATGTAGAAGATTGCTGGGAGGATGCCAAACTTCTATATCACATAATCTTCAGGTGTTATTAGTGGGAGAGTCTCCATTAATTATCCATTCCCATTGGAAGAATTCTTTTCCACTCTGGTTCTCAAATTGGGAGAAGGAATGGGTGACTTCTAAATTATCTGGGACATTGTTTTCAATCGACACATGCTTTTGCTTTCCACATGAACATTTCAAAAGTTTTTTGTGATGATTCCAAGTCCTACCCCCTCGTTCTCTCACTCTCCGTCCTCAGTTTAAGAACCATAGATTTTTAACATTCTGTATGGAATGACCATTGTTTAATTTAACACCCTGAAAGATTCATGACATGGTCAGACTGTTACCATCTACACATAGTTCATATAAGAAATTGTATCATCATATTGATTACATGTTGGACAAATAATGTTCAGATTTATACTGAATTAAATAAAATATATTATCACAATTAACTTCCCTGTTTCTTTTTGATTTTTAAATATGGCTACCAGAAAATTTAAAATGACCTAGGTGGCTTGCATTATATTTTTATTGGACAGCTCTGTTCTATCTGGTGGGGAGAGAGAGAGAGAGAGAGAGAGAGAGAGAGAGAGAGAGAGAGAGAGAGAGAGAGATTACTACTTGGGAAAATAATATAATGTATCTCTTTACATTCAGCTGTACTCTTTCCTTAATAGCAACTGTTTTGAATTTTATTTAAAAAATAGGTTAGGCACTTAGCAGTTCTGAGGGTAATTAGCAGGCAAGATCCCAGAGCAAGTATCTCTTGGGTGGCTGGACCAATAATGAAGGAGAGGAAAGATGGCATTTCAGCTGGGAATGTGAGGGAATGTCCTTGCCTAAACTGAGGACTATGTGTTGAGTTGTGCCAAGGATAGCTTAAGCCACAATCTCTGGGAAGGTACATTTCAGGTAAGACTTAGATGTGGATAATCCAGTACAGAGTTCTTTTGAAAAACTGTGAAAGAGAGAATGTGAACAGAGAAATGAGAATACATAAGAGGGATGCAGCTTTCTAACAATTAGAAATCATTTATTAATTTATATTTTAATCCCATAAATACTCATTGAGTTTTAATTGAGGTCTATTCAAGAATTTTTCTAGACAGTGGGCAGGGAAACAAAGAAACAAAATGTTTATCTCTATGATATTTGCATTTAATGGGGAATGGAAAGATGATAAACAAGAAGACAAATGTTTAATGCATCAGGTTTTTCTCTGAAGAAAAGTAGAGCAAGAAGATAAAGAGGGAGTGGATGTGCTTTAAAAAGGTGTTTAAGGAATCCCTTTTTGAGGAGGTGTCATTTGAGCAGAGACCTGACTGAAGAGAGAGAGCAAGGCAAGTGGGTAACTTTGGGAAGACTGTTCCAGGCCAGGGTAGCAGATATTCAAAGGCTCTGAGGCAGGGGCTTTGCAGTCTATATCTGAAGAATAACAAGGGCATTATGCTAAGCGAAATAAGTCAGTCAGAGAAAGATGAATATCACATGATTTCACTCATTTGTGGAATATAATGAACAACATAAACTGATGAACAAAACAGATCCAGAGACAGAGAAGCATTGATCAGATGCTCAAACATCAGAGGGAAGGTAGGGGAGGGTGGGGATAAGGGGGAGAGATCAACCAAAGGACATGCATATAAGCCTAACCAATGGACACATACACCAGGGGGGTGAGGGCATGAAGGGGAGTAATGGGGGGGATAAGGACACATATGTAATACCTTAATCAATTAAGAAAGAAAGAAAGAAAGAAAGAAAGAAAGAGAAAGAAAGAAAGAAAGAAAGAAAGAAAGAAAGAAAGAAAGAGAAAGAAAGGAAAGAAAGAAAGAAAAAGAAAGAGAGAAAGAAAGAGAAAGAAAGAGAGAAAAAAAGAAAGAAAGAGAAAGAAAGAAAGAGAAAGAAAGAAAGAGAAAGAAAGAAAGAAAGAAAGAAAGAAAGAAGAAAGAAAGAAGAAAGAAAGAAAGAAAGAAAGAAAGAAAGAAAGAAAGAAAGAAAGGAAGAAAGAAAGAAAGAAAGAATAGCAAGGGGACCAGTGAGGCTAGAGAGGAATGACTAACAGAGAGAGTCATAGCACCTGAGGCTACAAAGGTGATTGGGGTCAGATTGTGCTAGACCTTGAAGGGTAAAGAAAGGTTTTAGGAGTTTATTCTAAGTGAAATGACCAGGCTTTGTAGAGTTTTGAGCATCATGCCAATATCATCTTGCTTTCAGGTTAAAGGTCCCCTCTGATAGAAAGTAGAAGTCAGATTTTGGTGGGCAAGAGAAAAGAAAAATAGTTTCGGTAAGAGCTGGAATTAGTTTATACTAAAGCGCTATAAGTGAATTTGAAATATATTTTGAAGTTGAATCAATGGATTTTCCTCATGAGTTGTATTTGTGGGAGAAAGAAATGTTCAAGGATAACTTCAAGGTTTGGGCCTGAGTAGCTATAAAAGTGGAATCATCATTTATGAAGATAAGGGAATTTGTAAATATACAGTAATAAGCCATGGGCTCATGTCGTAATCTATTGAGTACCCATTAGAGGAAAAGCTAGAAAATGTACAGCTAACAAGCTAATATATAAGAAAATACTTGATTAATCAAAAAGAAAAATCAACAAACAAGTATAAAACAGGTGGATCAAATAGAAAAGAAATAATATGGCTGACATAAACCCAACTATCAGTAATTAATTACTCTATATGGATTTAAATATCCCATTTAAAAGTAAGATGACAGAATGGTTAACAATATAAATTGAGAAAAAAAACCTAGGAGTAGGAACAGGTAGGAGAGAATGAAAATTATAATTCAGTTTAGGATATGGGAAGTAGAAATGATTAGTTGGCCTTTGCATATGGAATTCTGGAGTTGCAAAGAGAGATGGAAGATGAAAAAAGTAAATTTGAGTTTAGAATTTTCCAACAGTAAAGAATCTACCTCTCAAATTTATGTTTAAATGGTGACTAGGTGACCAGTTACATAAGTACTTACAAGACATGTTTTAAAAGAGATTCAAACACCTTTCTCTTACTTGTATTAGTAAACTTGTAAGATTTCTCTCCTGGAATTCTATACTCTGTCAAAGAAGTATTTTACTGAGAGGGAATTCAGACCAGATGGTTGCTACAGTCTTTTTCAAATCAACAGTTCTACCATTAAAAGGCATAGAATATATGAATATTGCAGGTAAACCATTTTATTTCTTCACAAAATAAAGTTCTTTGTTTTTGTTTCATCTAAATCATATGAAACAACTTTGAAGATTACTAGCCCTTAAACTCCTAAAGAGCTCCAAGTTGCCCTCAAACTCACTCATCTGCCTTGATAAATGCCATTGAGGAAATCACTGATAAAATACATTCTGCTCAAATTTAATTTTGTTAGAAATATTTGGAGACTTGAAGATTATATATATTATATATGATATAATATATTATATATATTATTATATATATATGCATATTAAGATTTTATTTATTTCTATTTTTTACCACCTTATTACTAGTTTTCTAAATATACCATTAAAAAAAATCTAAACATACTTCCCTATTGTGTAGTTGCTATAGATTATTATTTTAACACAGAGTTCTCAGCACCATAGCTCTTGATTTTTGGCTTATATTCAACAGGTGGTTGTTTTCATATAAATTTAAGTATTTGCTACATTGAACTTAACTAATATTTAAAACCCAAATCTACAAACATATTTTGCTCTTAAATGTTACCTTTCTTTCTAATTTGGATTGCCAAAATATGTTTGTATATTGACTCTATATTCCAAAACTTAGCTATCCCTCAAGCTTTACATTAGTATAAACATGAATAAACTTCCTTCCATGTTTCTTAATTTAAGTAATAAAAAAATAACTTTGAGCAAAATAAAAGAATAGAAGCCTGTGCCATACCCCATTAAATATGCTTCTCAGCTTGTTAATGGTCAAATGAGTAAAGTTGCATTTCATCAGAGATGAATTTAACTTATGTTAATTGCATTATATTCTCTATATAATACAAATAAGAGGAGAGAGATATGAGAGAGGTAAAGAGAAAGATAAAACACTGTACATAATAAAGGCCTTCCTTTTCTTAATTCTCCTCCATTGACATATGCCTTATGGTTTTAGTGCTCATAGGAATCCTAGTTTTCACAAAGGTCTTAGTTTGATCATTTTGAGTGTGATTCCAGTTTTTAAAGGTTTTTTGAGGGGATATACAATATGGTTTGTAAACTTGAGCCAACTATAAAATGCTCAAGCATAGAAAAAAAATGAATAGTTCCATAGCTACAGGAAAAACCAGCTGTATTGTTCTTGCTGAGATACATTAAAACTATTTTAAAGGTAATTTTGACCCCACAGCATTATTATTCTACAAAAAATAGTGAAACCCTTAACAATATATAACTCCCCTTAACTGTATCATGATCTAACTCACTATATTTTATCAATAAGGACTAGAGGTCTGGCGCATGAAATTTGTGCATGGGTATGGTCCCTAGGCCTGGCCTGCAATCAGGGCCATCTTCCCCAGCTGCCCTCGGCCGGCCCCACCACCTGCCCCCCCCGCCCCCTCCCAAGTTCTCCATTTGCCATTGGGTGATCAGTGCCTGCTGGCTGGGGAAAGGAACCAAGAGGTAGTCAGTGTGCCTCATAGTGACTGGTCCAGTGGTTGTTCTGGTTGTTCTGCCTTTAGGGTCAATTTGCATATTACCCTTTTGTTATATAGGCTAGAGGCCTGGTGCACGGGTGGGGGCCAGCTGGCCTGCCCTGAAGGGGTCCCCAGCTCAGGGTGGGGGTTCCTGCTAGGGGGCGGGGCTGGCCTGGGCAAGGGGCCGCGGGTGGTTTGCAGGCCAGCCACACCCCCGGCTTTGTCAGGAAGGATGTCCAGAATGACGTCTGGTCTATCTGGTCTAATTAGCATATTACCCTTTTATTAGTATAGATATACTGTATATTTTTTTATGGGAATACATATATATTATTCCTTTGCTTTTCCCTACTGGAAATACTCCCATAAAATAAAGTTGAGTCCTTGAAATTACCTATGAATATTTGCTGGCTCCTAGTTGTCCCTTTCTTTTTCTTTTTGATCACAAGTTATGTTTTTTCACACATGTAGCTTTCAATATTTTCTAGAATTCCTTTAAAATTGGATAGAACTTTTCACATTTAGATATTATGGTATGAATGCAGAGGGCAGTGCTAGATACTTCTTAAACAGAATTTTAGTTGTCTCATTTTGCAAACTACTTAGTACTATCCTTTTTTTTCTTTTTGACTTTGTTTTCTTATCTTTCAAATTAAATTTATTGGATGGTATCAGTTAATAAAATATAGGTTTCAAGTGTACATTTTTATGATGTGTAATCTGCATATTGCATTGTGTGCCCACCACCCATATTCAGACGATCTTCTGTTATATTTGGCCCCCTTTTCCCTTTACTAGTCTTTTCAATTTCTGTTCATACATTTCTCTATAAGCCACATTTCATACTGCCTTTAAGATCTAGGCAAAGAGTGAGCATTTTCATAGTTTTCTCTGAACAATAATGCCCTATGCTAAAGCTCTTCTCTCATAATATAGTCATCACTCATAAAATAATCATTCACTGTAAAAAATGTTGCCTTGTAATAATCTATACATTTATTATTATTTGTAAATATAAACTGAACACTTACTATAATGTCATTTTAAGTATTGTAAATACAGCAGAAGCAAAATAGAATATTTTATAGTCTAATCTAGTAGTACAAACCAAAGAACATACATGCATAGCCTATGATCACAGACAGTGCATTGAAGGCCTGGGGTGGGGCAGGGACTAGGTGGAGGGGGACAAAGGATGGTGGAAATGGGGGACATCTATAATACTGTCAAAAAATGCATCTGCAATCACATAGGTATGGTTTAAGATAGATGGCTTAAGAATATCCGAGTGACTCCCTCCCCTGGCTGCACATTGGAATCATCTAAGGACCTTTTAAAAAGTAACCATGTCTTGGTCTCATGTCCATGGTCTGATATACTTGGTGTTGAATAGACCAAGTGTATAGTTTCCCAAGTGATTCTAATGTACAGCTCGGGCTTAGTGCCCCTGATCTCCACTCTCAATGAATGCCTGCCACAGAGCCTTGGTTCACAGGATACTGACACGTGTTCCTCTGGCAAACCATCAGTACCTCACTGGGCTCTTCAAGCGTTCACAAGGGATAGTGATAGTTCAAGAATTTTAAAAAAATAGTGGGTTTGCTTTTAGCATCTATTTTCTGGTAAAATCTTTGGTACTACCAGAAAATGATTAACCTGTGGACCTTCTGCCGTGTATGCTGCCAGGAACAGCAGTCCCTGGAATTCTTCATAACTCATTTAACAAATTGATGATCAGTCATCAGTGGTCTTCACCCTAAGAAAGTGAATAGTAGCCATTTGATTTCCTTCACCAACTACTTTATAAGTGACACCTTGGCCTTTAAGGCCTTATCTTCAGCTATTCTTTAATTTTAAACTTGATGTTCTAAGTCCAGGCACTTTATTTTTTTCAAGCAAAATCTGTGTCAACTATGGTTAAAAAAGACAAATAATGTTACTAGCTAGCCAAGCTTACTCTACCAAAAGAAATAATAGAAACATTTACTCTCTTAAGTCAGGCTAAAAATGCTATTGTTTAGGGCAGGGTTGGGGAACGTCTGGCCAACGAACTATGTAAGGCCCTCAAAATCCCTTGGTCTGGCCCTGCCAAGGCATTAGGGGTGAGTTAATTAAATGTTTGACCAAACAGAGCAGGCTGATTTGTAAGCTGATAAATTTGTATGGTCCACAAATGATGTTATACATATCCAAACGGCACTTGGAAGAAAAAAGGTTCCCCACCCCTGCTTTAAGGTGTAAAGGTAATTGAAGGAATTAATTTTTTTCTCTACCCACTATTTATCTAGATGATTGTCTTATTTTCTCCCCCTTCATAATCCTGCCCTGCTAATGTTGCTGCATAAACAACCTGGCCTTCCCTTTTGTGCTATCTGCTTTTTCTTCAAAGGTTAAAAAAGAGAGAGAGGGGCTATACAATCTACATCACTACTTAAAACTATTAGGTACATACACTGAGTGGCCAGATTATTATGATCTCTGAACACATAATAATCTGGCCACTCAGTGTGTGTGCGTGTGTGTGTGTGTGTGCGTGTGTGTGTACACACTTAGAAAATCAAGTTTAAAATTTTATATATATATATATATATATATATATATATACACACTTAGAAAATCAAGTTTAAAATTATATATATATATATATATATATTAGAGGCCCAGTGCATGAATTTGTGCATGGGTGGAGTCCGGCCAGCCTGGCCAGAGGGAGGGGACATGATGGTTGGCTGGCCTGCCAGCTGGTCGAACTCCTGATAGAAGGACAATTTGCATATTAGCCTTTTATTATATAGGATATACACTGAGTGGCCAGATTATTATGCGTTCAGAGATCGCAGAGTGTATAGAAGATAGCAATTTGCTAGTTGGAACAATCCAATTCAAAACACCAAAAACATAAAAACATAATAGGTTTAGAGAAATTGGCATATGTTAGAGATTATGCAATCATTCATTTCCCACAGATTTCTTTTTATAGGAAACTTTGGAAAATCCCAAAAGAACTGACCGAGTCATTTAAACCACAACAGGTTTCTTTCAACATCAAAACCATGGGTAGGAGTGGGCAAGAAATAATTCTCACTCTCTCTCTCTCTCTCCCTCCTTTCATTCTTTCTTTCTGGCATGGAGAGCCTGGTTCCAAGTGTGAAAGCTGTGACTTCTCTCCTGTGGATGCCTTCTGAACAGCCGATCTGACTTCCTCCTCAAACTAAAGCATCCTGAAAACATCCAAGCAGAGGAAGCATTTTTTCACCATGACATGGGAAAGGGCCACAGAGATCCAAATGGAAACGGACATTTCATGTGAATGACTGTTTCTACCCCAGCTTGGCTTCTTGCCTAATTCAACAGACACTTAGGTGGCTGAAGAGGAAAAATTTTCTTGAAGGAATCCAGCTTGGAGTTGGACACAGAGCATTTGACTGGTGGCCGAATTCCTTGTGCTAGCTGGCAAAATTAGCAAATTTTTCTTTTAGTTGTTGTTGTTGGGTTCTGAAAATACTTCATTTCCTGGCAACAGTTTTTTTTTTCTCTCTAGTACATAAAGGGAAAGATTTCCATGTACACCATATAATACTTCTTACATCTTAGAAACTATTTTCTCAAACAGGCAGGATCCCCTGAAGACTCACTCTCACTTCATGGCCTCTTGACAGCTGGCTTGTAACCAAAGGGTCTCAGAAAAGTCCTCCCTTTCCCTGATTGTGTGTGTCAGTGGGAGTCTGTTTGCTGTCATCAGAAGGTTCATCTTACATGGATGACCATGGGAGGGGTGTGTGTGTGTGTGTGTGTGTGTAGTGGGAGTGGGCACAGTGCCTAGTTTGAAGCTTTTAAGATTACTCAAAGTCTCTGATTGAAAAATTAGAGATTAAGGTGGCACTTCTTTCCCTGATGCTCCCCAAGAAACAACATTAAATCTCTCGTTATGGGCCACCTATCATATTGGTGGGACGTTATCCTGTGCATCAGGAAGTTGCTGGTTTGATTCTGGTCAGGGCAGGTTGCAGACTTGATCCCAGGTAGGGGCTGTGCAGGAGCCAATCCATGTTCAGCTCTCACATCAATGTTTCTCTTTCTCTCTATATAAAAAAGAAATAAAGATATAAAAATATACATATTTTCAAAAGTGAAAACAACTTAAATGTCTATCATTTGGAGAATGGTTAACAACTATGACATATCTAAGACTTTGTATTTGTGTTTTTAAAGAGTATCCAAAGACATGGGGTAAAGTTTTTAATGTAATGTAAAGTGGAGGAAAATTAAGAATAAAAAACAAACACAGTTTAATAACAACTTTGTATAAGTACACATAGTGTAAATGACTAAAAAGAAATGTCCCCAAATTGTAATAGTGGTTTTTGTCTGTAGCTTGGCATTCCAGGAAGGATGGATGGGTGGATGGACAGATAGATAGATAATTACATGTAGATAAAAGTTCTTTTGTAAGAAGGAAAATGAATTTTAGTTATAAAAAGAAAAATATTTACTGAATCTATAAATACTATAAATTATGAACATATCCATATTAAAGTATATTTAAGAAAATACTGTTTTTGTTTTATAAGTCTAATCACCACAGAACAGAAATAGTGTAAAGCAAGATAAGACATTACAGACAGGGCAGAGTTCTGAGAGACTACCTAATTCTCTCTACTTTTCCAGGGGAGAAACAAGAAGCAGATAGGTGCTATCTCTTTTATCAAGGTTATTGTTCCTTTATAATAAAGCCAGAACAAATCCTAAACTCGTTCCAATATGCAACAGATTGAATTTTATTGTTAATGCTGCTCTCTCTTTGTTTACATGTAAGTCAATTTTGATTAAAGTCTGGATTATTTGGTTGGCATATTTGCCTCCCAAATGGTCTGTCACCTGTTTCTTGATATGGGGGGTGGTTTGACATTCTAAATTCAAAAGGGCTGTCACAATGTTAACAGAAGCCTTGTATGTTAACAGTGTCTGATAAATGTGGGTATGCAGCAAGAGCTTCTCTCTTTGAACCTGTTGCTATTGATGCATCTGACTTTTAACACAGGTGGTTTCGAATTTGAGACTGATAAAAAAGGCAAGAAAAACAAACAAAAATAAATGACTTTCAATCCAGTAACACAAAGTTCCTGTAGTAAGGCATTCTTCTTCTGCACCACATATAAAACCGTGAAAGAATTCAGTAAAAACTTGGCCAAGTTAATATATGCATGATGTTTTCAGAAACACTTTCCTGGTAGTATAGAATTATTAGTCATTAGTTAGAACTATTAGTTAGGATCAGCAGCCTTATTTCAATAATATGCATAGGTCTTTTCTTAAGTAGTTTGATAAAATAAGATTTTCTGAAGCACAAGAGTAAGTTTATTTTGGTTTAAACTCTTCCCTGTCCCAATATGTGGATCTTATCTTGCAAATATTAACTGTGAACACATCACATAATATCTACCTGGTGTTATAATCTCATAAGCCAGTCAGTGAGGATTTGTACTTTTTAACTAGGAAATATTTAAGGTAATGAGTTCTGAATAATACTTATTAACTGTGTTTTAATGACCCATCCTTTTATTGAAAATATTAAAATTTCTTAGAAATTGCTTTATAAATGCAATTCTAATTATTTTACCATATTCATAAACCACTGCTTTCCTAAGAATAGAAATTATATGATTCAGGTTTAGAGAAACAAATTGTGGTGCTAATCCTCAGGTATTATATCCTCTTTGGATATTACCGCTAATGTCTGATCCTAGTGGCACAGGCCCCATCCCTGTACTGTTTCTGTAACCTGACAATTAATGGGTCTGTGCTGCCTGTCACTACTTGGGCCAATTAAGCAAACAGGGTTGAGTCATAAATGAGCGGTTATTCCAATACTGCCAGCAGTATGGGAGAGCAGCAGGTCATCCACAAAAACCTGCTCTGCAACCCCCCATAAGCCAGCTGCTTATATAGGGTAGGACAAGAATGACATGGGGAAGAAGGGATTACAGGCATGAGGAAGTGGCCTAGGCTAGGGTAGGATTCCATTGTTTGGGCAACAAGGTTGTTAATATTTCCGTTATAATAGGCAGGTCTTGAATGAGAATGACCTTCATTCCAAGATTGACTCCCAGGTCCAAGGTTGACTCTCATGTCCGGGGGTGGGGGGTGGGGGAGTGGGAGGATACAACTTCCAGCCAAGTTAGAATGTCCTTTCTTTTAACCAGAATGAGGCAATCATGGTTAATAGAGCATGATTAATATTTCCCATAATCATAGCTAGTCCCCAATATTCTATTTTTGCCCCTATCATTTTCATTAGAGCTCCACTGAGTCATTTGTCAGGGATTTGAAATCTGGTGAAAGAAACACGCTAACCTTCAGACTTTCACAAACAGACTTGCTCTTGTCAAATAATTCACAGAACTGGCCTCAAGAAAAGCTCGGAAGTCCACCATGTAGAAGGACTTCAAATATAATACAGGCGCTTTGGGTAACATTCATAGACTTATTTTCAGGATTATTAGAATTGAAGATCCAGGTTTTTTTATGACATGAGCTATTGAAAAGTCCAGAGTAGGATTGATGGACCTGTCCTACTGTAGTAAGGTATTTAGTTTGACCATAAAGTTTTTTTAAAAGGGGGAAGTATTACATTGTTAGGAAGCATGAGACTTGGTTGGAAAGTTTATGAGGAGGACATTCTGGTAAAAGGGAAGTGTGTGGAATATCGCCTACCCTGTTTATCAGAATTCCCACTTAGGGGAGACTCAGGGGAATGTCAAAGGCAGCACCCCTAATTATTCCTTGACCTTTCCAAACAAGTCTATGCATATGCAGACCCCTGGGTGTTTACTAGAATCCTTATGCTTAATCCCTGGATGCCGTCGCCTAGAGGACAATGTAAACACATGTGTCCTCCCAAGATTACTCACCCTACTGATTGTATCTAAGGATAAAAATTCCAATAAAGGCCTAACGAGGCAGGCAATAGAGGCTGCCCTGGCTACTAAAGCCAGGAGCCCCTTAGCCTTCTCTTGCACAGTCAAACTGTGTCTGAGTAATCTGTTCATCTATTGTTCAGGGGCCGCTGGTCAGCCCCAGCATTACATAAAAGCTAGGTGTCCAGCTCTGATTGCCATATTGGAAGAACTGGTAACACTTGGTTCTCTTCCTCTCCTGTCACAGATTGGTTTGTACTGGGTCGAACTGCCTGTTTACACCAGGCAGGAGCCCTTCACTGGCTGCACCCTACCTCTAACCTAGCCAGCTTCACTCAAATGTTAATACATTTTCTCCTTTTTTAAAAAAAATATATTTTTATTGATTTCAGAGAAGAAGAGAGATGGAGAGAAACATCAATGATGAGAGAGAATAATTGATTGACTGCCTCCTGCATGCCCCACACTGGAGATTGAGCCTACAACCCGGGCATGTGCTCTGACTGGAATCAAACCATGCATGACCTCCTGGTTCAGAGGCTGATGCTCAACCACTGAGCCATGCTGGCCAGGCAATACATTTTCTCCTGGATCAGCATGTAAATTTGATTGTTTGACCCCTGTCAAAGAACAAAAGCATTGCTGGTCCTTTCTTCTGCCCCAGACTCAATATTTTGTAACTTGACTCAATATTTAATCCCACATTTCACCTGAAAGTACACTGAAATTTCACCACATAAATATCACTTATATCCTTTTAAGTGTGAATTATAGCCTCTCTTTATTCATTTTATCTCTTCCATTTTTAAGGAAATGATGCAAGGCTTCTTAACCAGTTTTTTTTTTTTCTTTTTTTTGTATTTTTTCTGACTACTGCAGTCTTAGCTTTTCTCCCTTATCTGAACTCTTATAGCATTTCTTTTTTTCTCTCTAAGAATTTAGTTCTTAAGATTGGCACTATTATATTGTTCTTGCATTCAATTCAATCGAAGGTTAGACATTTTTCTCCATGATGGGCAAGGATCATGGGTTTTACTAGTATGACGCATGTGAGTAATAATATACTGGTATTAATTTACTCATATTCTTGATATTACAGAACTTAGCAGAGTGCTGAGTGCACAGCAGAACTGCAAGTGCACCCCTTGATTGAATCAGTAGTTTCACTTTTTTACTATTTAACCTAAAACATTAATTTTCTTCAGCATGAAAATCATGTATTGAACTGTGACATATCACCCATACTACACAGCAAGTGAAATAATACCAATTCCTCTTTCATGTCTTTCGGAAGTGGTGCTCCTAACAAATGCATGAGGCAGAAATGTGCATTCCTGCCCTGAATTTCTATCGCCTTACACGTTTCTTACCACGACTGAGCCAATGTTTCCCTCTTTTAATTTCTCTATTAACTTTAATTAGGCTCATGAGTTTGCTGGCCAGGTGGGTTTTCCCCAAATGCTCACAACTCCAGTTTCCAGGCTAGTAGTAGAATTAAGCGAAGCTGCAGATTTGAGGCAGAAGCTACCATTATAAGCTGTGCAGGTTTCCAGTGCCACTACAACTCATTCCATCCACTGAGGATTTCAGCAGGCAGCACTTTTAATAAGCCAGGCTCCACATTTTTCAAGAAATACTTTGGGATCCATTTTTGAGAGCAATATTGGTTATGATTCCACAGCTGGAAGATTTCCGAGGAAATAATGTTTGTCCTCTTGAAAACATGCTTGGTCCATGTGGCATAAAGACTATAACAGCTCTGAGCAACCGGTGCTAAATTTTACAGTAACATATCTGTAATATGTAATTTTCCACCAGCGTGGCAATGGGCACATGATAGGAGGATGGTAGGATTAGTTGCGATTCACCCTTTCATTTCACTTTGTCTTTTAGGAAACATACACTTGCCTACATTATTTATGTATTTTAGCGCATTAACATAGATTTCATTTGTAATTTTCTTACTAAAAACGAAAAGGACAGAGCTGAAAACCTTCCTGCAATCCTACAGGGCACTGGATCGTCGCAGGTACTGGCGGCTGGTTTAATAAAAGGATAGGATTTCCATTTACTCCAGGCAGCCTTAATGTATTGTTCTCCGAGTGAGACAGTCAGAATGAGTCAGGAGCCAAAGAATACACTTTATAGACACAAATAATCGTAAATTCAGAATGTCACCTTTAGGCAGAGGCATTTTTATTATTGTTAGTGGAGCTGCTGAGTAGGTTTGATGTTTTATTCTCCTGAGGACTCAATGTTCCCGAGTCCTGGAGCCCTGTCTTTATCAGGCTCGCAAGGAGGGAGCCCAGCCAAACTTGCTTCCTATACTTCTCTATGATTGATAGCAGATGGCATGCTTTAAAATAAACCTATCCATTAGCAGTCCTCAGTGTTTTTACTCAAGGCATTTACAACTGTCTCAAGCAGAAAACACATTCACTCCATGCGCTAGTTTCAGTCCACAACAGCTGTACAGGTGCAAATCTCTCATTAACTCTTCAAGAGCGGTGAAATAAACAATGGCTTTTTCTCTGACTTTATTTAGGGAGTGTACTTCAAAGCTGCTGTGGAATTACTCTCCTCCACAACAGAGCTTCAAAGGACAGGGTTTTATTAAAACTGAGCAATATTATGCAATGATATGCTAGCCCAAGGAATATATGGGTCATATGGTGGATGTTAGAGTTTAAAAGTTGGTTTCTATGCACACAGATTTGGTGGTAAATTACCAGTCTCGCAGGAGTGTTTGTGAAGAGGTAGAAAAGAAAGAAAAACTCAGCAAGGGTTCCTGGCAGCACTGGGTCCCAGGTTACCTGCACCTCCATTCTGTGTGTATTGTTCCATCCTCCTCACTTTCCACTCCCTGAATGCAAAGGGCGTGTTCATGCTGAGCTTTTATCAGGATGATGAGTTAATGGTTTGCTTTTAGGCATCCAATTGAGTTCCCATACATATTGCCAGTTAGACAAAAGCAAAGTCATTTTAAAAGTTAATTTCTTACCCATATTGAATGTAGGTGAGCAGGGGAGAATAGAAACTTTGAGCTCAAGGGGAGAAGAAAACAACTTTGTAGTTTAAAAAAGTATTATTTATTAATATTGGCAAACAATCAATTTACCTTATGCTAAGTATTGGTCCAGAATCTTACAAAAATTAATTTTTTAAATCTCATCAAACTCTTGAGTAAACTACTATCAATAGCCCTAATTTTACAGGGTAGGAAGCTACTATGTTATATTATCTTTATTATAATTAGAAATGAGCCCTAACGTGTATTTCATGAAAGGAGGAATTGAGAGAATGGATTCTAAGGCCACAGCGCCTGGGTTCGCATTCTGGCTTCAGCATTTACTAGCTGTCTGACTGTGTGCATGTCATTTGACAACTCTGTCTCTGATTTTTCACTTGATAGTAATTGCACCTACTTAATATGGCTGCTGTGATAATTGAATGAATTAGTGTATGTATAATAATTAAAACTGTGTCCTGTACTTAGTAAAAGCTATGAAAGTCTTAGCTATTGCATTGTAATCACCATCGTTACGAAAGGTATTAGATTGACATTAAGCCATTAGTGGAAATTAGTCTTCTCTGATTATCTTCTATGTCTGGGACTCTGTTTTGAAATATATATATATATATATTTGTCCAAGCTAAACAATTCATTTGTTTTTATTTCACACGGTATTAATCAAACACATACAGATTTGCCAATCAGGGACTCTGATCAGCATGAGGTAATAAGAGTTTTCATATGAAATTGATAAGATTTTGCCTCAAAGCAAAGTAATTTGACACTCTAGCTTTAGCAGCCTTATTATTGGTGCGTGTGCTATTCCCTTAGGCCTTCTGAAATAATGAAACTGCTTAATGGAGGCCCTCATTACAACCTCCATGGGTCCCCATGGGCCAATGCTGCTATGATAGGTAAACCTGAGCCAAGATATCTCTTCAATGGGCAGCTGGAAAGGCGAAGCAGTGAGAGTCATAAAATATGCCTGGTGACTACCCTATCCGCTGCTATTTTTTTTTTTTAAGGGTAGTCTGTGTTAAAGGATTTTTTAGAAGAAAGCCCACATAATAGAGACTTGCCATTGATTTCCCAATGAACACTTAATATAGATAGCTCCGAAAAACATGGTGGAGGCATCCACGTGTGCAGGAGGAACGTCCATTATAATCCATCTTCATGGTGTTTCTTCACCAGGAGCCTTCTTTAGAAACATTTGTCTTTACAAGTGCACCCAAGTAACATTTGAGAATGAATACAGCTATGTACAAGGTGAAAGATAACCTAAGTGACTTGGGGAAATTTAAAGAAAGAACAACACCTATTAGTAGGAAGTTGTTTTACGTTGATATAGATATTAGAAATACAATGCAATTACAATTGCAACAACTATTTGGTTATATTTTATTTGGATTTCTGAAACTTAATTCTATGTCGGGTGTGGTTATAGAAGGTATTAAATATAGGCCAATGGATATTTCATACTTCTTGCTATAAGTTTCAAGGGAATATGGCTGAAGATTATTCAAGGGCACCTTGGGATGCCTTTTAGAATTTGTATATTAACAGTTCTTCTATGCTTCAAGACTAGTCTTAGTATCATACTGAATGGGATTCAGTCAGTTAGATTTATAACTGTCTAAATGGAATAAAAAGCCTAAGAATGGAGGCAAGGAAGAATAGTACATTGTATTGCTCTAGAGAAAATAAATTTTACCAATTTTTCCAGGAAAAATAGATTTTAAAAGACTGTAAGTAGATATTTTGAAAGACTTAACCCTTTGCACTTGCTTGTTTTTTTCTCAATTTCTTTATTCTACTCGGGATTTAATATTTTAAATACCCCAGATTTTACAAAGCGTGACAGTAGAATAAAAAACTGGAGTTTCTTTTCATACAAACTTATTTATTTGGATTTTTTTATATTTCAAATTATTGATACATTCAAAGAGTAATTTTAATCTCTATAATTTTTCATGGTGTGATATTTTTTGAAACATTCACCCACATGAAGACCTGGTTTACATTCACATGTTCGCAAATATAAATCGTCTCTCTTGCCGAAACCGGTTTGGCTCAGTGGATAGAGCGTCAGCCTGCGGACTCAAGGGTCCCAGGTTCGATTCCGGTCAAGGGCATGTACCTTGGTTGTGGGCACATCCCCAGTAGGAGGTGGGCAAGAGGCAGCTGATTGATGTTTCTCTCTCATCGATGTTTCTAATTCTCTATCTCTCTCTCTTCCTCTCTGTAAAAAATCAATAAAATATACTTTAAAAAAATCGTCTCTCTTCTTCCTCCTTTGATTTTTCTGTTAGAACAAACAACATAATCTTTGTGTTTTTTGTTAGGGTGAGGTATGATTATATGGAGCTTTCCATCTAAACGTTGCTCAAAGTTAGTGGATAATAATCTACCCCTGGAAGTTAGTGTACCATCTCTGAATTCTCCAAAAAGATCATGTACTAGTTTCCTAATAAATTTCACATGCGTTATCGGTTTTTCATTTTTTCTTTTTTGGCATCAGTTGAGATGGCATTTACATTTTACTTGTCCTTTCATGCTAATGAAAACAAGAAAAGATACTGGAAAAATAGACAAAAATCCCCCTTCCCCCCCCCCCCCCCCCCCCGTGAAACTACGTGTCGAGTGTGGCTCGACATACGAGCTGCTACCAATGCTAACCGTGTCGAGTCACACTCGACATCCGAGTGCAAAAGGTTAAGAATATGTTGAAACATTAGATATTTTGGTAGGATGAACTAAGAATAGTTGTTACAGATGTGCAACTGTGTATTAGTTATATCTACTGTAGGATTTCAGATAATCAGCATTTAGAATGCAATGATAGAAAGAAAGGACAGAAACTATCTGTGTGCATGTCAAAGAACAACCCAATATCTGTCTATCCTTAGGCCAATTACTCCAGCTCTTTATTCCTAAATATAAGCTCCCCAACTGTAAGCTAAGAGGGTTGGACTGAATGAGAAAATCAAATAAATGGCAGGTGGGCCTGGACTCCCCCACCCCTAGCTATGACAGGCAGCAATAATTGATTACAGGCTCTTCCTGCTGAGCCAGTGTGAGGCCTTCAAATTCTCAATGCAATGACCCAAGTAGCCTTCCTGTGGTCCTCATCACTCAAAGTGAACTTGAAATGAGACTTGTTGGCTTTCCCTGTTAGCGGCTAGATGGTCCCTAAAACACAAAAATTCTAGATTAATAATGTTTCTCACCATGAGATGGTGTCTATATTTAAATGGGAAGATGTGTTAAATAGAGAAATAAATAGACAAAGAATTCTTGTTTTGGTGAATATGGCATAATTGCTTTTTATATTACTTTCAATGACTGCATTCCTATGAGAAATGCATCCTTTTAGGGAAATTTTGACATCTTTCCTCACTGGTTCATTATTTGCCATTACAGTGTAAAAACTGCTGAACCTATTGTTTTCATTTAGTTGTTCACTTGGCCCTTATTCAATATAACCTTCAACACTTTTTGCTAGTTTATAACCAGTCTACATTCCTCCAAATGAATCCAAAAATTGTGTTCCCAATGTTCTCTGCAATAGCTCTTTATCCCTTGGGTCCCTTTTTTTGTTTGTTGTTTTGAAGACTTGTTCTCATTGTGCTAAAAACTTGAAATTAGAAATTTCTAAGTAGTGTATATCTGTCTCTATCCCTCTCTGGGCTTTGTTTTATTGAAAAATTTTACAAGTTAAGGTTTATTCTCAACTATGGGCCGCAGTTGGGTTCATTTGCTTTATTAGTTGTGTGTCAGAGTAGACAGCAGTTATCTAGAACTTCGCAACATGAATAACAGCCTTTGCAAAATCAGGAAATTATTCTTATATATTCATCAGTGAAATTTCAGAAACTTCACTTATAAATATATAACGTATTATATTATCAGAAATAATAACAATTTCTTAAGAATATATTGAGCTCAGTATCCCTCTTGCAACATTTCTTTTATTTTATTAGTCCTCACCAGAGAATTTCGATTGATTTTTAAAGAAAGTGGAAGAGAGGGAGGGAAGAAGGAAGGAAGGGAGGGAGGGAGAGGAGAGAGAGAGAGAGAGAGAGAGAGAGAGAGAGAGAGAGAGAGATGTGAAAGAGACATATTGGTTGTTTGCCTCCTGAACATGCCCAGACCAGGGCTGAGATCGAACCTGCAACCCAGGTATGTGACCTTGACAGGGAATCAAACTTGAGACTACTCAGTGAGCAGGCCAACACTCTAACCGCTTAGCAACACCAGCCAGGTCATTGTTAATATACATAGTTTCAGAAAGAAAAACAAACTATCCTAGTTAAGAACTTCACTACTATTAAAGTTTTAATAATATGTTATATTTTATAGAGTACTCTGTAGTTCCTATTAAGAAAATGTGGTCTTTGGGATATGGTTATTGGTTATGACATAGGAGACAGATTTTGGCACTCCCTGACTCTGTTACCCCTGATTTGGTGAATAATGACCAGCGGCTTTGTTTCTCTACAATCAAGCTTTTGTTTCAGTAAAATGGGTGCAATATTGCTAATTTTTTTTTTTTTTTGTGTGTGTGTGTGTGTGTGTGTGTTAAAAAGAAATATTATCTTAGGTACCTTCCTTAAGCTCTTTAAGAGAAGAAAGCCATAAGTAGCATATAAAGTGCTACTTACTATGTCATCTAGGACTTTGTTTCCCACCTCATGTTCTCCTCCTAACAAAGAAATACATTATGAAATTGTCCTCCAACCAGAGGAGTGGCTGGATGGTAGCCAAGGATTTGAGTTGAATCCCTAGTGATGCTTGACATTTGTGTTAATCATTTGGCTTTCTTGTCACCTGAAGTAATGTTAAGTTAGATTTGTATTTCAGCACAATGAAACAAGCAAACAGATTTTTAAAATATTGAACATTTAGCAAATTAACATTTATAAGGCTTCATATCCAAAGGCAATAAAGCATTGTTATATGATTAAAAATAAACAAAACTTACATTGACAATAAATAAATATATGTTTCCACTTGAGGAAATGTGAGCAAATATATTAGCAGTAATTAACACATAATACTTTAAGTAATATTTTAATTGTTTATAAAACTCATTTTCCTATTGTACATTTACAGCAGGGCATTCATCAGCCAGGTTCTGAATGGCTGACGCTCAGGTTTGAGAAAAATCAGGTCAAAGGCTCACTCGTACTATTTCTTCTTTGAGAAATCTTCCTGTGACTATTCCCAGGATGATTAAAACAAAAAAGAAAGAAAAGAAATTAAAAAAAGAACTTTATAATAAACAAAATAGCAATATAACTTTACATAAAATTTTTATTTTCAAAGGATCCCAAAACGCCTATAAACTATTATTCGAACCATATACAGGGACCGCTGCAGCACAGCCACATTTTGGAGCCAGAAGAGGAGCCGAAATGTCAGTTGGAGAGGATGTCCTGCTCTGAAGCGGGTGTGGCTTGCATGACCAAAGAGGGGTTTTCTGGCTCTAATTTCTGCAGTGCTGCGTGGGTGGAATCCCTCTGCTTTGGAGCTGCTGTATTGCTGTGGAAGGTGGGAAAGAAGGAGAGGATAGTATGGGAAGAGGAGGCATCGGAAATAGATTGTTTGTGTTCCTGTCACCAAGTGACTGACTGCAGCAGTCACCAGTGGTCAGGACTTCCTGCCCCTGATGTAGAATAACTCTGGTCCAGGTGCCATTAAACCAAGTTACTTGAGTTCCGAAATGAAATACTCTTCTCCTATAGGACGGTTTTGCAGAAAAAAAAAAATATGAGTAAAAGATTCGACTGGCTCCCACATGGAATCATAGCATGTTAGAACAGAGTAGACCCTAGATCTTGTTAGTCAAAACCTTTATGTTCTTGAGGAAACTAGAATATGAAGAGGGGAAGTGGTGAGAGTACTACCTTAGATCAATATCAGAATTTCTCAGGTGGAAGAGACCTTAGTGATTAACTAGTTACATCCCTCACACAGTTATAGAATGACTTCAAAAACCCCTCTAAGAGTTCTTTCAGCAATTCTGCTGATTAGCAGGGGTTGAATGACCTCAAAGAACATCTCACATTGTTGAAACCCTAAGGAACATCTTCAGAATACTCTTTCATTATATTCTTCTTTCATTTCTTTAATGCACCTTTATTGAGCACCAATCATGTGCCCGCCATTAAACTAGTCTTAGAACATGAAGGAAGATGACACTCAAACAATAGCACCTAATTTATTGAGAGCACACTAGCTAAGCAGCCTGTGAAATGGAGATTGTTATTTCCCCCATTTACTTGTAGGGAAGGCAGTGCAAGGAACTTGCCAAAGAGAAGCAGCTAATGGCAGACCATGGATTTACACCAGGTGTGATTGTTTAAGGACACAGGCCCTTAGCCCTATCACCACACCCTTCTTTATGTTGCCAGCCAAACAAATAAATGAACCATGCAGTAAGTGTTTCTTCAGCAAGATCCTGTAGGGGGTTTCATGGGGGAACCTCATAAGTAATAGTGGTCAGGAAGGTCCTCTTTGAACGAAGGGAGGGTTCCCAGGAAGCAGCCATGAGAACAGCCCTTGTCAAGGGAAGAACAAGCTGAAAGCCCTCCCCAACCTGATGGGTATTAGAACCTAAACTTTCTTCATCTAAAATTCTCCAATTTAATTCTGCTCTTTAAATGACATAGAGTACATTGAATCCCTTTATCATATACATTTAGGATAAATTAGGCTATTTTCTCTTGAAAAGTGTTATATAAACCATAGATCACTAATTTTATCAACAGACCTTTGCCTTTTAATCAAGACCTTTGTAAAAACTTCATCTCTGCTTCTTTTATTTTATTGTTTTTATCACTTCACTCCCTGCCCCTTCCCCTCTTTAGAATAATTATGTTTATTAAAAATGAACTCTACTGACCATTGACACATTAAGGAAAATAACTAAAATGTATTCAGAGATTACTGTGTATCAAACATCATAAAAAGTACCTTATATACTTTATCTTATTTAAATCTCACACATAAATAAATTGTATGGTCAAATCATTTTATACATTGATGCCAGAGAGATTACATTTGCCTAAGGCCAACTAACTGGTTAGCAGCAAATCCTGGATTGGAAAGATTTGTCTGCATGATTCCAAAAACTCCCCAGATCTTTTTGACCCATAACTCACCCAAAATATATGTATAGTTTTACAGCTTTACTTATGATAGGAAATTTCTAAGACAGTATAGGAAAGTTAAGTGGGGTTGAGGACCTGATTTTTTTTAACATACATATCTCTAATCTCAGGATGTGTCTTATAATTCACTAGGGGCCCAGTGCACGAATTTGTGTACCTTGAAAGGGACTGTGGCCGCAAGCACAGGGTGGGTCTTGGCCCATCTTCTGTGCCCCTGCCCTGCCGGGCCCTTCCCACCACAGCCCCTGGTCCTCCGTCTGCCGGCAGCCCTGCTCCCACCGCCGCCACGCCCATGCACTGATGGCACCGGCCCCACTCACACCCGCTGTTGGTGCTGAGTGATCGGCACCGGCAGCAGGTGCGAGTGGGGCTGGCGTCAGCAGCAGGTGCGAGTGCCGGGCAGAACCACAGTGCGTGGGAGCAAAGAATTTTCAGTAACCACCAGAGGCTAGCCCTGATGACAACAACCAGTGCCCCGCCTTGGTCTGGTAACCCTGCTCACCTGCTCTACCATCCCACTGTAGCCGACACTCTCCATGTTCCGCGCACGTCCCCTGGTGGTCAGCGCACATCATAGCGACTAGTTGTTTGGTTGTTCGGTTGTTCCACCGTTCAGTCTATTTGCATATTAGCCTTTTATTATATAGGACTAGTGGCCCAGTGCATGAAATTCGTGCACGGGGGTAGGGGGAGTGTTCCTCAGCCCAGCCTGCACCCTTTCCAATCTGGGACCCCTTGAAGGAAGTCCTACTGCCGGTTTACAGCGATCGGGCCTAAACCAGCAGTCAGACATCCCTCTCACAATTCAGGACTGCTGGCTCCAGCCGCTCATCTGCCTGCCTGCCTGCCTGATTACCCCTAACCACTCTGCCTGCCGGCCTGCCCCCCCTGCTGGCCTGCTCGCCCCACCTTCCCTCCCCACTGGCCTGCTCACCCCCAACTGCCCCCCTACTGGCCTGCTCAGTCCAAACTGTCCCCCCACTATCCTGATCACCTCCAACTGACCCCCACTGACAGCCTGATCACCCCCAACTGGCCCCCTGCTGGTCTGCTTACCCCCAATGGTCCCTGCCATCCCATCCTGGCCTGATCACCCCCCTTGTGACCCAAGGTCCCAGCCCCTCCTTTTTTCCTTTTTTTTTTTCAGTGCCTCCTTGAGCAGAGGGAGGGTCAGCTGGAAGCAAGTATCTAGGATTTATTTATCTTCTATAATTGAAACTTTGTAGCCTTGAGCGGAGTCCAGGGCTGGCCAGGGCAGGCGGGAAGCTTGGCTTCCTCCATCACCAGGGGCAAACCAAACCTCTGGCTGGCTCCAGCTCTGTGGCTGCCACCATTTTTGTTGGGATTTATTTATCTTCTATAATTAAAACTTTGTAGCCTTGAGCGGAGGCCAGGGTGGGCGGGAAGCTTGGCTTCCTCCATCGCTGGGACAACCCAAGCCTCCTGTTTGCTCCAGCTCTGTGGCCGGCTGCCATCTTGGTTGGGTTAATTTGCATACTCAGTTCTGATTGGCTGGTGGGTGTGGCTTGTGGGTGTAGCAGAGTGATGGTTAATTTGCATGTTTCTCTTTTACTAGTGTAGATGTCATCTTATAATCCAGACATGGCATAGATGTCATTGTTTATTTATGAATGCCCTTGGTCACAGATAATTATATTGTGTGTTTTTTTCAATTGATTTATATGGGGCAGTTTGGAACTACATATGTTGAGTGTAATAGCTTTCTAAAATATTTTTTATTGTTTCAACACTTGCTGTTAACTCCTTGTGATCAGACCAAAAAATATAAAATAAAAACTTGCAGAATAGTTTCAAGTGATTTGGAAAGACATTTAGAAACAATGGTGCAGCACTCTTAAAGAAATGTTCTGCTGGCATATATAATATGTTTTTTTTTTTTTTTTTTTTTAATATTTTTTATTGAGGTATTATATGTGTACATATCTTACCATTACCCCCCCACCCCACACCCACACATGCCCTCCCCCCCAGAGTTTTGCGTCCATTGTTTATGCTTAATGCATGCATACAAGTCCTTCGTTTGATTTCATAACTCCCCCACCTCTCCCTAACTTTTCCCCTGTAATTTGAAAGTCTGTTTGATGCTTTACTGTCTCTGTATCTATCTTTTTGTTCATCACTTTATACTGATCTTTACTATCCCTAAATGAGTGGGATCATGTGATATTTTTCTTTCATTGACTGGCTTATTTCACTTAGCATAATGTTCTCCAATTCCATCCAGGTTGCTGCAAATGATGAGAATCCCTTCTTTTTTATGGCAGCATAGTATTCCATTGTGTAGATGTACCACAGTTTTCTGATCCAGTCATCTGCTGACGGGCACCTAGGCTGTTTCCAAATCTTAGCTATGGTGAATTGTGCTGCTATGAACATAGGGGTGCATATATCCTTTCTGATTGGTGTTTCTAGTTTCTTCGGATATATTCCCAGGAGTGGGATTACTGGGTCAAATGGGAGTTCCATTTTCAGTTTTTTGAGGAAGCTCCATACTGTTCTCCACAGTGGCTGCACCAGTCTGCATTCCCACCAGCAGTGCACGAGGGTTTCTTTTTCTCCGCATCCTCGCCAACACTTGTCGTTTGTTGATTTGTTGATGATAGCCATTCTGACAGGTGTGAGATGGTACCGCATTGTTGTTTTGATTTGCATCTCTCGGATAATTAGTGACGTTGAGCATGTTTTCATGTGTCTCTTGGCCTTCCTTCTGTCTTCTTTTGAAAAGCTTCTATTTAGGTCTGTTGCCCATTTCTTTATTGGATCATTTATCTTCCTTTTATTAAGATGTATAAGCTGCATGTAGATGTTGGAGATCAAACCTTTATCAGTGATGCCATTTGCAAATATGTTCTCCCATGCAGTAGGCCTTCTTGTTGTTTTGTTAATGGTTTCTTTTGCTGTGAAAAAGCTTTTTATTTTGATGTAGTCCCATTTGTTAATTTTCTCTTTAGCTTCCATTGCCCTAGGGGCAGTGTCAGTGAAGAATTTCTTTTGGCATATGTCTGAGATTTTGCTACCTGTGGATTGCTCTAGTATTTTTATGGTTTCCCGTCTTATGTTTAAGTCCTGTATCCATTTTGAGTTTATTTTTGTGTATGGCGTAAGTTGGTGATCAAGCTTCATTTTTTTGCATGTATCTGTCCAATTTTCCCAACACCATTTATTGAAGAGACTGTCTTGACTCCATTGTATGTTCATGCCTCCTTTGTCAAATATTAATTGAGCATAGTGGTTTGGGTCAATATCTGGATTCTCTATTCTGTTCCACTGATCTATATGTCTGTTCTTGTGCCAGTACCAGGCTGTTTTGAGAACAGTGGCTTTGTAATACAGCTTGAAATCTGGTATTGAGATCCCTCCTACTTTATTCTTCTTTCGCAGGATTGCTGTGGCTATTCGGGGTCTTTTTTTATTCCAGATGAATTTTTGGAGAGTTCTTTCAAGGTCGGTGAAATATGCCATTGGTATTTTAATGGGGAGTGCATTGAATCTATAGATTGCTTTGGGTAGTATGGACATTTTAATGATGTTGATTCTACCAATCCATGAACATGGTATGTTCTTCCATCTGTTTACGTCTTCCTCTATCTCTTTTTTCAGTGTCCTGTAGT
Organism: Eptesicus fuscus; assembly: GCF_027574615.1. Classification (NCBI taxonomy): domain Eukaryota; kingdom Metazoa; phylum Chordata; class Mammalia; order Chiroptera; family Vespertilionidae; genus Eptesicus; species Eptesicus fuscus. Next base: position 26,398,728 of record NC_072483.1, read on the forward strand.
TTTCCGTGTATAGGTCTTTTACCTCCTTAGTTAAGTTTATTCCTAGGTATCTTAATTTTTTTGGTGCGATGGTAAATGGAATTGCCTTTTTAGTCTCTCTGTCTGTAAGTTCACTATTGGTGTATAGAAAGGCCATAGATTTCTTGGCGTTAATTTTGTATCCTGCTACATTGCCAAATTCATTTATTAAGTCTATTAGTTTTTTGACGGAGTCTTTCGGATTTTTTATGTACAATATCATGTCGTCTGCAAATAAAGACAGCTTTACTTGTTCTTTTCCAATTTGGATGCCTTTTATTTCTTCTTCTTGTCTAATTGCAATGGCTAATACTTCCAGTACTATGTCAAACAGGAGTGGTGAGAGTGGGCATCCCTGTCTTGTTCCTGTTCTTAGGGGAAATGTTTTTAGTTTTTGTCCATTGAGTATGATGTTTGCTGTGGGTTTATCATATATAGCTTTTATTATGTTGAGGTATGAGCCTTCTATTCCCACCTTGTTGAGAGTTTTTATCAAGAAAGGGTGTTGGATTTTGTCAAATGCTTTTTCTGCATCAATTGATATGACTATGTGATTTTTATCTCTCAATTTGTTTATGTGATGTATCACGTTTATTGATTTGCGGATATTATACCATCCTTGCATTCCTGGGATAAATCCTACTTGGTCATGGTGTATGATCTTTCTGATGTACTGCTGGAGCCGATTTGCTAGAATTTTGTTGAGGATTTTGGCATCTATGTTCATGAGGGATATTGGCCTGTAATTCTCTTTCATTGTGTTGTCTTTATCTGGTTTTGGTATTAGGGTGATGCTGGCTTCATAGAAGGAGCTTGGAAGTGTTCCTTCCTCTTGAATTTTTTGAAATAGTCTGAGGAGGATAGGTTTTAGTTCTTCCTTGAATGTTTGGTAAAACTCTCCTGTGAAGCCATCAGGCCCCGGGCTTTTGTTTGCCGGAAGCTTCTTGATGACTGCTTCAATTTCGTCCATAGTTATTGGCCTATTGAGCTCTTTAGATTCTTCTTGATTGATTTTAGGAAGGTTATATTTTTCTAGGAATATGTCCATTTCCTCCAGGTTGTCCAGTTTGTTGGAATAGAGTTGTTCGTAGTATTTTGTAACAATCCTTTGTATCTCAGCGGGGTCTGTTGTTATTTCACCTCTTTCATTTCTGATTTTGTTTATTTGGGTCCTCTCTCTTTGCTTCTTGGTGAGCCTGGCTAGAGGTCCATCAATCTTGTTTATCCTTTCAAAGAACCAGCTCTTGGTTTTGTTGATCTTTCGTATTGTTTCTTTGGTCTCTATGTCATTTATCTCCGCTCTGATCTTTGTTATTTCCTTCCTTCTGGTTACAGTGGGCTTTTCTTGCTGCTCTTTTTCTAGCTCTTTGAGTTGTAGGGTTAAGTAATTTATTACCATTGATTCTTGTTTTTTGCAATAGGCTTGTAGAGCTATGAACTTCCCTCTCAAGACTGCTTTCGCTGTGTCCCAAAGATTTTGGATTGTTGTGTTTTCATTGTCATTTGTTGCCATGATGTTTTTTATTTCTTCCTTGATCTCTCTGGTGACCCAGTCATGGTTTAATAGCATGCTGTTTAGTCTCCAAGTGTTTGATTTCTTTGGATTGTATTTATTGTAGTTGATTTCCAGTTTTATGCCACTGTGATCTGAGAAGACGCTTGATATAATTTCTATCTTCTTGAATTTGAAGAGACTTTGCCTGTGACCCAGCATATGGTCTATCTTTGAAAATGACCCATGTGCACTTGAGAAGAATGTATATTCTGTGGCTTTGGGGTGAAATGTTCTAAAGATGTCAATTAATTCCATCTGGTCTAGTGATTCATTTAGGATTGCTGTTTCTTTGCTGATTTTTTGTTTAGAGGATTTGTCCAGTGGTGATAGTGGGGTATTAAAGTCTCCTACTATGATTGTATTACTATTAATCTCTCCCTTGAAATCTTCCAGGAGTTTTTTTATGTATTTGGGTGCTCCTATATTGGGAGCATATATGTTTACCAGAATTATTTCTTCTTGTTGGATTTCTCCCTTTAGTATTATGAAGTGGCCTTCTTTATCTCTTGTTATGGCATTTACTTTGAGATCTATTTTGTCAGATATAAGTATTGCTACCCCAGCTTTTTTTTCATTTCCATTTGCCTGAAAGATATTCTTCCATCCCTTCACTTTCAATCTGTGTGAGTCTCTTGTTCTGAGGTGGGTCTCTTGTAGACAGCATATATATGGGTCGTGTTTTTTTATCCATTCAGCTACTCGATATCTTTTGATTGGAGCATTTAGTCCATTTACATTTAAAGATATTACTGAAAGGTATTTGTTTGTGGTCATATCTATTTTTGTGTCTATATTCCTTCTTACCTGTTTATTTCTTCTTTTTACAGTATTCCCTTTAGCAATTCTTGCATTGCTGGTTTGGTGGTAATAAACTCCTTAAGCCTTTTTTTATCTGCAAAGCTCCTGATTTCCCCTTCAATTTTGATTGATAGTCTTGCTGGATATAGTATTCTTGGATTCAGTCCTTTGCTTTGCAACACTTTGTATACCTCCGTCCATTCACTTCTAGCTTGTTGTGTTTCTGTTGAGTAATCATTTGACAATCTGATGGGTGTTCCTTTGTAGGTAACTCTCTGTCTCTCTCTTGCCGCCTTTAAGATTCTCTCTTTATCATTTATATTTGCCATTGAAATTATGACATGTCTTGGTGTGTGTCTTTTGGGGTTGATCCTGCTTGGGACTCTCTGTACTTGCGTAACTTTTATCTTTCCCATATCCGGGAAGTTTTCTGTCATTATTTCTTCAAATAGATTTTCTAATCCCTGCTGCTCTTCTTGTCCTTCTGGCAGCCCTATTATACGCATGTTACTTCGTTTCATGTTGTCCCGAAGCTCCCTTAGGCTTTCCTCCTGCTTTTTAATTTTTTTCTCCAATTGCTGTTGAGATTGAGCTTGTTTCTGTACCTGATCTTCTAACTCACTAATTCGGTCCTCTGCTTCTTGTAGTCTACTGTTGAAACTTTCCATGGTGTTTTTGATTGTAGCTATATCACTTTTCATTTCTTCCTGATTCTTGCATAAGTTGTTGATTTTCTCATCCATCCGATGTATAAATTCCACGACCATTACTCTAAACTCCTTTTCGGTCATGTTGCAAGCTTCAGCTTCACTGATTTCCTTTCTTGGCGACTCCACATTTTCTTTCCTCTGTGAGTTATTTCGTTTCCCCATTCTGGCTATCACCAGAAAGCTCAAACTTCCGTTTGCGTGGACCTGGGCTGTGTGCTGTGGGGACTTCACTCCACCCGAGTTTCACTGAAGTGCTCTGACACTAGGACGTGTGGCTGCCTTTGGTTGGTGGGAACCAGACTTGCCCAGGGTCAGTGTCCCCAGTGTTCCGTGTGGTCTCGTGTGCACGCTTAGATTCAGGGGCCCTGTCTGCACCACACTGTTGGTATGTGCCGAAAATGAGATCCTTAGCAAGTGCCAGGAGTCAGAGTTTCCCTGTGTCTGCACCAAGACTAGAGTGTCAGAGTCTCTGTTGCCTTGTGCGGTTTCTCGTTGAGACTCAGGGTCCCTATGTGTGCATGCACCAACAATTGGGGTCGCTGGCTCTTTAGTGTGAATGCGCTGTGAGTCAGGGATCCCAGGCAGCTGTGTCCGGCGTGCCAAATTCCCTGAAGTGGAGCTGCGACCTGTGTGTGCTCTCTCTACTGAGCCAAACCGGCTAGGGCGCACACTCTTGATTTCCTGAAGGTGAGCTGGCTCTGTGCACTCTACCGGAGTCCCGGAAGGGGGGCGGAGTCTGTCCTGCGCGCCAAATTCCCCAAAGGGAAAGCCCCTCTGTGCAAGCACTAAGATTCCCTGAAGGGAGAGCTGTGACCCGCAAGCCAAATTCCCCCAAATTCTCCGAAGGGGTGCCCTCTGTGCGCACTGACAGATTTCCCCAACAGGGAGCTGATTCTCTCCTGTGCGCTCGCGCGCCAAATTCCCTGAGGGGGAGCGAGTCCCTGCGCAAAGCTCTGCGGCTTGGGCGAGAGGCGGATCTATCAGTTAAAATGGCGCTGTCTGCGCTCCTGCGGGGAGGGGGTAGGCTCTTTGACTCACGGAATTCTGCCGGGACGTCTGGATTCTTGTTGTTTGTTGGTCTGAAGCTGTGATAGCAGTTCTCTGTCCCCAGTGGCTGCAGGATCCTGGTTTGTGTCAGAAGCCAGGATCCGAGTCTCAGGCAGCTCTGTTTCTCAAGATGGCGTGGTCTCCGCGTCCGCAACAGCCGCGGAGATGTGTCCGCTTTGTGCGCGGGGCTTTGCTGTCTAGGACTGCCCAGTTAGGCAGCCCCTTGGAAGACGTGCAGAATCTAACTGACCCTAGCTCATACACACACACACCACACACGTCTACACTCTTCTCTATGGGTTCCTCACTCACACACTCTCTCTCCCTACCTTCCTGCCGGTCGCCATCTTTTCTCTTATCATAATGCTACTATGTTTAAAAACTCTAACTGATGAGCATGCATCAGGCCATCATTTAATTAGAGGGGCTTTTGGTTTCTTAGGACATAAGATAATCTTTAATCTTGTGTTAGAATCTGTAACACCTTAGAGCTAATGAAATAGAATGAATAACAATCACAAAACTTGTATAGGGTCCATACACCAGACTCTTTTAAAATATATATATATATATATATATATATGTTTTTATTGATTTCAGAGAGGAAGGGAGAGGGAGAGAGATAGAAACATCAATGATGAGAGAGAATCATTGATCAGCTGCCTCCTGCACGCCCCCTACTGGGGACCCAGCTTGCTACCTGGGGCATGTGCCCTTGACCAGAATAGAACCTGGGACCCTTCTATCTGCAGGCTGTCACTCTATCCACTGGATCAAACCAGCTAGGGCCATACACCAGACTCTTGATTACAAAACTAACCTGCCTTTAGTAAATTAGTGAGAAATTATTTTCTCTACTACACAAAGCAAAGATAGGCCAACTTATTAATTGTATTAACAATGAAAATGCCGAAAGAACTTCTTCACTGATACTGCCCCTAGGGCAATGGAAGCTAAAGAGAAAATAAACAAATGGGACTACATCAAAATAAAAAGCTATTTTACAGCAAAAGAAACTATCAACAAAACAACAAGAAATCCCACTGTATGGGAGAACATATTTGCAAATGTTATCACTGATAAAGGTTTAATCTCCAACATCTACAGGCAGCTTATAAAACTTAATAAAAGGAAGATAAAAAAATGGGCAACGGACCTAAATAGAATCTTTTCAAAAGAAGACAGAAGGAAGGCCAAGATACATATGAAAACATGCTCAAAGTCACTAATTATCCGAGAGATGCAAATCAAAACGACAATGCGGTACCATCTCACACCGGCCAGAATGGCTATCATCAACAAATCAACAAACGACAAGTGTTGGTGAGGATGCGGAGAAAAAGGAACCCTCGTGCACTGCTGGTGGAATGCAGACGGGTGCAGCCACTGTGGAGAACAGTATGGAGTTTCCTCAAAAAACTAAAAATGGAACTCCCATTTGACCCAGTAATCCCACTCCTGGGAATATATCCTAAGAAACTGGAAACACCAATAAGAAAGGATATGCACCCCTATGTTCATAGCAGCACAATTTACAATAGCTAAGATTTGGAAACAGCCTAGGTGCCCATCAGCAGATGACTGGATCAGAAAACTCTGGTACACCTACATAATGGAATACCATGCTGCCTTAAAAAAGAAGGAATTCTTACCATTTGCAGCAACCTGGATGGAATTGGAGAACATTATGCTAAGTGAAATAAGCCAGTCAATGAAAAAAAAAATACCACATGATCTCACTCATTTATGGATAATAAAGAAAATTATAAACTGTTGAACAAAAAGGTAGATACAGAGACAGTAAAGTATCAAACAGACTGTCAAATTACAGGGGGAAGGTTAGGGAGAGGTGTGGAAGATAAGAGATCAACTGAAGGACTTGTATGCATACATATAAGCATAACCAATGGACACAAAACTCTGGGGGGTGAGGGCATGTATGGGAGTGTGGTGGGGGGGGCAATGGTAAGATATGTACACATATAATACCTTAATAAAAAAAATGAACAACAAAAAAAGAAAATGTATTCTGCAATATACCTAGATACTGCTACATAACTTAGAACAGGATATAATAAAAGTACATATTCTATCAATGTACATTACAATCCCAGTATAAGATGATATGCTTTCGAATGGTAATGTTGATCTGATTTCTTACAGTTAGTCTTTAAGGACCGTGGATTAAGATGGTAGCCATGCCATAGCACACAGTATTTTCATTCTTCATGCTAGGTTCCTCCCACAATGCACTTCTTTTCCTGCGGTAGAAGATTGGTAATCTAACATGTAGGCATACCTAGACTTGGCAGGTAGCAGTAAACTGAAACACGACAGTACTGTAGGATATGAACAAACAAGATAAAAACCAAAACTACTTAGGAAGAATTCCCACAAGGAAGAGTATCCTTGAAATTAAATATTTTTCTGTGCAAGTTGACATTTAAAATGTGTGACTTAAGAGAGATAAGGAGAAAATTGTGAGAAACATAACCTTAAATATTTTGGATCACATTTTTGTGAATTATGCAGCATTTGGCACAACTTTTAGGAAAGAGAAACACTCTAGGGTAATAATGAGTATTTGTATGCACTTTATGTGAACATATATGCACACTTACACAGTTATATTTATGGTATAATATACCAGATATATAGAATATGTCTATGTAAAATTGTTTTATATGTAACATTCCCTGGGACTAAATGTTGGCTCTTTAAATATATTTGTTTTTACGAATGCTTCCATGCTAAACTCATGGATCATAGATGTTGGATAGCACAAATGTTGTTTTAGTTCTTTACGGGCAGTCCGAGAGTCATTTAAGGAGTCACTCTAGAGCCATCCTTAAAAATGGCATGTTGTAGACTAGACAGAATAAAGCAGCAAAGGAAATAAAATGAAACTATGTTATCATTGGCTGTCGTTTAAACACATTAAAAACTCTCAGAAGAGATAATCTACAGTAGGGAATAGTGCTGTGTTGGCACAGGGTGGACAGGATGACCTAATGGGTCTTTTCCATCTCTAATTCCTGTGATACTGCAGATCTGAGAGATGGAGCCAGTAATTGCTTATGGCATAAGATTCTCTCTCTCTCTCTCTCTCTCTCTCTCTCTCCTTTTCTCACCCTTTATTCTCTCTATTTTTCCCCCCTTCCCTAGAGTTCAGCAGAAAATCTCTTAAAATAAACAAAAACTGTGAGAAACTAGGAGAAGCCAGGGTCTGGCCCACGTTTTAGAGGCAGAATGTGGAAAGTATGAAGCGCCAATTTGACTGTAAAGGCTGCAAGCTGAGGGCCTGAGCCATTTATACTACAGGCAGTAGTTAAAAAAGGACAAAAAAGGAAAAGAAGAAAAAAAAAAAAAACAACCCTTGAAAAAATGGGTGTAACCCTGGGCTTTGATACAACTGGCCTTTCAGCCCCCACTTGAGACTTGAACATCCCCAAGGGAAGCTGTGGTTTGGAATAGGATCGTGCATTTAATTTCACTCAGAGAACTTATTGGACTTGGCACCAAAAGAAAGAATTTGCAGTATATTTTTTGTCATGATTAGTGGCCCCCTCACCACAACATTTGATTATTTTGGAAAGGGAAAAGTTAAATCCTTGTAAAGTTGTGATTTACAATTTGCGAGCATCCAGGTAGGGAGCATGACTCTGCCAGCTTGATCATGGGATCCACATTTTATTCTCGCTCATTGATGTGAGAAAACAAAACAGTCCTGCGGGGGGAAATAGACTTGGAAATCTATCCCTTGATTATCCTGGGAGATTTTCTCTCCGCACTACATCTTCTCTCAGTCACGTTGATTTTGGTCTCTGCTGGAACTTGTAGCAAAAAAAAACTGGCATGTGGCTGGTTTACTTTTCATTTCTAATCTGTCGTATCTGGTATTTTTATCATTTGATTTCTTTGCCCTCACAGTTATGTAAATATTGAGGCAGAGGAGTTAAAAGGAGGCTCTAATTTTATACCTGAAAATAACTTTCACTGGACATTTTTTCTCAAGCTTCATAATTAAGATTGGAGAGCTCCTGGGTATTTTAATACTTACTAAAATACACCCAAATAGCCAAAGGAAAGAGAATGACCAACTGGGTAGGCTGATGAATATTTTCCTGGTAGATGAACAATTTTCCCCACAACTGTGATGCGTTATCCTTTGACATTAAGAATGCTGTTTGCAGAAGTAACATTTCTTTGAACACACAGCTTTCTGAAATCGTATCCAGCTGCAAGGACTGAAGTAGGGTAAGTTTGAGCATCAATGCTGAGTAACAGCCAGGCAAAATTAGGTTATGTTCTATTGTTCTACCCTGAAATACAGTCAGTGAGGTCTTCAAATAAAACTTGATGCAGAATTAATAAGTTCCACCTCTTCTACTACTTTTGAATCGTATATGGTCTATTTCTAGTTGGATTTGTGCTTGTTGGAAAACCATTTCTAATGTTTAGGCAGAGAGTTCTCACCAGGCTTACTAAGTGGAAGCAATTTTCTGAATACTGCAATGCTGCAATGTTAGTGGTATTGTTGGCAGAGGAAAAACACTTTTTCCCTCTCATTCTGGAATTGGGCAGGAGATAAAGACAAATACAAGCATTCCATTGGTATTTGGGAAGTGCTATACTTATCCCAAGTGGACACCGTGGTTAAAGGAATGGATGAGTAAGGACAAAAAGCCTGGGTTTGTATCTCAGCTGTTTGTGTAACCTTTGGGCAAATTGTTTATCTCCTGTAAGCCTCAGTTTTCTCATCTGTCCTATGGAGTAAGTAAAACTAATTGCTTTATCTGAGGGGAATGGAAGGAGTTAATATAAAGATATTAGTGGTGCATAATGATTGACAGATAATGAGAATTCAAGAAATGTTAGCTATTATGGCTTTTTGGTACTGACCTCATTAGGATATTTCCAGATTATATTAGCAGATTATAGATTGTGGTAAATTTAGATTCAGTTTCTCTGTGGAAGTAAAATACAAAATCTGCTCTCTCCACTGATTTAATGATGGTAAGTCAATGAGAGATTTCTTATTGGACCTTACCTTTGCCAAGAGAGTGTGAAATTTGGATCAAAAGCCAATTCATTCTGTATTAATGAGACCTCTTTCAATTGACAGTGACAGAAAACCAACTCAAACTTTCTTTTGTAATTTCTCATGTTTCTAGAAATTCTGACCTGTTGGCTCTTCTCTTTCCTTTTCCCTCCTGTCATTTCTCTCTCTCTCTCTCTCTCTCTCTCTCTCTCTCTCTCTCTCTCTCTCTCTCTCTCTCTCTCTCTCTCACACACACACACACACACACACACACACACACACACACTTTTTTTTTCTTTTACTCTCTGCCTTCCCTCCCTAGAATTTTCTTTCCTCTATGATGGTTGTGTTTTAGGAAAGCTGTCTCCACATAATGGCAAGTATGTCCTCCAAATACCTTGCAGTAGCAATCCTAGATGACACATATTGGCATGTTGAGAGGATGTGGCACAGAGACAATTGCCATAGCTAAGGCTAGATTTCCCCCCAAATATCTGTGGTGGATGTACACTTACAAGTTACCACTTGTGGCCCATTTATCTCTACATATGCTTTTCTTTATAAATGAGTAATTTTGTCATGCCCTTGCCTAAATAATGCAATCCTCCTGTATACAATGAAAAGATTCACCCTTTTCACAAAAGACAACCAAAATCTCACTGTTACTGCATCCCAGGTCCAAGGTTAGGAACTTGGAGGGATGTGTCTTTGCCTTGATTCTGAAACAAATGCAGCAATTTCATGGTCCACTTACTGATGGCAAATGGTATTTTCAATCATGGACAAAGGAAAAGGAAAAGAAGGATGAATTCAGTAAAACTAGCAGTTAGCAAAGAGAAGGGGAAGCACTTATAGTGTCTGAGAGGCATTGGCCTTTACCATACCCTGTTGGATTAGAGTAGCAGGAAATCTTCCTTCTGCTGGTGGAGAGGATTCCACAGTCACCCAAGCTGTCACCTCTCTGAGCGATTCCCCTTGCTCCTTGTCAATTTTGGCCTCATCTCAGAGGGCCATGGCTCCCCTGCTATGACAAAGTGACTCGTATCACCCTCACAAGGTATCAGTGCCCGGGAGACTGACTTGAGGATAGACCATTCCCAGACCTGTATTGGACAGTCTTTGAGTTGCTTTGATAAACACCTTTAAAACTGTAGGAGGCTACCTGTCTCAGGTTGTTTTACCTTAAGGGTTCAACTTTGAACACTTCTGAAATTAGGATGTTACAATTAATAGTGGCTTACATAGATAAAATTAGGGAGTCCCTAAAGCCAATACATGTTTGGAGTTCAGGGCTGGATTCTAGGCCCTTATTCTGGCGGTTCCTTTTTTTTATTAAGAGCCTTGGTGTGTTGCGGACATCTCCCCTGCTTCCTATGCTACTAAAAAATACACTAAAGAAGGCAAAAATTCCTATAAGATTCACTGCTTACAGTGGTTGGGAATGTGGAAAGTAATGATGGGCAAAGTCAAAACACATTGACATGCACAATCATTATCTTTATGGTTCAAAAATTTTACTATTTACTATTATTCATCCCTTTGATGTTCATGAATACCGTTTACATTAGTATTTACATCCTCTAGGGTATCTACTACATCCTCTTTCAAAACACCTCTTGCTACCATTTGCAGAGACACAGTCTAGTTTGAATTTGATTAACATGGTTGTGATTGAATCTGGTATTTAAAAATGTTTGTATGTTACCAGAGCTGTCTGTATTCATAATTTCTTCTGAAGTATTAAGTTGTAATTTGAATTTTTAAAAAATTGACATTAGTAAAACCCACATATCTTTTGCAGATTAAGTCTAGTCTCAAACAATTGTATTTAGTATATTTTCAAGAAGCAGAGCTTGGTCTCACATATGACGTCGGTAATTTACCAGTTTTTTCCTCCATCCAGCCCATTTAGTTCCGTGTCCATTCATTATACTCACCTTCTTTTCAATCTGCCCTTGAGTACCTCATACTTTCCTGTTCATTAAAACACACCTCTATCAAAACCTCCATCAAGAAACAGGTCTGGTTTTAATTAGTTTTACTTTGATTTGACTTAAAGGCTGTCCGCGTTGTGCTTTTCTGTTATGCTGAAACATTTAGGGAGAACATTTCTCACTAAGTAGACTGAGGAGTTGATGTCACTCTTTATCTCTGATGCATGACTAGGGAAAATACTGCTCACTCAAATTAAAAATAAAACTGAGCTTAGAGGATGGGTTAGATGAAGGTCTAGAACCATGATTATCCAATTTAATCATAAAAATTATCTGAAGTATTAAGAAGTTTCCTGGAGCCTGTTACAGACTCATAAGGTCAGGCTCTCTGGAATAAGGTCTTGAGAATTATTTTTTTAATGATCTCCCCAGGCATTTCTTGTGACCAGGCAAGTTGGTCTCAAAGAAGCCAATAATGGGAGGGGATGTAAACATAGGGAAGCGCAGTGGATGCCAGAAGATACTACATAATATGCAAAAGGGTAAAACTTTGATCTAGCTCCTTCAAGTATATTCACAGTTGGTATGATCATTGAAATGGCATTGTTCCTTTGAGTTTATCTTTCTTATATTGCAAACTTGAGTGAAAGGTGGAAGATTACATGCAGTTTGAAACCAGAGAAAAATAAATGAGACTACCTCCTACAAGGTATGAATGTGAGGAGTCTATGAAAGAGAGATACACTGCTGCATTCATATACAGAAACAATCCCTTGGTCTTGTCTCATTTATCTCCTGCAGAGTAACTTTACTCCGAATTTAGCATTTCTTTGCTTATATTTGTCAATATACTTTAATCTTTCTTTTTAAAATATTTTACTTATACTTTTCCAACTTTGAGGATATGTGACAAATAAAAATTGTGTAGATTTAAAGAGAATAATGTGATGATTTGATATATATTCATAAAATGATTACCAAGATCAAGAAAATTAATGCACCTATCACCTCACATAGTTAACTCTTTGTGTGCCGAGAGAACACTTAAGGTCTACTCTCAGCAACTTATAACTTTGCAATACCGTATTATTAATTATAGTCACTGTGCTGTATATTACGTCCTCAGAACTCGTTCTTCATATAACGGAACATTTGTGCCCTTTGATCTACATACTCCCAAACCCTGGCAGTCACCATTCAGAGAGAATTATGCCAAGTGAAATAAGCCAGGCAGAGAAAGACTAATACTGTATGGTATCACTTACTAGTATATGTGGAATATGTATACATGTGAAAAATGTGCTATGTATTTTTTTCTTACATAGCCTATGTTGCAAATATCTCAGAGGAGGGATACAACTAGGGTAATCAAACATTTTTATTCTAAAGCATGACGGTCCCTATTTAACTCGACCTTTCTGTAACATGCATTCAAATCACTTTGTGATTCATTCAGAATTTCTGATGTTAATTATTAAATGTATATCTTTAAATGGCCTGTAAACTGGGTGAGTACATAAATTCTGTATTCCATTTAGTCTCTGCTTTATAAATCAGTGGCCCGTTACTAGTGGCATTTCTGTAAGCCTGAAAAAAAAAAAACAGAGACAGACTGCTCCAGGTCTGAGACCATCACTCTCGTGGCCTTGCAGATTTCCTGGTGTAAGACTCTGAACCCAGCAAAGAGAAAGAGTTAAGCCTATTCTCCTAGTTGGCAGAAACGTTGTAGTTTAAAATTACATACTGCCTCTGGTGTAGAGACACAAGAAATTATAGAGCAGACACTGTCCAGGACAACGTATAATTTAAAATGTACTAAAGAATGTATACCGCATGGCAAAGTAAGTGAAGTGCTTCTTCAAATATAAGTGTTTTGCATAGAAAGGCAGTAATTATCCACTCCTAGGGAAATGTTTGCATTCATTCGAAATCAATATTTACTATTCATTTCTTGTGTTCCACAAAACAGGGATTTAACTTTTTAAAAAATTTTAATGAAGCACTAAGGCTCCAATAATTCTGCAATGTAATTGTCTTGATATGAAATATTACGAAAGAGTGTTGCTATCTCGGGAAAGAACAGTGTGAAATGGAAGGGTATCCCTATTTGTGAAATGTTAAGTTGGGAACATTCAATTCAAACTCAGCCAAGCAGGGCGCCTCACCAGTTTTCAAAGATAACTTAAGCTGTCTCCTTGGTGAGGCCCTTAACTAGGATCACTCAGATGAGTCTTTGCTTTTATATTTTCCCCCTTTCTCCCAAAACACACTTCCTGGTAATGATTCTGTTTCAACTCAACTATTGTCTTTTGAGAGGTGTGTTTGTATGCCTAAGAAACTCTTCTATACAATTATTTTTTTCTGTAGGAGGAAAAGATTTATTTCCCCCTTTGCCCTTCCAATTCCTCCTGATTATTTAGTTCAAAAGAACCTCAAGGAAAATGCTGGAGGAAAAAATAAGAAAACAGGACACATGGATACTGTACGCTGAGACAAGACTGAAGGTCTCCAGCATATTTTTATTTATAGAGTTTATGATCTGATCGTTCTCTGACTTTTCTTTGGAAAATGACTACAATTTTTTATTACAGAGTCTAAAAGAGAACTGTACAATATAACGATACATTATATTATGACATGAATACTCTTTTTCTCGGCAGCACAAACAATAATGGCTTTGCCCCTGAGTTTCGGGTCAAAGCTAAGTCCTCAGTGACACCATCACACTACCAAGTTTCCTACAAGCTGATGTGTTTGTCTTCCACTTCTGGGTGTAGTTTAGGGCCCAAGATTTTCTGTTGTTTCTCCTTTGCCTTTTTTGTTTTTGCTATTATTTTGGGGGTGGGTGGGACCCAGGAGACATCTTTTTGAAAACTTCACTCAAATGAAGCTTTTCAGATTTTATACTGATTAGCTTTTTCGCATTCGATCTAACCAATAATACATTTTCAAATTTGCAGCTCCTAGAGTGTCTATTATTTAGGATGAGATTTAGAGCAGGAGGGGGATCAAAAGTAAATGATACACCTTTACTATCTCATCACGTAGTTTTCCTTGCTTCTGTGACTTTAAAATGCTCATGTAGCAGCCATGTGGAGTGGGTCTGCACTGAGGTCCCCCCTCTGTGCCTTCCTGCCATTCATAATTCATGCAAGCTCTTTGAGTGCATTGCTATTTGGTATGCACTCTGGGGACAAATAATATCATTTATGTATTGTGATTGCTACTCTATTCTATTTTCCTTTTTATTGACAAGAAACAAGGGTGTTGCTTGTAGTTTTGAAAGTAAATGGGGTGCAGAAATCGTTCTTCTCCTTCTGATAGAGGCACCTTCTTTCTGCAGGAAGTGCTATTGTAAACCGTGCTCTTACAAATGGCGTGTTAGTTCTCAAGATATTCCTGTCTCAGTGTACGAAGTAACAAAGTGTTCCTTTAGCATTCAGCGGAGGGAGCCAATGGAAAAGCAGGTGGTTAAGGACACGTCCCGAAAGTCTGGAAAATCAATGGGATACTAAAAAGGGGACTGAAGTGGACCGGAAGAAACCTCTTGAGGGTCATTTAAAAAACCAGAAACTGATTATGAACAGAGCTTTTACCCAAGGAACTGGAGGGGGCCAGCAAACCCATTCTACTGCACTCCAGTTAAATGTCTGATAGTTGAGATGTTTTCTGCACAGCCCATAAAGGATAATGAGGAAGGTTTTGATAGCTTTAAAGAGAGTCGCTCACAAAAACATGATATGAGTGTAAGTGGCAAAGGCTTGCAGACCCCGAAGTGGTAAGGTTCAGTGCCAGGTAGGTGAGACAGTTACCTTGCTAATTGCACAGGAAAGGGATCCTGATGTGAGTTTGTACCTGAGGGGGAAATAAAAATAAGGGATGTCAGACTATAAAATTCAAGCTTCCATTTGCTTATGCTGAAGCCTTCTGGAGACCTTAAAATTATCTATGATTTTACTTCTGCATGATAATTATTTAATGTAGGTCACGTTAAGGATTAATCTGCATTCTTAATTTTATTTTTTGGGGGGATTATGAATAATTTCTTGCATTAGCTAGGGTTTAAAAAAGTATTGCACTACTCCTCTCCTATTGGAATCATTTCTGAGAGTAGTCTTGTGTATAACCAACCCCCCCAACTCCAGAAAAAATAGACCTCATGAATAATTAAAACAGAAAAAAAGGAGAACATTCATGTTGAAGTATTTATATTAAGTTTGGTAATGAAGAAAACAAGTTTCGCTAACTGTTCTTTTTATGGTGCCTTTGCTACTCTTAGCAAAAGTCTATTAAAAAGAGAAACCCTAAAATCCTCTCCCAAGGCACTGAGGACACTTGTACTGACCTTGTATTCACTTTTTCAGAATATGAGACAGTTACATTGAATAAGAGAGTAGTTGAATACTTCTGTTCATGGAAGTAATTTGCTACACAGTTAATAAGCTAGTTCATCAGGAATGAAGTAATGCTCTCTCCTGGACTTTAGGCAAGAATCAATCAGTTGATGACTACAAATGTTGATTATAGACTTTCTTGGCATGACACTCAGATGATTGTTGAGAGTTAGTTGAAACAGAACACCTAAAAACAGAATGGAGAATAATAAATGCCCAAAAATTATTCCTGATTAATACACACTTCAACCAAAATTTAATGTCCTGTAGAGGTATATCCAATGAAGTGGCTTTCCATAAAAATCAAATAACAATGCTCATTGAATTGATGACTTGAGAAAAGGGGCAGAGGAGTGTCCTACAAGGAGTGTCCTCAACCACTCACTGGAAGCCTACTGCTTACATTGGCAGGGATGTGCTGGTTAGATTCTCTCTTTATCTTAGCCCTGCAGTCCTGGATGACTGACTGGCAGGTGGGCACTAAATCAAAATTGGTCATCACCCTCACCTCAACTTGTTTCAGGCCCAGTGATGTTCAGTACACTATTACTGATGGCCCATGCCTCCTCTTATGATTATTTCATGATGCCAGCAGTTCTCAAACTTTTTGAGTGTAATAGGACCCTTGTAAGTTGCCTTGTAGGACCTTATTACATTCAAAAGTATTGAGGCCATTCAATAATTAGGTGGTGTAGCTATCAATATTTACCCTAGTAGAAATTTGAACTATTTAAAATATTTATTTGTAAAAATAATAAATCTATTATTTTAATATAAATGCTTTTCACAAAAAAAACCCCAAAAACTCCTTTTCCAAAATAAAAAGTATTTAGTGAGGAGAGTGGCAACTTACAAGGAATAGACACAGGGAAATAAATGTACAACAGCTATAAAAAAAAATATTCAGCCCTAGCCGGTTTGGCTCAGTGGATAGAGCTTCTGCCTGTGTCCCAAGTTCGATTCCCATCAAGGGCACATGCCTGGGTTGCAGGCTCCTTTCCAGTAGAAGGCATGCAGGAAGCAGCCAATCAATGATTCTCTCTCATCACTGATGTTTCTCTCTCTCTCTCCCTCTTCCTTTCTCTCTGAAATCAATAAAAATATATTATTTAAAAAAAAAATAGCCAGCCCTGGCCAGTGTTGCTAAGTGGTTAGAGCACTGGCCCCGTCAAGGGCAGGTACCTGGGTTGCAGGTTCAATCCCCGACCCTTGTCAGGTGGCAACCAATTGGTGTGTTTCTTTCACATCAATGACTCTCTCTCTCTCTCTCTTTCTCTCTCCCTCTCTCTCTCTCCCTCTCTCTCTCCCTTTCCCTCTCCCTCTCCCTCCCATCCAGTCTCTCTGAAAAAGCAATAGAAAAAATATCCTCCAGTGGGGACTGAAAAAAGAAGAAGAAGAAGAATAGCCAGTGAGTTATAAGTTATATGTATCAATCTTCTTTTTTAAAAGCTCACTATCTTAAGCAAAATTTACATTTATTGAGGAATATCCAGAGATAACAGGAATGGAGAAAACATGGAAAACAAGATTTGGAAAGTGGGCATGTAAGTCCTGGAGAACTGGATAGCACAAACTATAACAAACACAATACAGCAAGAATTGGCCCAGGGGAGGGGGATGGAATCTGTTGTCTCTGCCAGTACATAAATGTGATATCTAATCAACCCTACATCTTGATTTGATCAAGATTTAAAGTCTCAGGAGAAGATGCCTCATTGGCTGAGCCCTGCATACAGCAATAAATCATGTGCTGGGAAAAGATAAAAAAGATTCTGTGCCTTCAGCTTCCATCATAGGAAACAACCATTTACCTCCAGCCAAAACCCCACACCTATGGAGAATTCTCCAAAAGGGAAATGGAGATCCCAACAAGAAGGTCAAGGGTTGGATGCTGGGTAGAACTACAACAGCAAAAATGACAAAAATCACTATGAGATAATAGCTAGGAAGCTGTATCAATCTCCTTAGTAGAGATGCACTTGAATAAAAGAGGAAACAAAGGCTTCCTTCAACAGGCAGCCTTTCCAACAAGGAAATCATCGGTATCTTTGGCAAGAGCAATATGAGCAGAATGAGGATGCTGGGATAGAGTGAGGAGTGAGAGCTGGGTGACAGAGTGAATATAGCTAGTGTAGGTGATCATTTTAAGAAGTTTATATTATAATAATATAAGAGGTAATTTGATTTTATGATTTGGAAATGTTCAGAATGGCAGAGAAACCCTTTTTGCCCTTAATCAAGGATTCTCTCATTCTGATGGTCTCAGAAAGAATTCTAAAACTTGCATGACCCTAGATGGGTAAATTTCCATATCTGGGCAATTACGCAGGCACTGGAATCCCTCCTACTTTTTTTTAGGACATCAATAAGTACGCAACTCTCAGGAGAAGAGTGGCTTTGCTTTAAGGTCTCGCCATATGATTTATCACTTTAATGCTGATGATATGTTTACTAGTACTATTGTTGTCTTTGTATTTTTCTCTCACTAAAATTTCACAAGGACTTCAAACACATGGGGGCGGGCAGGGAGCTCTTTTATTCCCCACAGTATGTGCTTCAACATGAGGCATAAAATAGTGCCCATGCTCAGGAAATATTGACTGATTAGTTTATTCATTTTTAAGAGCATTGACTAAAATGACATTTACCCACAAAACCTTTACAAGACAACAAATCTTTTTGTTTTCCTCCTTGAAGTTTCATGGATACCTCCCCTGGTTCGTTTTACCATCTCCTCTATGTAGAGCAGTTATGAAAATGCATGAAGAAAAACACGCATTTTTGCATTTTAAGATAGAATAAACTTTTAGATTGGGAACTTCCAAAACAAACTGAAAGCAATGAAAAGTGTATTTTACTGCTTTATATCTAAAAATGGCACTGCCCAATTTAAGCTATTTTTAAAACCTGTATACTCATGCAGCTTGCATACCAAAATGAAAATTGGTGAGCTATAACCCTTTGAAAAACAGGGTTTATAATGGAAACAGTAATTGACCCTTAAGTACAACATCAAAAATACAATACTATATAATACAAAGCCCAGGGCTTGGGATCCATCTCTGCTCTAACCTCAGACTGGCACACTAACCCAACACCACAAAGCCAACTAATAGTTATAATCGAGATGTTTTCTTCTTACATGGCAGGGAATCGGATATGTGATCCAATAGCCATATGCAGCTAAGCTTCACACAACCAGTCCCTCAATGTCTTCAATGAACTCACAGCTCCAGAACTACAACTCTGTTAAATAATCGGGCTTGCTTGGAAAAACCATTTAATTAAAAAGAAAAGAAGAAGGAAAGAAAAACACTACTATTGCCCCAGAGATTGTGCCGTGTTGCATCACGGCCTTTGGGTATGTGACAATGTAACATTAAACCACAGGATGCAGTGAGGGTAGAATGACCAATTGTCAGGAAAGCTCCTGGAATTGCCAAAAATACCCTAGAAATATTTAGCGTTGTCTTCAACTTTGCTCCAGTTCATTGTTGGTCAAGTTTCCCATTTTCCAAGCCACAACTATCCATTTTTATCATGAGAAAATGCAATCTAAAGTAAAGAGAAAAAGAAAAGTATTAAACAGGCCTAATGTAATATGAAGGGTGAATCCACATTCCAGGTTGTACCTGGCTCAAGGCAAAGAGGGGGTATATATACTAAGGGTCTTAACCTATCCTGTTTTGTTTTGTTGTTGCCTTTATGGGAGTGAAGGAAGGGGTTAAGGGAGTTTGTTGCTAAAAAAAGAAAGTTCAGAGATTCCTTTCATTTTAAAGTTGAAATGTTAAAACACTGCCAGCTTATTCCTTTAAGACGCTTCCAAAGAATTTGTCAGCTAAGAATAGTCAAGATTTGCCTTTTAAAATGTCATCTATTCACACAAATCTTCAATGTTTATCAAGGGACAATTAGCAGGACTCTTTGGTCTTTTCTTGCTGGGCCTTCTGTTTCTACTGCTACCTTAACAAGTTGTAAACTTGGGGAAATGAAAAGGAGTGAAATATTACTAACTCTGTTTATATTATCCCTTCATGTACACCCTGTGGCCAGGACACTAAGTGACATTTGGAGAAAGGACCCGGAGGGAAGGTTGGAATTGGGACAGAGAGGAGTATTTCTTGTATGGAAGTTTTTAAATTTTATAAGTCACAGTGTTTACTCTGGGATTCAGCAATTCTGCTACTTGCAGTTAAAAACTAATGTTTTTGTATGATGTTATGAAAAACTGATGTTCATCTCAAATTTTCAGTGCTCAAAAACAAGTAAAATAAGTCTGATGTAACAATTGAGCATTTTTTATGATTTTTTTCATGTCTTTCTTCAAATACTAAGATCTATCTCGGGTATCTTCATGGTATGTACCACTTCCATATATTTGAACACCGATATACACTTTTTTCTCTATTTTCTTTCTTTTTTGGCCCTTTTTTCTTTCCTTATAATTCCTTCATTTATTGATTTGGCCTCATCTTATTTTCTTCATGAATTCTATACATGTATTCATGGATTATTGCATAAATAATTTTGTGATGAAACAAAGCTTTTAAATATGAACTGATATTTTATCTCCCTTGTAAATTTTGGGCTTTTCTAGAAAAGCCAGGGAGAGATAACACATCAAAATGTAAAAATGAGTAAATACGAGTAAAGTTTTAGCTTTAGCGTTTCAAAAGCTTACTCCTTGGGAGAAGTAGAAAGAACTCAGGGCATGGGCAAAATGTTTGGAAAACTACCTGGTAAGTAAAGAACCAAACTGCCCTGTTGCTCATTAGATAAAATACTCTCAGGCTGGGGGCATAAAGGAAGTTGGATAATAAACATTGAGAAAAGTACAAGGCCTGGTCCCAGTCTCTTTGGTTGACTCTAGGTGGGTGGAAAGAAGGTGTCAGGTGTGGGAATGTGGGCAGCATTAACTCAAAGCAGGACTGAGTCTGAGTACAAGGGGCTTACAAAGACCCATGGCTTCAGACAAGGGCCCCAAAGATCAGGGTCATGGCCAGAAGGAGAACCTCTGAGCTGTCCGATGTCCTGGTCTTCATCCCCCAGGTTAACACAGGTTGCTTTGAGCCCACTTGGGTTGACTCACCTTGCAGCTGTGATTGGCTGACATCTCAGATTGCACATAAAGGGTGCACTGGTCTCTCCACACTCGATTCCCAGCCTAGTCTAGGATTTTTGTTTTTTATCTTTCTCACCTGGAGCTTGACCAGGTGGAGGAGAAATCAATGATCTGGAAGTTTTTTATAGGGACCCACTCATATTTCAGCTCTCAAAGTGTACTCTGTGATCCTCTAGGACACAGTAGCTTTAATCTTGAAGTATGATATTTTGGTTCTAACTCAATAATTAATAAATTTTCTGTTACCTGAGATTTAGCTCCTTGCTTTCTTCTGAAGACCAAGCTAAGAATATTGTTTGGTTGAAATATCTTTTTAAGTTGTAGTGGCATCTCTTCCCAGAAGTAAAACCATACATGATATTAATCAATTACATAAGGAAAACCCAAGGGCCCCCAAGAAAATATATAAAAATATGAGTAAACATCTCAAAATATCATCCCAGCACGATCATTTGTGCAGTTGTATTTAATACCTGTCTCTCCTGCTAAAATAGAAGCCTGATGAAGGCACAGACATCTCTGCACATTGCTCTATCCCTAGCACCATGTACCCTGCCTGAAACATAGTAAATACTCAATAAATATTGTTAAATAAATAAATAAAATGGGAAATGAAATGCCCAAAACAATTGCTTTTACTATTTTGGTGCATGGCCTTCCATTTCCTCAGGAAGAACCTTAGGAGATTTATTTTATCCAATGTTAAATCTGAAAACTACCGGTTGCAACCAATGTTTGGTAAGACTTTATTTCCTCCCTGATTTTGCAAATATAACATATCCTTAATGCAAAATTAAGTGAGATCCAGAAATACATACTTTTTTTTTAACCACCATTAATCTGAGTGAGATTTGAACATATCTATTGGGAGAAAGTAGTCATTTATATTATTAGAGAATTTTTAACAAGTTTACTGGCCTAGAGTTAACCACATTTTTTTAGTGTAATTGTACAAGATGCATAAGGTTGAAATGAGAAATACTGTAGAAGACTCATGGAAACTTATTTTGTTCTTATTTCTGAGTATTAGTTATAAAGTAAGTTTTGTTTTTTTTAAAGAATATTTTAAGGTTTTTACTTTATTCTTGCCTCAAAGCAAAGATTTAAGGTTAATTCACCTTTGATTCTTCTGTGAGGTGCTCTTTCAACTCTCTGTTTCAATAACAATTACCTGCTAAAAATTCCTACTCCCCAGGACCTTGTACCTGCCTGTAGTTCTCATTGACCTAAATGGAGGTTAAATGTGTGTTGCTGAAGGGAGAATTTGAGGCTCCAGAGAGGATCTCTCTTGTATGTGACAGAAGTGTGTGTGTGTGTGTGTGTGTGTGTGTGTGTGTGTGTGTGCAAAAGTCACTAAACCACATATTTTCAACCCCACAAGAAAAGTAATTCAATTCTTAGAACCAAAAACTGGAATTAATGTATATTTCCAAATTCTTGGAACATATAGATTAATAGAGAAATATATTTCCACTCTAGTCAATGATTCCACAGAGGTAGATTGTTATCTTCCTAGAGACTGTGTGTGTATAATTGCCAATTTGTGGACAATCTATATGATTAGACTCAAAATGATATAGATAGCAGTGAAAGGGGAGAAGTGCATTTCCAATAGATCACCTGGCACTGATGATGGCTGTTCACACTCCTTTACTATGGATCTAATTAGGGTATTCATCTCAAGACACATTTAGTCATCTAGGTATAGCTTTATTAAATATGCAACTTTGAAAAACCATTGAAAACTTATTGAACATACATTAGATAAAACTTTAGATAGTCAACATGTCTTAAGAACTCAGTCATATTTCACTTTTTTAAAAAATAGTTCTTTGATATAGTTGAAAGCTCCTGTCCTAGAAAAAAAAAATCAGTGGACTATTGATCAATCAGCAAATAAATTTAATTGGTAGAGGGAATTGATCAAACTGGTTTGTATTTTTAAAATAATTATCTAACATCTTCACTTCAGCTTAAATAGATAACAAGAAGTAACTTCCCTAAATGTTTCTGTTAAAGATAATTCCAGAGGCTTCTTCTCAGTTTTGGGAAAATAATATCTTGTTTATTTTAAATTCCTGCATATCTTTCTCTCATTGGTCACTCAAAAGGAAAAAGTATACTAAATATTCATTCATATTTGGAATTCTTTAAATCAAAGAAGCCATCAGCAATAGTTTATTAAAAGCAATGAAAACAATTATGTGAATGCCACATCGGTCTTGGGCAATAGATCACATCTGAAAAGTCTGTTGTGGCTTTGACTTTTCTAAAGCAGTCACCATGAAGTATAATTCAAAATGCAGGTTTTAGCAAAGACCACAAAATACATATTTATATTGTAGTTTTCTAACTGCTCCCTATTGTTATGGGCATTTGTCCTGCCTTTGAAATTTTGAAAGAGGAAAGCTAGGAAGAAAGCTATGTTTTTTTAGGAATATATTTTAGGTGTACGTGGATTTCCTTTTAAAGGTATATTCCATTCCTTTCTGTATTTCATTCATTTGATTTGATTCCTCCACAGGTATTATCATTTTAAGAGAACAACTGCAACCTTTTATCTGGAACTGAACATCTCACTCTGTGGAGGGGCCCTGTAAAAACAAAAAAGGGTTCTCAGTGAATCTTTTGTTTGGGTATACTCATATTTTCTTCCTTCTTTGGGAGACAGACCTTCATCTTGGGAGTAGAGCCTTGTGAAATGTTATAATCAAGATCTAGTAAGTCAAATGCACCTAAGGGATTAAAATCTCTGCTGTTCTTCATTACCTTGTTTTTTCTTTTTAAAATTTTCTCTTCTTTCCTCTCATCCCTCTCCCTTCACACTTCATACCCCAGTTCCACAAGTGAGGACACCAGAACTTTAGTCTTCAGGAATAATGGCTACAGGAATCTAGTGATCATCTTACTGCACATTAAATGGAATTTAAATAATGTCACTAAACCTTCTGAGCACTTGGCTACTTATGTTTCCTTGCTATTGATAGGGAGAGAAAAGATCAAAACTAGAAGCTGGTAGAGATTTGACCTTTTCATAAAAATATAAGAGTAAGGTGCATATTGCCAGTTGTGACAAGATCACTAAGATCCATGCATTTTTTTCTTCTATGTGGTGAAAGCAGAAAACATTTTTTTTGTGTGTGTGTGTGTGTGTGTGTGTGTGTGTGGCTAGAATGTAACCAAATCCCACTAAACAAGTTGGGAATATTCTTAGCCTCAATATATGGTACTGGAAATATCTGCATTTATGATGAAATTATTTTAATATAACTTTTAAATTATTAAGATTGAGATTAAATAAATTGATATTTTATTTATGTCTGGAAATAGTCATTCATTTTTAGAGCTGAATTAAATGCATATATCACCATCTTTCAATCATATGCACCGTCTACATATGCTTCAAACAAAATCTAGTTCACTTAAGGTCATAATCTTAAGGAGAACAAACTGATAGCAAATTCATGTTTGAACTCAGTCTGGATGCCATTAATTAATGCAAATAAGTACTTAAGGGCTGTTCTGTACCTAGCAGTGTTCTAGGATTTGAAAGTCTAAAAGTGAATAAAGTGCCCATGGGATGAATGTGCATGTGTACTTGTGGGTGCTTGAAAGTGAGAGAAAGAGAGACACCATGCCAATGGAGCCTACATTCTAAAGGGAAGACTGCATTATGCAAAGGATGACAGAGGTACATATGAAAATATAAAACTATGATAGAGTAAGAGAGTGTTATAAGAGTATTGCCTAATTAGGGCGGTCAGGGGTTACACTTCAGAAGAAGTCAGGACTGAACTGAGATTTAAATGAACAGTGGGAGTTCTTGCATGAAGGGGGATGCGGGGAATGAGGAAGAAAAAGGGAAGAATCCTGAGCAAAGACCCAGAGTTGGGAAAGAGGAATGATGAGATGGGAAAAGAGGGCAGAATCTAGACTGTAGATTTTAGCCTTCACACTAAATGTGATGGGACTCCACTGACACTTTAAGCAGGAGACTGGAAAGGCCACAGTGGTGAATAAGCCAGAATTTGCATTTTGGGAAGAACATTCTGGCTGTGGTCTAGAAAACCACATTGACTGCAAATGGGTACCTTTGCTAGGAGGTTGCTACAGTAGTTCACAAAAGAAGGAGTGAGAGTTTGGATTGGGATGATGGTAGGGGAAAAGAAGAGAACAGAAGAGTCAGTACATATTTATTATATGATAATAATGACTAAGTATATTAACTTATTATAAATAATAAATTTAGAATTTATACAGGGTAGTGCAAAAGTAGGCTTACAGTTGTTTATATGGAAAATAATACAATAATAAATAATAAAAGAATAAACTCATTTTACATATGCACCTGTAAACCTACTTTTACACCACCCCATAGTGACAAATATGTAATTTATTTAATATCTATGTGTATTAGATATTTTCTATTATCTAATATTTTATAATATTTATATTATATGCATTTAATATTTTTAAATATACAAATTAAGATATTAATTTATGGAGACAGAGGAGCTAGGCAGAGGGCATTTTACCACTGATGCTCTGTATGAGGAAAGAGAGAGGTGCTGAACAAGAGGGCCAGGATAAGATGGGTTTTGACCTATAGCCTTTGAAATATCCAAGTGAAAATATCCAGACAGCAGTGGGATTCAAGGCCTCAAGTGCAGAGGAGAGGTCAAGACCATAGACACACAGATTTTGTGTGCAGCTTGTATGAAAAGTCATGGGAAATGGATAGGGTTGCCTAAGGAGAGGCTAGAGGGAGAAGAAGGGAGGGACACAACCTGCCCAGGAAACTGCAATATTGAAATTATGAGGAAGAATTAAAGACCAAAAAAATCAAACCAATGATCAGGAAGATGGGAGGAAAGGAAGAAAGTGTAAGGTTCAGAAAGCTGAGGGAAGATAATGTTTCAAGGTGGAGGAAAATGAAAATAAAACATAATAAATATTTCTCTATGTATCCTGAGCCAAAATGGAATTGGCATTTCTTTATTGGCCCTGTCACTAGAAGATGCTCAAAGGAAACCTAATGACACCATGTAACTTGAGACAGGTAAAAAGAAACAGGTATGCAGTGTGGTATCACATGAGTGAGGCTTGTTCAGTGATTATGTTACTAGGTCATTAATAACACCTAGGTTTTTACCTTCAGGGCACTTAATATGGTTTCTAATTTTATCTTTACCTTCTTTCTCTCCCCACCCCCACCCCTCTGTATCTCTATCTCTATCTCTATCTCTCTTATTTTCATTAGAGACCATGTCTAGTTTCTAATCATTGTGTGTCCTGCATCTAACGTAGTGCCTGCCAGTACACAGAAGGAATTCAATATTTGTTGAGTAACAAATGAATGAATCACAGATACGGATTTTTTAAAAAAAGAGAAAGCCCTGACTTACGGAAAAAAGAAACTTAGGTCTCATCTTGCTCTCAGTCATGTGTATTAAAATATCTAGGAGACTTTCTTTACTAATATAGAAAAGCACATGCCTTGACAGGAAGACTCCTGAGATAACTTCTGATTTGAATTTCTGTGAGTCTATCTACCTAACTCTGCTGGAAACACTGGAGCAGATCTCTCTGGGGAAAAAAAAATAGTGTGTTTTTTTTTTTTTAAACCTATCGCCATCCAGGTTGACTTTAAACTGCCAATGGTATTTTGTTATTTGAGGAAGGCACATATCTCCCAGGCCTTGTGCCCTATCGCATGTCCTCTGGAAGCACACCTGTTTGCCGTTGCTGTGGCATCCAGCAAGCTCAGGTGAGCATGATAGTGTCTGCTCTCAGCGGCATCTGATCTTACTGTTTTCTGCCCGGAGCTTCTCTGCAACCTCATAGTTTTAATAAAAGGCTGGGCATGCGCACATCTGGAAAGGTAGAGACCTCACAGACTGAAGTGATCTTTGACCAATAGGGAGTGAAAGCCACGACAAGCTACAGCAGTACCTCATTTTATTGCGCTTTGCTTTATTGGGCTTCACAGGTGTTGTGTTTTTTACAAACTGAAGGCAAGACTCTTCATCAACAAAAAGATTACACTTGCTTTAGTTGGTGGTATGAAACCGAACCCGCCACATATCCAGTGTATGCCTGAACTCTCCTCTACACTGGTCTCTGACGGGGTGAGTTTTACATGATTTCTCTCAGGGTCCCCAGAACACTGAGCCCCAGTTTCCACAGTAAAATCAATTAAATGATACGTCCTTCCCCTCTTCTGTTTTGCTTTCTCCAGCTCCCAACCCCAGAGGTTTTCTGGGAGAACTTATCAGTAAAACTACCTGACCACAAACCTTTCTCAGTAGGTTGATTTTGGGGAGAACTCAAGTTAAGGAAAATCTCTATTGGATCTACATAGTATATGGAGTTCACTTTACCCAATTAGGATATTTCTGAAATTTCGAGTGTAATTGAAATTGTCCTAAAGCAGTATTTTGCTTATGATTTGTCTTTTAATTGCAGAAATTCAATGTTGTTATTTTGTTTCAAAACTTTAATTGGCAAGGACTTCTAACTCTTTCATTATCAGTACATGAAATAACCTCCAGCTTTTATTCCAAACAAATAATTATCTGTAAATATATATTTAAATGTATTAGCAATGCAGTTATTTTAAGAAACGATTTATTAAGAAATAATTTATTTGCTGGTCACAGCACAATTCCCTACTTGCTAGCATGTGTCTTTTCATAAATTTTATCTTGGAGTATAGTTCTGTTTTTGTCATATTTGTATAGATTTTAATCCTTTTTGTTAGTGCCCTTTATTTGGACTTGGAAATTCTCTCTCCATTATTATAGGAACAATAATGTGTGTTTTTCTCTGATCCACAAACATATTGAAGTGAATAGCATATACACATAGATGTTTTTCTTTTTATTGGGAAGAAAAAGAATTTTTCTTCAGCTGTTTTCTCAACCCATTAATCACAATATAATATATGCTATTAATTATGCTTAAATGTAGTTTGCTTATATAATTTGTGAACCTCCGATAACTCAAGACTTTTAAATTATTTGTCTTCCATGTGGAAATCTTGATTACTAAAACATTCCTAAAGCTAGAAGAAGGAATACTAACATAGGATTAAAACTATGAATCACCTTTTGATGAAACACTTGATACTCTTTGTTCCTAAATCTTCACTCAGAGAATAATTCTAAGTCTCATTTAAACTTGTAGATTTTAATTCCATATTGATCAACATAACCTAGCAATACCAATATATATTTATTCAAATAATGCTTTGAATTTAAACTGGTTATTTCTGCTTTGTGGTAACAGTGCTATCTGATTGTGGAGCTTCAATAGATAAGACCGAGGGAACAAAGTAGGCAGCATATGGTGGACAGTGGCATTTGGTGACAATCTTCATTCAATAATAAAGTTCATGAATCTCTTGAGTTCATATGTTGACTCAACTCCATCTCTATTAGAGTAACAGGCTCCTGCTCATAAAGTCTTATAGTGGCAACAATAGGAATAATGAATGATTTATATATGCATCTATGTATACAAGAAGTATATGTTATATCATCTCATTTGATTTGAAAAATTATCTTTTGATTCAGTTATAAATATTTTCATTTAGGCTCAGAGAAATGGTATCATGTGTGACCATATTAAAAGAACTATTAAGTGGGCAATGAGGAGCCAGGTGTTCTGGTTCCTGGTCCAGTGATCCTCCTGGCATATGCTTGTGCCTTGCTTTAAACTCTCTAGGCCATTGTCTTCTCAAACAGTGCCTTGCCCTGTCTCCAGATCTCACATCCTGCTGTCCTCTACCTTTCCCACCAAATGGTAAGAGACATACAGGGAGCTACTTTGCACCAGGCTGTATATTTTGCCTTCTTACTCAACCTGAACTTGACGTATAATCTTTTTCTGCTGGTTAATTTTATGGGTTCACTTGGTGAGGTTATAGTACCCAGTTATTTAATTCCAAATCTAGATATTGCTAGATTGTGGTTAACATGTATAAGCAGTTGACTTTAAGTAAAGTAGATTACCCCTGATTATGCAGATGAACCTCTTCCAATAACCTGAAGGCCTTAAGAACAAACTATGAGATTCCTTAGAGTAAATCTCTTGATATAGTCCTATCAAGCTATCTTCTATTGGTTCTGTTTCTCTGGAGAATCTTGACTGATATCCTTGCCTTATATTTTTTCTAGAATATCAATATCTTAAAATTGTGCTTCATCAATATTTTTCTGTTCCTTAAATCAGCTCTATACATTTGCTCTTTTTTTCTATTGTCTCTCTTCCTTGTCAAAATTTAAATTTTCATTTGTGCTTTTACATAATTCTCTTCATTATAGGACCTGTTTCATCAATATTTTCTTTCTTGAAATTCCAGTCATTACATTTCTCAATAAGTGAACATAATCCTTAAGTATAGGACAAAATAATTGCTTTCAGCCTCTTTCCTTCAATCTTTCTATTAATAAAATCAGGGCCACTTCAAATCATATTCCAAATACCTTATTGTTAGACAAACATACTAGTACACTGAGTTCTAAAGGCTATATTTTATTTTATTTTTGGTATCAATCATATATTTCAACTTATTTATATTTTTGCAATAAAAGATAAGCAAGGAATCAACTATGAATTCAGTCATAAATATTGACTTTCATAATTAGGTGTTGAATAGTTTGATCCTTATGGTAACTAGTATGCAAACATGTCCTGGCCCTCTTGCATCTAATGTAGCTAGGTATTTTTGGTTGCCTGTTAGAATTCACCTGGATATTCTATGTGTAACTCAAATCAAACCTAGTCAAAATTTAGCTCTGTTTTTTTTTTTATTTTTATTCCCAAACTATCTCTGTTCTTATATTCTCTATTTGTTATTGGCAGTATCATTGATAGTTTTCAATGACTCTTGACTCTATATTTTCCTTTACTGTACATCTCCAATTTGACTCCAATCTTGCCTAATTACTTTCTGTTACTAAATATGCCATGCTTTGTTCAGCTATTATGCTTTTTCACAATGATTCATTCATCTAATCTAATAATAGACAAATATGCAAATTGACCATACCTCCGACACACCCACAAGCCACGCCCACGAGCCACACCCACCATCCAATCAGAGCGAGCATGCAAATTAACCCAAACCAAGATGGCTACAGCCACAGAGAGCAAGGTTTCCTAGGTAACAGAGGAAGCCAAGCTTTCTGCCTGCCCTTGCCAGGCCTAAGCCTCCACTCAAGCTACAAAGTTTCAATTATAGAAGGTAAACAAATTCAAACAAATGGCGGCAGAATGGAGCTTGAGAGAGCAAGCCAGGGTTGCCTCTGGCAACAGGGGAAGCAAAGCTTTCCGCACAACCTGGCCGGGCCCACCCACTTAAGGCAACAAAGTTTCAATTATAACCCCAACACAAATGGCTGTCAGCCTCGGAGGGAGCCCCATGCTTGGCTCCGCTCCAGGCTACAAAGTTTCAATTGTAGAAGGAAAATAAATTCCAGATACCAGGGCCTCTGCTTGGATTGCCAGGGGGCGTGGCCAGCCGGCAAACCACCACAGGCCCCTCGCTCAGGCAGCCCCACACCCCAAGGGACCCCCCACCTGATCCGGGACGCCCTTCAGGGCAAACCAGCTGGCCCCCACCCCTGTACCAGGCCTCTATCCTATCTAATAAAAGAGGAATATGCAGATTGATCATCACTGCAACACACAATATAGCTGCCCCCATGTGGTCAAAGATCCTGCCCCCATGTGGACACAAGATGGCCACCACAAGATGGCCAGCAGGAGAGGGCAGTTGGGAGGCACCCGGCCTGCAAGGGAGGGCAGTTGGGAGGCACCCTGCCTGCAAGGGAGGGCAGTTGAGAGGGACCAATCCTGCAAGGGAGGGCAGTTGGAGGTGATCAACCCTGCAGGAGAGGGCAGTTAGGGGTGACCAGGCTGGCAGAGGAGGAAAGTTGGGGGCAAACAGGCTGGCAGAAGAGTGGTTAGGGGGTGATCAGGCTGGCAGGCAGAAGCAGTTAGGGGCAATCAGGAAGGCAGGCAGGCAAGCAGTTGGGAGTCAGCAGTCCTGGATTGTGAGAGGGCAGTCGGACATCCCTCAAGGGGTCCCATATTGGAGAGGGTACAGGCTGGGCTGAGGGACAACCCCTCTCCGTGCACAAATTTCGTGCACCGGGCCTCTAGTTTAATATTTGGTGAATGTGTAATTTGTTCATGCCCAGGATGCACCAAGGAATAAGGCAAAGAAGTGGTGTACCTTTGTGGAGCTTACATTTTAGAGGGATAAGACAGATAATTAACAATTAATATAATTCATAAGTCAATTATATGTGTTAGAAGTTGATATTTTCCCTCAAAAATAAAATAGAACAAAGCAAGCCTCCCACCACCCCAGAAATTGGCTAACTCAATATTTATTTAATAAACATTTGTTATATGAGTGATTAAATGAATAGTGTTTTAATCTCCAGTATGTCTTGTGTTCACTGTCTTGGAAGAAATGCATTATGCTTAAATAAGGACTTAGTTCATCTGTTTGTTTGCTTTGTTTGGTTGAGGATTTGTTTTGTTCTGTTGTTTGTGTGCTTCTTTGTCTTTCATAGAATAAATACTTGAAATCTCAGAAGCTGCTGACAGTTTAAAATACCAAGTGACTTGTTTAAAAAAGAAAAGATAATGTGTTACTCTAATTCTCCCTCCCTTCTTCTCTTCTTTCTTTCCTTCCTCTCATTTAACTTAGCAAGCAACTACGTAATTACTACTGTGACTCAGGGACCATGCCTGGCACAGGAGATACAAAGCTTATCCTAGCTAATAAAAGAGTAATATGCAAATTGACTATCACTCCAACACACAAGATAGCTGCCCCCATGTGGTCAAAGATCCTGCCCCCATGTGGACACAAGATGGCCACCACAAGTTGGCCAGCAGCGGAGGACAGTTGGGAGGGACCATGCCTGCAAGGGAGGGCAGTTGTGGGTGATCAGGCCAGCAGGGGAGGGCAGTTAGGGGCAAACAGGCTGGCAGGGGAGCAGTTAGGTATCAATCAGGCTGGCAGGGGAGTGGTTAGGGGGTGATCAGGCTGGCAGGCATAAGCAGTTAGGGACAATCAGGAAGGCAGGCAGGAGAGCAGTTGGGAGCCTGCAGTCCTGTATTGTGAGAGGGATGTCTGACTGCCCATTTAGGCCCGATCCTACCTAAACAGGCAGTCGGACATCCCTCGAGGGGTCCCAGATTGGAGAAGGGGCAGGCTGGGCTGAGGGACATCCCCCCCCCGTGCATGAATTTCATGCACCAGGCCTCTAGTCCTATATAATAAAAGCCTAATATGAAAATTGACCGAACGGTGGAACGACAGGTTGATAGGGGCCAGCCAAAGCAGGTGCCAGTGGGCAGAGGGAGGGGATGGTGATTGGGGGGTGGCGGTGACTGGTGGCAGTGGAGGGGTGATTAGGGGTGGGGCCAGTTGCTTGCCAGTTGGCGCTGTCCCCCAATTGCCCCACCAGTTGCCTCCTGCAGAGGGAGGCCACTAGTGGCGGTGGCAGGGCAATGGGGGGTGGGGCTAGCCATTTGTTGGCCAGCCCGTCCCCTGATTTGTCTGCTGTTCACCTCCCGCAGAAGGAGTCCAGACTCCGGCTTAGGCCCACTTCTCAAGGGGAGTGGGCCTAAGCCATCAGTCAGACATCCCCCAAGGGCTTCCGGACTGCAAGAGGGCACAGGCCAGGCTGAGGGATCCCCCCTGAATGCATTAATTTTCATGTACCAGGCCTCTAGTTAATAATAAAAGCTGCTGAATTTAAAAATCTGATAGCCAGGTGCGGAGGCATGTATGTACAGAGGTCAACAGGAGGTACCTTGGTGGGTGAGAGCCAAGCTTATGGAGTTGTATTCTCTCTCTGGATCCTAGGTTACTATCTCTAGGCCATAGTCTTCTTTTCTGAGAATTATAGATAAGATTAAGGCATACTCAGAGGGTTGTGTAAAGGCTATTTGTAAACTGCATAGAAAAGTGCTTCTCATAAAATAACTACTAAGTTTTTACTTTTTATAATCAGTATAATATGTACTCAACTCAAAGAGAAAAGCATACCTGGAGATGATGAAGTCTAGGCATGGTGGCACTAAATGTGGAGGGATGATTCTTTTCTGTCTGCAAATTAACAAGTGAAATGAGATTCCCAGAGTTGGAATGAGTGAGGATCAAGTTAGTGATGAGGCTCAGAGACAGAGTAAGTTTGGAAGTATTTTTCAGTGAAAAAAATGAAAGCCAAATATGCTGAAGAGCAAGGACTATGTTTGAAATTTTCAGACAAGCATACTGGAGAATAGGGATATGGTAGAACCATATGGAAAATATATATGGCAGGGAACGAGGCTGTGTCTGTAAAGCTATGAAGAAAGATTGGAGTTTTTACCCTAGTGGTTAATCCAGAACATTATCGTTAGTGGATTATTTATTGTAAGAAGTCATTGTTAGCACTTTAAATTGTAATCATTAACTTTAAAGTGCTAGTTGTTGGGGAATTGAGAAACTTGGAATTTGCAATTTAAAATTTATAGCATTTTTGTGGGTTTTAGTAGATTTTTATGTTTATTTTACAAACTGTTGTGTTTTCTTACCTGTAAAATGGACCTGATATTATTAAATCAAGTATATTCTCATTTTAATCTTATTTCTAGTTAAATTTTCAAGCTATTGAATTTCACATGTTTTAATTTTTCTTGGCAGATTTTCTCAGGGGATATAGTTGCGCTCATGCACACTTTTCATGATGTTCAGTTATTAACATTCACTTCAATAAATTAGATATTACATTGCATTGCTGCATTCATTTGTTAATGTAGGACTGGAAAATAATAATTTTTCCCCAAAATAATCTTAACATGCATACACACACACATTCATGAAAGCATGTATTTGTCTTCAAAGAGCAAAAAAATGATTTAGAAAAGAGGGCAAACTTGCTGGGATTTTAAATCAATATTTGTATGACACCTTTTTATCTACTGCCTGGAAGAAATAAAAACACATTAAACTTTTTAATAAAAGTAAGTTAGAGTAACTGAGAACATTTTCAATCACATAATAAAGATTTGTTTCAGACATAAACAATGACTTTCTGTGAGTTCTGCCCTGACATCTAAAGAATTCAGAATGACATTTGCTATCCAACAGGGTTTTTCCTTCTGAAAACACAGCCTGCTAAGAATCCCCAAACTACTCTGCCTTTTTGGTTCCTGTGTAAAGCACCAGGCAAACATGAGAAACCGAAACTGGCTGGCTGAGGCTTGGTAAAGAAGCCTACACAATGGGGAGGCTTAAGCAGAATTTTCCTAGAAGCCCACAGCTGCCAAACCAGGCCTTCAGATCTTGGCCTTTTTCTGGCCAGGAATACAAGGAAGGATAAAAAGGAAAGAAGACCATAGGAGGTAATCTTAGAGCAAGTAGACCACATCCCCAAGCTCTATATATCAACACTCATTCATTTATTCATCCAACATCTCTTTACATTGTTCTTGGTGGCTAAGATAAACTAGTGAATAAAACAAAGTCCCTGCCTCAGGTCCAGTTCAGGAGACAAATGAGAAACATAAATATATGTCATATATGTGTTGATACATACTATGGAGAAAACTAAAAAAGAAGAAGAGTTTAGACTTGCCAGATAAAAACAGGACACTCAGCTAAATTTGAATTTCAGATAAGCACCGAATAATTTTTTAGTCTAAGCATTTCCCATGAAATATTTTGGGTGCACTTATACTAAACAATGAAATACCAAGGATGCTTTCTGATGATATGACAAAAAATGCAGAGATCTACATGGAATACAGGAATGAGCCGTACAGATATTTGGAGGAGGAATGTCCATAAGAGAAAATGCTCTGAGCTAGAGGTGGTCCTGGAGGCCAGTGCAGGTGGTGAAGAGTGAGGAATAAAGTGGGAGGATGCAAGGTGATGAGCTCAGAGAGTTGGACCGGGAGCCAGATCCTGTAGGTTTTTATAGGATTGAATAAGAACTTTGGCATTTACCCCAAAAGGGATGAGAAGTCACTGGAAAATGTAGGTCAGGGCATACCATGATCTACTTCAGATTTTGAAAGTATATGCCTGCTAAGTGAGCACTGAAAAGAGTGGTGGAAGCAGGAAAAACAGGAATCAATCTCAAAAATCCAAAAAGGAAATGACTGTGGTTTTGTGCAAATGTGTTAGCAATGGATGTAGTGAAAAGTAGACATTTTCTGAATTGATGCTGAAGGTTGTGTCCATAGGAATATTTGACAAACTGATTGTGAGAAAGATGTCAGAGATATAGGGAGGTTTTAGGCCTGAGCAATTAGAAGAATGGTCGAATGGAGTTGCCATGGACTGAGGAGAACATGCAGAAAGTAGAGTGTTTAGAGGCCACTCTGGAGTGTGTTTTTATGGAGTTAGGTTTGCAGTGGCTTAGTGACTCCAGTAGAGATGGATAAAAGGCAACAGTATACGTACATCCGAAGTGTACAGGAGAGATGTTTGTGGGTTGTCAAATATGGATTTTACATGAAGTCATAAGACTAGGTAAACTTTCCTAGAGAAGAGAGCAGATCCAAAGATTGACATCTGACCACTATTACATTTAGGAGAGTAAATAATAATAAAAAAAACCAGCCACAATTTATAAGCATTTAGAAACAAAGAAGGAACATTTAGAGACATGAAAGGAAAACTGAGGAGACTAGTATCAAAAAAATAAGGGAAAATATTGTGTTAAGAAAGATAATCAGTTATGTTAAATGCTATTGATATTTTCAGTAATAACACTAAGCATAACCCCAAAGTCTTGTAATTATACTATAAAATACAATCTATACTAATAAAAGGGTAATATGCAAATTAGACTGGATAGACCAGACGTCTTCCGGATGTCTTTCGGACATCATTCCTGACAAAGCTAGGGGCATGGCTGGCATGCAAACCACCTGTGGCCCCTCGCCCAGGCTGGCCCCACCCTCCAGAGGGGACCCCCCACCCCAATCAGGGGTGTGGCCAGCCTGCAAACTGCCTGCAGCCCCTGGCCCAGGCCAGCCCCGCCCCCCAGTGAGGACCACCACCTTGATCAGGGGTGTGGCTAGCCTGCAAACCCCGTGGCCCCTCACCCCCCCAACCCCATCCCCCAGAGGGGACCCTCACTCCAATTGGGGGCATGACTGGCCTGCAAACTCCATGGTCCCTCATCCCAGCTGACCCTGCACCCCAGCCGGGACCCCCCACCCCGATCCAGGGCCCCCTTCAGGGCAGGCCAGCTGGCCCCCACCTGTGCACCAGGCCTATCCTATATAATAAAAGGGTAATATGCAAATTGACCCTAACGGCAGAATAACTGCTGGGGCAGTCGCTATGAGGTGCACTGACCACTCTTGGTCCCTTCCCCGGGCCGTCAGGCACCGATCACCCGATGGCGAATGGGGAACTGGGGGCAGTGCCGGCAGCAGGCAGCTGAGGAAGATGGCCCTGATTGCAGGCCAGGCCTCTAGTAAAAGATAAAGCACATGATATGTCTACTGGAGCTTCTAACTTCTTCTACTTCCCTTTATCTCCATCTTTCCAGATTGGAAGAGTTTTGGTAAATAACTCAGCAATATAAGAGAACAAGTTTGAGCCAATGTTGACAAGTCCTGGCTCTTAATGAACTATATTTATATTTGTTTCACCTTTAGTTAGATTTCACTTCCTCCTGCACTCTCTATGTCTCCTATCAATGTATCTACTCTTTATCTGAATCTCTATTGTGTATCTACCTGTCTTTTTTAAAATACATATTTTTATTGATTTTAGAGAGGAAGAGAGAAGGAAGAAGGAGACAGAGATAGAAATATTAATGATTAGAGAGAATCATTGATCTGCTGCCTCCTGCATGCCCCACACTGAGGACTGAGCCCACAACCCGGGCATGTACCCTGACTGGGAATCCAACCGTGACCTCCTGGTTCATAGGCTGACGTTCAACCACTGACCCACGCCAACCAGGCTCTGCCTATCTTTTAGTAGCATTTACTATGGTCACCACAGATACTTTTATATTCTCAGATAAATATATGAATGCAGGTTCAGGCTAAAGGTTGACTTTCCTGACCATGCTTCCATTTATTATAGCTAATAATCCACCTGAAAAACATCTGAGCCATTATTTCCTTTAATAAAAACCCCATCTCTTTGTAAGTCACATCTCCCTAAGTGTTTTGCTAACTATTCTGAAGAACAACTCCAAATCAATGTGTTCAACAAGTAATAGCATAATATACTCCCTTTCAAATATTACATTTTAGAAGTCTTTATGGCACATGGTAGCTATTGAAGAAAAGTTGAATCATGTATTTCTGAGAAGTTAAGCATGGGGACAAAGTTGATAGGGGGGTAGTCTGGGGGTAGGGCTCTGAAAGCTCATACTCAACTCACTGAAAGTGGCCAATAGCCAACTTTCCAACATGGTGGTTCACTTTTTCAATATGAAAGGATTGCCTCATTCTTTTCCTCAGATCAAGCAAAATGCATAATTTGCAAGATATAAATTTCTGCTTTATTTAGAAAGACTCAAAATATTTTCTCTACACTAGAAATATACTTCCTATAGTTCCCATTAACTTTGTTACCTAGAGTGTTATGCTAACAAGAACATCACTATTTAATAAAAAGAAAAGGCAAGACTTTTTACAGTTGTGTTCCCAAACAAAGCAAGCATAGAGCAGAACCATCAAAGATCTGATGTGGAGTGTAGATGTGACCTGGGAATTGTTTGCTACAACCACCAAGCTACCAGGAAATCCTGGTCTGGCTCTGCAGTATGTCTGTCCCTTTGGGTGGTTGCTCTGCTCACAAGTTCACTTGTGATTAGTGGAGTCAGGTAACAGGACTGTGCCAGTTGTAAAAATGTCACTTTTGTTGAACTTGAAGACCTTTAGTGTCTGGGATCTATTTAAATAAAATCTGATGCTAAGTTGCTTATCTGTTCCTTTCCAAGTGCTCAGTACCTCAACAAGTTAGTCTGCAAAACTGGGTTGTAAATTTGGCCAGATTTCTAGAACATCCACCCCTGGTGTTCGCCAACAAAAATCAAAAGAGCAGCCTTTCTTGTGGTACTCATGTCTTCTGATTCCAGGCCCAGTTAAATACCAAGCACTTTCTTCTTCATTTTTGGGTGGGAAAGTAGGGTCTGAGAAAACTAGGAGAAACACAAAATATCTAGACATTTAAAAATTAATATTTTCATTATTTCCAGATCTTTAATTGAAAGTAACTTAAACTAATGAATTGGAATATTTTTTTTTGTTTGAAGTAAAAAGAGCAGCATAAAAAAATTTTTTTGAGGTGATCTCTGTGCCAAGACTAAAGGGTAATTTTGTGTCCTGGCAGTTCACGTTGTGGGTTACTTTTCCACAACTATGCTTCCACTGCTATTAGTCTGCTCAGAGTCCTACCCTGACTAGTGCCCACATAATCTAATAATGAGCAGATGCTCCTGCTATGGGTGTAGCTCAAAGATGATGATTTGGAAGGAGATTTAACTCTTTCATGATCCCAGGAGACAACAGAATGGGGAAAAAATGAAGAGTAACCTTACTTCCTAAAATAACACAGCTAGCAAATTTACCTAATGTACAAAAAGTTCAATCAATAATAGAAAATCAAGAGAGAATAGTGTCTTAGAAAACATTCTCTTTGTTTTCTGCAATGTTTAAGGGTCCTGGTAATTATAGTCAAACAACCTGGGTTTTATTAGGGACCGTTAATTAAATAAAGGCTCACTACATCGTTTGTCCGAGGTGAGATATTTCTGTGTTGGATGGAGTTGAATGATATGTGTTCAGTGTCTAGCAGGAAATGTCACCTAGCTAAATGATGGTCCCAGGAGCAAAGTTTTGGCTTTAGATTTTAAGAAAGGAAAAAATAGATGTAAAATGATATGTAGCCAGACAATTCCCCCTTTAACCTGACATCTATGGAAACCTCAAGAACAATAGGTCTTTCAAATATCTAGAGAATAGATTATTCTAAAGAAGCTTGCTCCAGATATATCTCCTTTAGGGTATAAACTGTGAAACTGAATTGTGCTTGTTCAACTATCACCTCTTTTGGAATCCGCCCTGTAATTATATAGGCGAAAGTGAAGAGTTTCACCCTGTGGAAGATGGCAGATCCTCATGTTGGATAATCATTAACTTATTTAATAATTTTAATAATTTTATTCTAATTTTAACATAATGAATGGAAATATGAGAGGGATCTCCAAAACATACAGAACAAAATAAAAATTTATTTTCACTACCCACAGGTGAATATTAACACTTGTTATTCTTTTTCTCTTTACAAAACTACATATATTTATTTGTGTTTTGTTTTCCTATAAAATGGCATCATTTTCTATTTTTTCTCTTTTTTACACTTAGCATTCTATTTAGAGTGGATTCCATGCTATTAAATATTGTTGAAAGCATGCTTATCAATGGTTGTATATTATTCTGTATATGATGTACCTTAATTTATTAAATTTTTCACATTTTAGGCAGTAATGATGAGTCCAAAGTTCTTTTACAAATGGTCACCATTAGAGGTGAATGCCAGTCTGATAAGAGGTAAAATAAAACTTTTTGAAATGGCCAATTTGCTATTGCCTTAATTTGTATAGACACAATTTATTGAGGCCATTTGTGTATCACACATTTTAATAACAGGACATATCTAAAACTGAAGCACCCCACCCTTCATTTCAGTAATGAGTTCAGTTCAATGAGAGCCAGAGTTAAGATGAAAAAAAAGAGAGGGAATAGTATAAGAGGAGGAAGACAATATCTAACAGTTTTCATAATATGAGCCAAAGTGAACTGAAGTCAAAGCAATGACATTGAAAAGGCTAAGTCCAAATGGACTTCTCAAAAAATATGATGTTAACATTGGAAAAAAAGACAACATTGTATTTATGTTAAATGAAGCATATGTATATTATAAAATCCAATATAAACATTAAATAAAGTCTCAAATTAAAATACAAGATGTTTTAGCCTGGCTGGCATGGCTCAGTGGTTGAGCATTGACATATGAACCAAGAGGTCAAGGCTTGAATTCCAGTCAGGGCACATACCCACTTTGCAAGCTCAATCCCTAGTGGGGGGTGTGCAGAAGGCAGCTGATCAATGAATCTCTCTCTGTTATCATTGTTGTTTCTAGCTCTCTCTTCCTCTTCCTTCCTCTATGAAATTAATAAAAATGTATTAAAAAATAAATATATATATATACTAGTAAGATGTTTGTAGAATTATCTGTAACCTGATCTTTACATATCTGACCCTCCTCATTCAGTTCTCAATTTAAGTGTAATCTGCTGAAAAAAAAACCTTCTCTGAATCATTTATTTATGAGAAGTTAGGCATTGGGACAATGTTGACAGGAAAATAGTTTAGGGTAGGCCTCTGGAAAAGTGGCCAATAGCCCACTTTCCAACAGGGTGGTTCACTTAACATATATACTAGTGGCCTGATGCATGAATGAAGATTTGTGCACGAATGGGCCTTCATTCCCCTGGCTGCCAGCATCACCTTCGCTCTGGCCAGATCAGCCTTTCCACTCCGGCCCAGAGTTGCCTTTCTGCCTTCCCACACTGCCCAGAGGCCCTGAGCGGCTGGGGTGGTGCAGAATGCCTGGGCCATCGCCTCATCCCTGGCCGCTTGGTGCCTGTGTATGTAAATTAACCTGCCATCTTTGTTGGGTTAATTTGCATACTCACTCCTGATTGGCTGGTGGGTGTCATGAAGGTACAGTCAATTAGCATGTTACTCTTTTATTAGGTAGATATTTTATTGATATCAAAGAGGAAGGGAGAGGGGGAGAAAGAAAGAGAGAGAAACATCATCAGCTTGTATCCCTTGTTGGTATTCAGCTGCTAGCTTGGCTGTCTGAAGATTTCAGAATGGTTTAACATACCTGTGGGTGGCTTAGTGGAAATGGCCAGGAGGTTGGGCTCAGTTGGGACTCTCTCCTTTCCTACATAGTCTGGTTACAGTAGGTAGATAGATAGGTAGGTCGGTAGGTAGGAAGGGGCAGCTTCATTGACGCCCCAGGGGACGGCCATATCCTCTGTTAAAGGTCCTCAATCCCCAAGCAGGTGGCTTTCCAATCTCTCCAGGGAACAACAGGTCCATTCCCACAGATTCCAGGGTGGGGGGCAGTGAAGGAGAAATTCTTTTGTTGGACACATGTAGA
Organism: Eptesicus fuscus; assembly: GCF_027574615.1. NCBI lineage: Eukaryota > Metazoa > Chordata > Mammalia > Chiroptera > Vespertilionidae > Eptesicus > Eptesicus fuscus. The sequence goes on from NC_072483.1 coordinate 26,439,568, forward strand.
ATACAAGCAGGTGGAGGGCCCAGCACAAGCCTGCATAGAGCCAGGAAAGAGATTGGATTCTTTGAAAGAAAGCTTTCTCTTCCCCAAGCCCGAGATAATATAGTTAAAGCTTAACAAAGGCCTGGGGTTCCTTGGTTCATGTGTTCAAGTTCTCTCTCTCTCTCTCTCTCTCTCTCTCTCTCTCTCTCTCTCTCTCTATAGCAGCAGCTACATGGGCCTGAGTCCATCAGGGCCACAGGCTGGACAGAGCAGAGACTAAGCTAGACTACTGGAGACTTCTCTGAACTTCCAATCCAAAGCAGCCCCAGAGTCTCCAGCTTTGTTTTATTGCTTATAGCACTTTTCACTCTCCAATGTTTTCTGGTGTGTTTATTTTTCATGTTTGTATCCTCCCTTGCTCCACTTGACCTAATAAGTTATAAACTCCAGAAGAATGGGAACTTGTATGTCCTGTTTCACTTTCAGTGCTGTTTTCTCTGCATCTGGACAGATCCTGATGCCTAATTGAAACACAATAACATGTTGCTTATGAATGATAGAAATGACAGAAATTTCAGCTTGGTAGCTATATGCCACAGAGGTTTCCACTCCCAGGTGCCACTCTTTTCTGCTCCTATGCATACTTAGATACTTATCCAATAAATTGGTTATTTTTAGTACTTAAGAAGCTAAAGACTTAATCATTTTTTTCCTGACCATCTTACCAACATTCATTAATTTCAAAAGTTTGCTGATTGTGTATTTAGTTTGGTGATCTGGTTTAGAAGATAACTTTGTCTGTTCTTTTCCATAAGTTTTCTGCTTAGTTCTGATAAATTGTTTCACTGGCTTTTTGATTGGCCAGGACCTTCCTAATATTAATATGCAATAATGATGGTGGTGGGAACTCTTCCTTTGCTCCTGAATTCAATGGGACTATATCTAGTAACTTAAATATGGTAGACTGATTAATAATTTAAGAGTTGTTCTATATCATGGTCAATGTTTAATAGGGATTATATTTTATTCCATCAAATATCTTAAAAATGGTGAATTTGATACTGTTTTTTGTATTTGGTATTTTCACATTTATATAACTAAAGTAACTGTATAATATCCTCATTTGCTTGTTATCCTTATCAGGTTTTGATATCACGCATTTAACTTTTAAAATTAAAAGACTATCTATTATCCTTTCTAAGCTTGAGAATAAATGATATAGAACTGATAATTTGGTTCTTTGCAAAGTTAAAAACAGAAGCTCATTAGTTAAAATATCATGTCTTAGAACCATGTTTGGAGATTTTTTGGGCAATATTTATAATTTATTCAATAGTTACTTTCATATATAGGTTGCCTATGTAAAGGGTACAATTGAGAAATGTATATTTTACCAGAAGATTTCCTAGTTCATCCAACTTATCAAAATAATTAAGAATTAGCTCAGTGATCAGAGCATCACCTCTTGGACTGAAGGGTCATGGGTTTGATTCTGGTTAAGAGAATAAGCCTGGGTTGTAGACTCAATACCTGGCCCTGCCAGGGGCAATGTGGGAGGCAACCAATCAATGTCTCTCTTTCATATTGATGTTTCTCTCTCTATCTCTCCCCCTCCCTTCTACTCTCTCTATAAACAAAATAAATGAAAAAAAAATCTTCAGGTGATGATTAACTAAAAAAAAAAAAAAGGAGAGAGAATTATGCATTCTAATCTTTTATAACCATTTTATCAAATGATTTTGTTAGAAATAGTGTAGTTGTTAGGAGCACAGTTTATAGAATCAAGGAGAGGAGGTGCTGCATTGAAATTCCGCCTGTGATACATTAGGAGTTTTGGGCTAATAGTAAATTAATCACCTAAATTCATTGATCACATTTGTAAAAAGGGAAAATGAGGAATAACTGAAATAATATACCAAGTATTAAGGATAGCATCTGCACAAAGCACACAATACATCCTAGCTATTTATCATTATAATTATCATCATGATCATTTTCCTCTGATTTTACATGTAGGAAGTTTTTCTGTTGTTTTATACTTCTTAAATTTATTTAATATTTCTATTGGTCTTCCTATTTTATAATAAATTGGTTTCTGCTTTTATCTTGACTATTATCTTTCTCCTATTTTTCTTAGTTGTGTTTTCTTTTTCTAATTTATTAAATTTAATCCCTGGTTAATTTTTTTCATTTTTTAATTAATGATGAAAAGGCTGTGATTTTGTCTCTGTATACCACCTTAGCTGCATCTCATTAGGGTTAAAATGTAATATACTAATTGTGGTATTTTCTAAATAAGCTGTCTTTTAATTTTAATTTTTCCTAAGTCCAAATTGAATTATTTGGAAAAGTCATGTAAATTTCCCAACAGAATTTTTGCTTATTTTATTTGTTCTTTTTTTTTTTTTGCATTTTATTATTATTATTTTACATTATTGCATTGTGGTCAGAGAATGTGCCCTGCCTAATTTTTACTTTGTGAAATATATTCTGTGAAACTATAGATGACTACTTGTCTAAGGGATTCATGAATACTATATATTTTACATCCTTTATAGAATTTATATTTAAAATATATTAATTAAATCATACTAATTAATTTTTTCAAATGGTTTATATTTTCTCTTGATCTACTACAAGCATCAAAGACAGAACAGTGTTAAAAATCTATGGAAGTTCTGTTTCTACCCATTTTTACATAATATTTTAATGCTATTTATTTAGCATATAAAAGTTTTTGGCATTTCTACAAGTTTATTGTAAATGCACTTTTTCTGCACAAATGAATTTTTAATCCGATTACTTTTTCTTTCAAATAACATTTTGGTTTTACACTAATATTGTCATCCCTACAATTAAACTTATGAACGGCTTTTTTTTTTTTTTTTTTAATAAAAGGTTATCTGAAGAGAACTGAAAAGATCAAGGTCCATCACAATATACTTAGAGCAAGGTAACTAACTACCCTTGTTCTTTTTCTGGAAGAAACATTTTTGCATAAAGAATATTCTCCTGACATGCAGGTGATAACATGCAACATTAGCATGAAAAAGTATGAGAAATAAGGATTTGCTCTTGACTAGTTAAGAAATAGGCTTAACAATTCACAAATTTCTTATGGGATTAGACTTTAATACCTAATAATCACCTTTGTCAAGGAAAATGTATTCAACACTGTGGGAAGTAATTGCAACTTATGGAAATGTTTTGAACCAAAGGAAGAAAATTCAAAATACTGCTGTCAGAATGTCCGGTGAATGTGGCTCACTGTGCTTGGAGGAAGGGGCATCTTGATGAGCTCATCTGTTGGTCGTCCTCTCAGACAAGACTTCCTGTCTGCATGACCTTCCTAGGGTTGGTTTGTTAAATTTATACTTCATCATCACAATTAAAATCCCTTTTCCACAACACCTTAAAGGAGAGATTGCAATCAATCACCTAAGTACTTTTTCCTCTGGACACTTTATTTTATACAATTTTTTTTTTAATTACATTTAACTACTTATACAAATCCTTGCTTAATGCTTCTTGATTTGGTCATGTCCTGTTTTCCAGTCACAGATGATAAGCTTCTAAAAGACAGGAATCTTCTCAACTTTAGTTTCTGTACAAGGCTGAGCACCGGAAGATGCTTAGAAATTGATCATGATGTGCCAGCTATCTCCTTTATTAGCACTGTCAGTCCATAGCTCACCCTACTAATTTTTTTCCAGAATTGGAAAAAATAACTGATGCTAATCCAAGTGTTAGGTAGAGAAAGGTGATGTCTAAAGATGAAGGAAGTTTTAATTTTCCTTGTAAATCTTTAATTCTTGACTGCAATTATTGAAAAACTGTATCTAATAAGGCCTGTAATATTAATGTAGTTTGAAATATTTTCATAAAATTCTCAATTGCATAGTTAATTGGGTGACAGGGAATGGCAGACAGGTTAGATGCAAGTTGCTGTGTCATCTCATCAAAGGAATCTAAGTAGCCTTTTGTCTCAATCTATTCATTAATTTTCATTTATGTTTCAACTACTTACAATCTACTGATTACTGAATGAGCTATTATCTATTTATGTAGTCTGATATTTTGGGGCCTTAAAAAAAACAATTGTCTGGAACACACAGTACCTGGTGGAGGATAGAATCAAACAATGCCAAGATAACACTGGCTCAATCTCAGGACTTCTCGGGACCCTGAATAGTCTGTAATTAAGGAGGAGTGAGACTTGTATTATGTAAAGGAGGGATACATAATTGAATCAAAGCAGTGTGTGTGTGTGTGTGTGTGTGTGTGTGTGTGTGTGTGTGTGTGTTGTTGGGGGGGTGGGGCAAAGATCAAAGTTCAAATAACATCAGTTCCCGTTCTTGGCAATGGCATTAATAATGAAAAGATTATTTGTTCTTTTCCATTTTATACCACCTTACTTAAAATGAACACACTAGTGCAAAATGTGTAATTTACACAAGACCGTGACTCTTTTTAGTATAGTTTTAGAAATCTTTTCCCCAAACTTCCTATGTGGAGCATAAGCTTGAGCATGAAAGCTGCTGACAGTGTTAAGAGAAGAAAACCCTTAAGAGTGAAGACTGCCCTGGCTGGTTTGGCTCAGTGGATAGAGCATTGGCCTGTGGACTGAAGGGTCCCAGGTTCAATTCTGGTCAAGGGCACGTGCCCAGGTTGCGGGCTCGATCCCCAGTGGGGGGCATGCAGGAGGCAGCTTATGAATGATTCTCTCTCATCATTGATGTTTCTATCTTTCTCTCCCTCTCCCTTCCTCTCTGAATCAATAAAAATATATATATTTAAAAAAAGGAGTGAACACTGTTATAGGTGTCCTTACACATAAACTGGGCAGTTGGGAATAGCCTCTTGGGACCATTTCCAGGGAAAACCTCACCTGTTGAGGTCAGAACCTCAGGATTTTAAAGCAAGGGCATGCTTCATTGTAATGGGACTGGAGGTGAGCAAACAGATCCCATCTCTCTTTAGAGAAGTGATTTCAAGGCTCACCCAAGTGCTCAGGCATAAATACACTAGCAGGAGGCTCTTTAGAAGGGGTTCAGACAAGTTATAGTACTACCTGAACACGAGCCAGGCCAAACTGCTAGGGCCTGAATTAAAAGGAAACTGTTTATAGGCTGTGGGACCTCTTACCAATCCATCTTTTTCACTAGGGGAAAAAATCCCTTTTGCAGAGGTGATGAAAACCTGTATTAAAAGGTGACACAGCAGAATAAAAGGGGGCTAAGCCAATTGGTGAGTATTTCAAAAAACAAGAGGGGAAAAAGCCAACATGGTTTTAAAAATATTCAAGTGGGGAGGGGAGAGAGAGAGAGGGAAAATCATGGCATATTATATTCTATGATTAACAGTTCCAGGACAAATGATATTGGGGGGGGGGGAGAGAAACATTTAGAAAATTCCAGAATTATTGGTATATTTAAGAAAACTTCTGCTTTTTTATAGGCACACATATAAATGCACGGATGAAACCTTCACAGAGGTGTGACATGGGAGGTTTTTAAACTTAGATACAGCTGAAGAAGTAGGCCCATAGCAGAAGCCAGTGTTCCTGAGAATTCTAGCAAGAAGTCAGTCAAAGCACAATTTATGAATATGATAATTGGTCTTTGCTGCTATGGATATTAGCCTCTAGATGACCTTTGGTATACTTCAAGTTCTCTTTCTCATCCCAAAGGCCTGGGCATTTGCAGATACATGTATACTTCAGTCCAGATCATAAAGATTTATTACCATTGCTTATTACAGGTTGAAACTAGAATTCACAGTAATGTATATATATATATACATATATACTAGAGGCCCAGTGCACAAATTTGTGCAGGGGTGGGGACCCTCAGCCTGGCCTGCAATCAAGGCCTATCAGGGGGTCAGCCAGCCAGGGGGAGGGGCCACAGGAGGTTGGCTGGCTACGGGAGGTTGGCTGTGGGAGTGCACTGACCACCAGGGGGCAGCACCTGCATTGAGTGCCTGCCCCCTGGTGGTCAGTGCACATCATAGCAACTGGTCGACCAGTCATTCTGGTCATTCGGTCTTAACGGTCGCTAAGGCTTTTATATATATATATAGATATATACAATATTACTATGTTAGTGGTTTTCAAGAAAGTGCCCATATAGAACATATCTTATTTTTTGGTGTTAATATAAAAGGTATAAGAGGATTTGCTGGATGGTTCAAGAATGGAAAGAATGAAAATGCCCCATCCAGATCCTCCTATAAGAAGGGACTCATTGCTTCAACTGTCAGCAGATAGTCTTCATCTGTCAGCTCCTTCAGGGTCCACTTAAATTTCTGTGGGCTGTGTCCTTCAAGACATGCTCTTCCTGCCCCCTACCCATCCCCATCAAATGACTGACTAAGCCAGTTTTAAGTACCCATCCATTTCTGCCCAAGTTAGGACAACTCTGAAGGGCTATATACGCTCTAGAGCTCTCCTGAGCTTTTGGCTAAAAGTCATTGGACTGCCATGACTGTTCAGCTTCTCTCTCTGCTCAATCTTGACTCCTATCCTTACATATTCTGCTTGCCCATTTACCCTAACTGCCTGCTTCCAGAGAAACCAACCTGTGAATCTGACCATATTTAGAGGATTTCTAATCAGTATTCTGTGCTTCAACATTATTTTATAGATTAGGCAATTACAGTACAAACTGAAGAGAAGCTGCTTGGGATGAACAGTGAGTTATATATTAGATATCAGGACTGTCATTTTCTAATCTCCTGATTAGCCTCATCCTTCTGATTGTAAGACTTGTCAGGGACAGTCAATAAGAATGCCAAACTTTCAAAGTTGTAGTTTTATTGGCAAGTAAAAATCTCAGCTGTCAAGTGACTTTAGTTGTACATGAAATTATGTATAGGGTAGCTAATAGACTAAAACATTTGGAATATTAAATAGTTGAGAATAATCATTAAGTTTTCATTTTTTTCTAAAAGATTTCTATCATATCTCTTACATTTTCAGTAGAATTATATAGCTGAAGAGGGTTGCAGGGGTTATGTAGGTTACCCTTTTCAATTGATAAACAAGTAGAACTTAAAACTATGATCTAAGAGTAAAACAATAAAAATGGCCTGGCCAGTGTTGCTCAGTGACTGTCAACCCATGAATCAAGAGATCACTGGTTCGATTCCCTGTCAGGGCACATCCTGGGGTTGTGGGCTCAATCCCCAGTAAGGGACATTCAGGCTGATTGATGATGTTTGTCTCTCATTGATGTTTCTATCTCTGTATCCCTTTCCCTTCCTCTCTCTAAAAAAAAATCAATTAAAATATTAAATAAAAACATTAAATATGGACAACTTGCTTTGAGTGAGCCACAATAAGATAAACTCAAAGAGAGTTAATGCATAATGGGATATTGGGGGTAAATATGAACCATGAAAATGGGGGACAATCGAGGTGTAACTCTTCATGCTGATTAGCCAGTTATTGCTAACCAGTTCTTAATACACATTTACTTCCTTTAATGTGTAAAAGGGATAATAAACCTATATGACCTATCTAGCCATTTATTTTCATATATTCCAAACTTTCAAATTGAGTGAAAAAAATACTCATGTAGATTATGGATATTTATTTATGTGCTAGGAATATAGTGATAAGCAAACACAGAAAGTATCTGACTCATGAAACTTACATTTTTGGTGGAGGAGATAACAATAAATAAGAAAGCAATCAAGTGAATAAATAATATAATCCATAAATATATATTATAATGTCAAGTAAATTATCAGAGTAAATATGAAGTAGAATAAGAAGATAGTGACATTATAGGATGCTCTAGGTAGGATTGTAAAGATTGAACTCTGAGAAGTTAGGTTTGACTTCCAGAGAGATGAATGAAGTAAGAGAGTGGGGCATGCAGATAGTTAGTACACAGTATTCCAAGCAGAGTGTAAAAGCCCTAAGATGGGAAGAGCTTTGGGCATAAAAAAAAAGATCACGTCATGTGTCAGTGGAGTGCGTGAGTGAGTAAGCTGAGATGTGGAAAATTAAGTCAGAGTGATTGTCAGAGATTGGATCTTGTGTGGATTTGGGAGTCATGGTAGGGATTTGGAATTCTACTCTAAATATAATAGGAAGGCATTGGGAGATTGAGAACAGATATAGAATCTGATTTATCTTTCAAAGGGATCACTGATAACTGTGTGGAGGTGAAACTGTGGGGAATTTAGAGAAGGCTAATATTGTACAACAAATGAATGATTATAATGGCTTGGCCATGGTAATAGGCCTGGAGATGATGAGAAATTGTTGGATTTGCTAATGATGTATATGGGAGGTGTGAGAGAAAAAGAGCAGTCAACAATAACTCTCATATTTTTGTTCTGATCAACTACATGGATAATGGTGTCATTTACAGAGATGGAGGCCACTAAGATAAAAAAAAAAATGAAATGGTCTCATAAGTAAGCATTGATCTGTTGCCAATGGTTCCTACATGATGGAGTTTCCAAATTTCTTCTTAGCTAATTATGGCTCTGATTTTGGTTCTAACTCTTTTGACATTTAGTTGGGGTCAAAACAAGTACAAAATAAGAATGTGACATGCCAGGATGTCAAATGAGGAAAGATGAAAGTTGGAAAGCATGACTGTAGGATGGCAGAGAAGCAAGGCTTGTGGCAGAGCATGTGTGTGTGTGTGTGTGTGTGTGTGTGTGTGTGTGTGTGTCCTTTTTTCCTGGAATAATTGCAACAAAGCAAAAGAGGTGTTCTTCCCTTTTATCAGGAATATAAAAAACATAACACAAGGGTTCTTCAAATTTCAATTCATTCAACTAATGTTTTACTGATATTTTTTTCTAAAATAAAATAGGATGGAATTATGTGAATAACTTTCTGATTGCGATTTTCATTTCTAGAAGTGCAGTGCCTCATCCACAGCTATGTATTCAGTGGCAAAACAGACAATATTAGTCAACATCCCAGAAATCCTCTTTTCCTGCAACATTTTCTCACTGCCTTTAGTAGAGGCCTGTTTCAGCGGTGGCTGCATATATGTTTGTGGAAAGGAATACTATTTGCAAGTAGTATTTGAATAATTTTGTTTGCATTTAAGTTTTCTTTTGAATTTGAGTCATATGTGCTCAAGAAACACTAAGGTTGCAGCCATGGCATCAGCGAGGGTCCCCTGAGACCTGTACAGAGCTTTGGTGCCAAGAGAGTAATATTGAAAGACTTGATGTTGACTAATTTTGCCACCTACTATACCAACCTTCATCCGACCAACAACAAACTCATAAAAAATAAATTCTCAATTCTAACAAAACTAATGTGTATTTGTTTTAAGAAGGTCTTTCCCAAAACAGAACATGTTGGTGAGATCCTTACCAAAACCATGCCACCATTATTATTGATTTAATTGTCAGTTTCTTGGGTGGGAAGGCAAGGAATATTTGTGATAAGGTTATATGTTTCTTGGACATGGGGGCAATACCTAATCTCTTTTCCACATACCTCAGAGATTCTCTTGTGCCTTGATATTTTTTTAATGAGCATGTTCAGAGACTAGTAATGCTAATAATAAAGCCAAGCTTAATTGATGTGCTGCAGTAATACCATATGCAGCTCCAACTAACTCTTATAAGGTGGCAACCGACTTACGGAGAAAAATCCCAATTCCTTAATTGTTATGAATATAGGTACCTATGTGATTTACCTCTGAAGTCATTTCAATGGGCATTGAATTTTCAATATGGGCCTATTAATGTCATATTAATTGCTGTTATTACATTGCCCCAATTGACCTATTTTCTATTTGCAAGACTCCAATGAGAAGAAGGAAAAGACAACAGAATAAACCTTTCATTTTAAGCTGCTGTAATGTCCCATCTTTCTGGAATTGCATTCAGAGTAAAGGTTTTTCATGAAAGGGCTTCAGGAAGTTACAAAACTCCTTTACATGGCCTGTTGGATCTGTGTACAATTTCCAGCATTACCCAGAATAAATACCAGGAGACTGGTGTGGTTTATACAAGAGTTTATAGAGAAAAAAAAAATCCACCCACTAGCTCCCATGCTGAGGATTACAACCAGGTCCCTGCTGCCAAGTTCTGTGTTTAGGTAAAGCATGAGAAAATCTGCCCTTTTTTAAATTTTTTTTTTTAAAGTCACAAAAGAGTTTCTATAGTAAGAAGTGGTAAGAAGCTGACAGCTTTTTAGGCATAAGAGGCAGCTGTTCCTTCTCAGGTAATATTATTAATAAACCCTAAGGTAATGTTTGCTCTGAAATACGTTTAATTGAAATAATTTACTCTGACCCTTGGAGAATTATGAAACTGTTTTCATCATGTTCACACACAGCAACATAATTATGAGATGCCATATGGAAAAGCCATCATGTGGTAGATGTCTTTCTGAATCTATAGTTTTGAAATGTTTCCCAGAGATAAATCATATAGCTAATTTACAAAATAGAGGTGGACAGTCCCTTTTTCACGTGGAGATTTGATAGGAAATGTTTGCAGTTCCAGAATATTAACAGGGGTGTTGACATCAGTAATTACTCTAGTTAGGAGGCATTTTTCACTAAGTATTATGAGAGCCATACTTGGTGATACAGGGAAAAAAGGTAGGAGGTTTTGTACGTAGCATATGAAATGTCTAGGTACTGTCACGCTCAGAAAACAGTGCGGGCACAGTGATGACCGAGGTACTTTTTGCCTTGAGCATAAAATCTGTTTGCAAAGTTCCAACAGTTCCCACTGAGATAGCACATTTGGCAAGATGAGGCTGAGTGTGGTATGCAAGGACTTTCGGGAAAACTTGTCAGCTTTCACAGGGAAAGGTCCAAGTGTTTATGGGAACTATGAAGTGGTGTTGGGTGGCTCTCAAAGGGATCTGAGGGGTCATTTGGGACAGGGATTTGAAAGCTTTTTGATTGAAACTCTTCTGAACTTATCAACATGGGTGGAAGTCTGGCTGTGAGTCTCATGAGAGCAGACTTTCTTGTGAAATTTCTGGTATGGTACTTTCCTGCTGGGGTGAGAAAATCTTAGTAGGACAGACTTTCTCACCATATTTTAATTCTTGAGATCCACGTCCCTGTGAAACCCAGGAAACGGAGAATCACAGGAAACTGCGCTTTACTTTAAACCTCTAGGAAGTTAAGATTCAGATTTCTCTAGAGTTCCAAATGTTTAACTGAATTCACTTGCTTAATTTCCTGATCACAGCCCCCACTATACCACCAAAAAAAGTGGGTGTAAGGGGGGGGCACAAAAAGAAACAACAAGGTTGTTTTTTTTTTTTAAAGTGTAATTCACTTTTCCATAAGCTTTTAGTTTCTCCAGACCATTAAAAAATTTTTAAAAATGGAATACAGGTTATAGCCTATAAACCCTGTGGTACTAAAAAGGTAGCCTGGCCTGGGCAATGTGGCTCAGTGGTTGAACATCAGCCTATGAACCAGGAGGTCATGGTTTGATTCCCTATTGGGGCATGTGCCTGGGTTGCAGGCTCAATCCCCAGTAGGGGGCATGCAGGAGGCAGCCGATCAATGATTCTCTCTCATTATTGATGTTTGTATCTTTCTCACTCTCCCTTTCCCTTCCTCTCTAAAATCAATAAAAATATATTAAAAAAAGAAAGATAGTCTGAGTTTCCTACCTTTCCAGAATAGTATCAAAAGCCTCTTTGACCCTTAGCATTGCCACAGGGATTAGAGGGACCCGCATTTTCAATGCCCGTGACTGGATTTCAGAGCACTTGGTCACAGTTTCAACAAATGAGCATTTTCTTCTTGTAACAGCTTTTTGGAGGCAGCTGCTAGGATGTGGATTGCGAGTCTGGCCAGGCAGTGTCATCCTCCCAATTAGCTAATAGCTGGCACATTAAAATCCCAGATCCAGCCCCCTGTGTCCTCCCAGGAGCCTCCCATTTGTTTACAGACTCATCTTACTTCAATTTGCAATATTCAATTATCCTTAAGCTTTCAAAGAAAAACAAATTTACATAAAAGCCCATGTATGTATATGCACTCCACAAATATTTACAAGGTTTTTAAAGAAACTTATGACAGATTTTTTTTTTCACTTTTCCAAAGTTGCAGTTATACTCTCAACAACAGAACATGGGATTTAAAAAAAATAAATAAATAGTGCAATGCAAAACTGGAAACCTGACAAAACGATGAAACTGTTGCAGTTTTCTAATATATTTCAGGTCAGATTCTTGTACTTCTCATTTTTAAACAACTGCCAAGCATTTGTTTTTATACCTACTAGACATCTGTGCTATTGGTGAGCACTATTTCTAGCTATTGACTGTCCTAAAATAAAGGTAACATTTTTCTGTGATTTATAGTCTATCATTATTTTAGTGCAGCCTCTGAATGCATGAACTAGAGATTTATGGCACACTCGTGTCTTATCCCCACTCATGTAATAGAGGAAAGGTAAAACGTCTTGGCTTGTTGAGGGCTCCTTTCTTTAAGCAGCTGTCTTTTTTGGGATGGTGCTTGCAGCTTGATTAAACTACATCCAGAAGGTCAGTGACCAAAACTTTGCCTTTAACAGTTTCCCATAACATGTATTCCTTATGGGGAGCTTTTCTCAGCTCAGGTTATTTCCAGCAATGTTCTCAAACGAAAAGAATGATCTTTGCAGTAAACTAACAAATTCCCACTTTTTATCCTTTATCTCACACATAAGCGATGACAGCCTTTATATTTCTTCTGCTCTCTGGGCCAAGAACAACAGGCTTAATGAGGCTGTTTCTTTTTCATAAGTGTATTATATTCTTTCTGTGACCTTTCAGGACATGGGAATCTTCAGATTCATAAGACCTCTTAAGGAGGGGAATTCCCCATCTCTGTTTCTCTCCACTTCTCATCGCTTTTGCCTCTTACAGGTCCAGCAATCCGTGGGAATATGCATTCAATTCTCTCTCTCTCTCTCTCTCTCTCTCTCTCTCTCTCTCTCTCTCTCTCTCTCTCTCTCACACACACACACACACACACACACACACACACACACACTCACTCCAATCCCAAACACATGAACTAGAAATTTAAAGTTTCAAGTATACAACAGAAGCATAAAGAAAATCTTTACTGTAGGGTTGGACTCCCACCTTATGTTCCCTCCATTAAACTTTTTGGAGACAACATCAGAAAAAGATGAAACTGGACAATTGTTTAAAGAAACACAGCAGCTCACAGTAAGTGAGTGAAACTTAGGAAAGATATTTTGAGACCTAATTTCCTTTTTGAAAAATATCAGTAATATTTTCATAGTTTTTCCACCCATTCTTGCTTATTAGTAGGTCCTGGTTCCTGATTATATTTTTTATATGTGAACGGCTGATAACTATTTGCAAATAGATACATGAGAGTATGGCTAAATTCACAAAGCCAAATCCTAACTAGTGCTTTTTTAAACATCCCTCAGTCAGGCACCAGAATGCTTATCCATTTTTATTTTAGATTACAGAATCTCTTTCTAAGGTTAGCAAGACCTATATTTTTCTATTATTTTCTTCTTTGAATCTGATGAAATTTAGTTAAGACCACGGCAGCAAACTGACTCTGTCCTAATAGAGAATGTTGACTCTGGGCAGTGTCTCAGGATGTTGCAGGTGTAATTGGCTGTTGGAGTTGTTAGGCTTCCCATTGTTCTCTGAATATCACAGCAAACGCCTGAGTACTGCCTCAGGTTTTCCTGTTTAGACCCTCACTGATCTCTGTCATCATAGAATCAGGTAAAATACTTTTAAGTAAACTGAAACAGCCAAATTATTCTATTTGAGTATAATTTAAATGATCAGATTCCTAGAAATCGTATCACCCCCTGACCATCCGTGAATTAAGAACCACAAAAGGAGATAAAATCTAACCACTCAGAAGTTAATTGCAAGTGAAAATGAGGGTTTAGGATGAAAGTATGAAGATCAGGAGGCTAGGAGTTTCCACCAATCTCTAGATTCCACTAACCATTTGCCAGTTGAAGAAATCCATTTTGCTATCTTACGGGATCTCACAATGAGCCCATCCAAAGTGGAATGTTTAATTTTCACTTCCAAACCATGCCTTCCTCTATCTGGTTCCTCTCAATAAATACTCTTATTATTCAGGCAGTGGCTCAAAAATAGCAAACCAAAACTCCTCCTCCTTTATCCCTATCTTTCTGCTCTCTCTCTCTCTCTCTCTCTCTCTCTCTCTCTCTCTCTCTCTCCCTTTCCGTGGCATCAAACTCATACACAACTTCCCATTCACCCCACCTCACTAGGGGATCATTGACAAAAGTAGCCTTGGAAATTTTATTTTCAAAAAGGCATCTTTTGGAGAGCAAAGTGTGGGGATAAATCTGTGAGCAAAACTGCAAAGTGTCACAGTCCACCCCTTTTACTGGGCAGTATGTATTCTCTCCTACCATATATAACATTTCTTTACAACAACGCCATGCTTCTACCTAATAAAATAAAACCCAAAACACAAAAGAAGCTATTCTCCCACCTCACACAAAAGGGGCATGCAGTATCTCATCTTTCACTGCCCACTCTCAAAGTTGGAAGTTCTCCTGGGGATACCTCTTCGTCAGGTTTAGACACTGTTCCTCAAACTATGCTGCCTTATGAATGAAAATGCAAATTTAAGCATCACCAACACTCTTCATATATATAGTAGAGAAAGAAGAAAGGGTAAAATAAGAATAATTTGTTAATATACGCAGAACACACAAATCTAGTATAGCCCCCATTTCTGTCTCTAATCATAAAGGTGTTCCTTTGGTTCACCCCTCTATGTTCCTCTTGCCCTCAGCCAGAGGCTCAGTTGGTCAGGGTTCTCTATCTGGTTTGTGAGCCAATATTTCTTTCCCAAAGGGTCTGAAATCTTAGTGGTTCTGGCCTTATTAGGTAACTCTTTTGGATATTACTACTGGTCTTGGAATTACCAGTGAATTTCATCATGTTTTAACAAACCGATTTCTTGTTGAATACCCATAGCCCCATTCTTTGCCTGATGGTTCAATGTGAGAAGACCTCCAAAATATCCAGGTAGAGTTTTCAACCCTTACAATTAAGTTGTGTCATTGATTGAAGTACTTCTCTTTTGGGTACTAAGACCTCTAAACCTGCAGAGTATGGATTTTTAAGAACACAAAGCAAAAATGACGCAAGTATAGATATTTGGTGTAATAGTAAAATCAGTAACTTCTACTTTGATCCCTTTGTTCTCAAACCCTTGCACCGATTCCTTGTGCAAAGCACCCAGCACTACCAGGATGTGGCCTCTCAGTTGACTTTTTAAGTGAGTCATCAGTAAGCCATGCATTATTCCAGCAGATCAGTTTCCTTTGGAAAATGGGGTATGTTGCAACACAAGTGAATTTCATGTGTGGAAATCAATTGCTGCACTTTTTGCTGTGAAATGAGATCCAATGAGTTGTGGTATTCTATGATGATAAGCAAGATATTTCAATAAGTTCATGGATGATAGTGCTACAAAAATATATAGCAAATTTACTTACATAATAAGTATGTATTATAGTGAAGATAATCCACCCTCTCAAAATTATAGATGTTCATTGCCTTCCTCCTGCTATCAGGAAGTTTCTAATCTCTTTGCAAATTTGAGTGGCTGATAACTATGTCAGGTGTTAAACATTGGCCACTGAAGTTGTACATTGGAAACTATGCTGCATGGGTAAAGTGGAGGTGAAGTCTATGCTGTTGAGTCCTTGTGATGCCTCTATTTCTGTTATGATGGTGCCTTTGAACATGGACCTATTGAATAAGCACTGGAGTCTCTGAGGAAGGATGCTGCCTGATATCCATTGTATGGATTATTTTGCCCATTTAAATTAAGAGCCACCTCAACAATGGATGTCTTTCACTGAATATTTCACATGGAATACAAACACCTGTATGCTTTGTGCTCATTCGTAGTACATTCACTTAACTTTTCCCCAGACAACATTTACTAGTCTTCCAATGTGCTGCTTCCAATTCCTGGAAACCAGCCAAGCAGTGACTGCTTATAAATCAATCTGTCCCTCAGGTCACTTCATTTCCCAGGGAAACTAGATAACCAGGTTTACTGCCCATGAGAGAAGATAACCCTTCATCATATTCTTTGAGTGGGGAATTACATTCTTTGAACCACCTTTGAGTGGGTTTATAGGGTCTATAGTAGAAAAAGCAATGGTAGACAAGCAATCCATTGGTGGCTGGTTCCAGCATAACATGCGACTTCTTTATAACCAAATCTGAGCCTTTCTTCTTCTTCAAGCAAATGGTCATAGGACACATGTATGGATTGAGAGAGATAGAGATAGTGTGTGGTACCTGATCTAAAAATCAATTTTATGTAACTCTTTAAAATCTCTCTTTGTTCTGCTCTCTGGAATTATCTACTTCTCTACTCTTGTCATTCATCACATATTTGGAGTGTTAGGACACTGGGGTAGACAAAGCTTTATCATCTCACATGGTTGCTAGTTTTAGTGTCTGGGAAATCATCAGACACTGAAACTGTCAGAAGTCCTGCATTCTGTTGACAGGAATCCACACGGTACAAGTTTACCCAATTTCTTAAATCTGGACTCTGACCTTGAATTTTAATTCATCTGAAAAGTTCTTGCAGTAGAGATAAGTATTACCTTTATTAGTCAAAGGGTTGATAGCCAAATGCTTAGATTTGATAGAACTTTATTAGTCATAGTGTGTTGGGGTGGTATCGGGAGAATCCAGCTTCTAGCAGTTCCCCTTTTTTTCTTTTGGTTTCCATTTTATCTTAGAAATGTCCTAGTGTCTCTGTCATTGCTCAAAATTTGTCTTGGGGAGGAGAATCTTATTTTATAATTCATAAGTCACAGGTCTAACTTACTCTGGGCATTTTAAACTGATGACCTGAGCCTCTCCCCTATATGCTCCCAGAAGGCTGGCCTGGATGAAAGCTTTGAGTTTCACCCAGGGCTCTTCTGAGGGCTCCAAGGAAGACCTGTATCTATCAAGATTCTTAGAGAAAGCCATAGAAATGAGTGCTGGATACTTCAAGCAGAAAATAGAGTTATTACAGGATAGTATAGTGTTTACTGATGTCAGGGAACCAGGCTACACCATTTATAACAATATCCGGACTCATACCAGAGTTCTGTCCATGAGGTCTTCTTGTGGTTGCCCTCCCTCCTTCACTGAACCTTTTGATGTTGGGTGCTGGACACAGGTGAGAAACGTGTTGCATATTAACATTTTGAATTGTTTTGATATAGGACCTTTTCAAAATATAGTCATATCTTGGAAATATTGTGTGCTTGGTTCCTGATCACAATAAAGTTAATAACCCAATAAAGCAATATTGAGTTAATAACTCAATAATCTTTTTGCTGGTGGAGGGTCTTGCCTTCAACTTATAAAATATGCAACATCTGTAAAGCACAATAAAGTAAGCAAAATAAAATGAGGAATGCTTGTATACATAAACATTTTTCTTTCTGTCCAAATTGGGATATAATTTTTGAGGTAGCAATATATTTTGAATAATTTCTTCCTATGCTCAGAAACATTTTTTTATTATATAATATAATTTACAGTGGTGCATTGTAAATAGATTATCACATAGGTCAACGTTGTATTGCTTATGCCCTTTCCAAATCTTTATTATCTTACATAATTCTTTAATGAACATTCTTGCTTTTGTATTTTATACCCATTTCAGGTTAATTCTTAAGATAAAATTCATGAAAGTTCAATTGCTGGTGCAAATATGGAGCTTTAAAGTGCACTGATTGATGTTGTCAACTTGCAATTCTGAGAGTTACCTTGAGGAATGGAGGGTAGGCCCAGGGTCATTTTTTGAAAAATTATTTGTCATGGAAAATAGGAAGGGATAAAAGAGTCTTCATTCTCTCATTCCCAACTTTATTTATCTGCCTTAGAATTTCAATTCTGATCATCTCCTCTCTTTATAAAGTGGTTCTGAGGATTAAATTAGATAATGCACAAAATTGCTGCTTACAACATGCCTTGCACAAACTAAAAATAATTTAGAGGTTAGCTATTATTACTGTCATTATTTTGCTTTTTTGTCACCCTTCTTATCATTGATAGTCAACTCTCATTGTTACAATGTTATATCTCTGCTGTTTTCCTAGGGCTTTTAATATTTACAATATATGCATAAGACATTTTACCCTTTGAGAGTACTAAGGTACAAATTCAAAATGATATTGTTAAGATAAAAACAGTTGTAATGTAAAAACAATTTTTCTCTAACAGATCTGACATTCCTAAAGTCTCTGCAGAAAGTAAGAAACTAATCTCTGATAAATTGGAAAATATTATTTTCACTGATAATCTTAGAAATAGTTTGAATGAAAATAATTTAAATTCATCTTGACAGAAATAATTTGTTGCAATTACATCACCAACACATATATGTTAAATATATAATATGTATATGTCACCTTGACTTAATAGTGAGTGATCTGAGGAGGAAATTTGTAGGTTTAGCAAATCCCTTCTAGTAACACCCACAGAACTGAAAACATATTCCCCTTCTTGGTGGTCTTCTGCCCATCCAAGGCTCCTGAGTACCATAAAAATATTGGTTCCTCTCCTTAACTGCTATAAAATATATCTTGTGAGACCCAAGGGACAGTCTTTCTGAGGTTGAGTATCCATGGAGACTCAATATTCTGTATTTTGAAATGTTGCTAGAAGTGGAAATGGATTTACTTTTCAGGATCTCTTTATTCATAAATTAATAATATAAAAATAGCATTCAGAAAGTGAATAAAATATGATTGAAAAGAAAAGCCTTTATTTCACATAAAAAAATTTCTATACCAGATGTGTGAATTGGAGTCATTTAAGATAGTAGTTAAAATTAAATAGCAATGATAAAACTATGAAATATAAAACTTTGGACACCCATGAGCTAGTTTCTAAAAAGAAAAAGGTTATCATATATTGTTAACATGTTCAAACGTTTAAGAAATATTAATGTGTTTGTTATATATAAGGCATAAGAACTTACACATTATTCAGTGATGATATAAAAATTTCCAGTAATCATTAACAATAGTAATGGTACTAGTAACCACAGGTAGTTTAGTTAGCTTTTTTTCCTCCCATATCTTTTGATTTTTCTTAATTTAATTGACTCTCATTTAATTTTAATCTACTAGTATCTTATTCCAAAAATTATTTATGACAAACATATTTATAATTTGGGTATTCTCCTACCAGTCTTGTTTTCTATTTTTCTATTAGATGGAACTAATTGCTGTGATTTCTTTCTTTCCTTCTTCAAAGCCATCATATAGAGATCACACTCCTTTGTGTGGTCAATTCAATATCAATATAAATTCACAATCTTTAGTAACATTTAGTGTGAATCACAGGGATAGAGACTTAGTCAAGATGTTGACACTGGGTTAATTGGAACATTCTGCATGGTAGGGAAACCTAGTTATTTGGGTTCTGCGATCTGCTTTAACAGAGAAAACGCATTCTTTTCTTATGGGCCTACGACATTATGTTCTTTAATTGTATTCTGGAAGAAAGGAAAGGCAGTAACAATTTTGAGAGTCTATCATGTGAATTTGTTGGTCTTTTCTCAGTAATCCATACAGAAGCCTTCTGTTTTATGACTTTTTCCACTTTAAAGATGAATTTAAAGAGGTATAGCTGGGTTTATCCAAACAACAAATGTGTATCATATGCCTCACTGTGTTTTAGGCATTGGTGTAAAGGGAATATTATGGTGATGAAAGTGATTCCAAAGTTGCTTCATATTACACTATAATGATGCTGAAAATATTTTAGGTACTTCTTTGGTATTTTCTGAAGCTTAGAATTATAATGTAGCAAGTCAAAGTGAATTTGCAATTGAATCATGTACAAACTAAACAGCAGCAACCAAATGCACCACTTGTGTCTGCTCCGGCATTGTCATCAAAGTGGCAGTTCTTGATGTAGTCTGGTCCAGTTTGAGAATCTGTACGGTCTGTAACATTAAGTGTGGACTTAAAGCAGATACTCAGCTGCGATGCTCCAGGATAGTCATAACCAAAGGTGGATTTTCATAAAACTAATAATACTTAAGCTTCCAGGGTCTTGGGAGAGGCCCTAGTAATGATTGTTTTATTTTCGTTTTTCTCTTTTTTATTTGGGAAAGCAAGGTAATTTGTATTCACTTTCTTCATTAATATACTCAAAATTATGTACATTTTAGCCCCCCCAAATCCTTTATCCAACCTCTAGTTTTTTTAAATCCTTTATTCACCTCTACTTTTTAAAATATTGACCCACTTACATGATCACTCAGTTACTAGCCACAACTCAAGTGTTAGGGGTCATCGCTTCCACTCGAACTACAGTGGCTTCTCCTTGGAAATCACCAGGCTCTCTTTATGACCCAGCAGCTGAAAGGTTATGCCAGTACAGCCAGGAGGCTGTAGCACCCTGCTCCAGGGCCATGGCTAGAACATATTTGAACTAGTTTTTCTTTTGTTATTATTGGTGGTTTAATGTTTTAAATAAAATTCCATGTAAACCTCAAGATCCAACTGAATTTCAAAACTCCCATAGCTACCAAAAGACAAATGCAAAGCAATTCCAACTATTTTGTAGCATTCGATTAGGTTGGGATAGTACATAGGTAGAACTTGAACCCATCTGAATACCCAAGGTTTCCTAAGTTTTTAGGCCAACCTTGGTCAGGTATAGAATCAAATATTCATTTGATTAATTCCATTTGTTTCAGTGTGATCTTTGACTCTCAAGATCTTGGGGGAAAGGGACAAGTAGGAATAGGTAATGTTAAATATTTTCCCTTTCATCTCCTTTTCTGAATGTGACTATCTTTTGGGAAATGGTTGTTCTCTTACTTCCTTCTCAATCATTCCCCTAATTATAAATTTTAAGGCCTGTACCACTAAATAATTAACATTTTAAATTTGACAAAGCATTATTTATATTGAAAAAACTCAGGCGATTCTCAAATTGAGTCAATTGTAAATCCTTCATTAATGATACATTAAGATCTTTGGTCATTAATAGCCCTCTTTAATTTATATTAATTAACTAATTAATTAAAATAGAAGATATTCCCATGAACTAGCCACTCAACCTAAGAATTGAAGGGTTTTCAATAAAATATCACAATTTTCCTGAGAAAGTCTCTGTTGACTACTATTATCCAGGTTTAACTATGAATAGTACCTCTTTTCACTCAAATTTTTCCTCATTGTTTTTATTTTTTGTGTGTGTCTTCCCATCTTTTTTTTCTCTCTCTCTTTATTGATTAAGGTATTACATATGTGTCCTTATTCCCCCATTGCCCCCCATCCTCCCACTCATGCCCTCACCCCCCTGGTGACTGTGTCCATTAGTTAGGCTTATATGCATGCATACAAGTTCTTTGGTTGATCTCTCCCACTTACCCATAACTCATCCCTGAACTTTCCTGTACTACCCCTCTGTTTCACCTTAGAGGAAAACACTATTCTTAATGTCATGTTTATTATTGTTTGATATTTATTTGCTTATTTGTTTTTGTCACATATGTAAATGGCTAAATATTGTATCGCCTATTTTAAAACATTATAGAAAGGATGACATGCAATTCTACTTTTCTGGAATTTGCTTTTTCCCAGTCAACATTATGTTTGTAAAATTTATCTATTTTGTTGTGCTTAGAAGTAGTTCTGTCATTTTAATTTTCTGTGCTGTATTACATTCCATTATATGACTATGATCTGCACATTCTGGTACAATTGTGGAAGCTGCATACAAGGATTTATATTGGATAATATATTGGATATATATATATACACACACACACACACACACTAGTGGCCTGGTGCACAAAATTCATGCACATTAATAGGGAATTAATTAGAGGAAATATTTTAATATTGCTATTTGCCCTTTCTCTATAATAGAAGTGTCAGAGATGAAGGAAAATTAGTAAAATGTATATGAAAATCTCCCTCCTGTCAGAGTCTGGGGTGTGCCGTGGGACCTAGAGTCAAGTCCCCGCCCACCACCCGCATGCACTTTGAAAATGCAGGAGACCCAGACCCGGCTGGCCCCACCCACATTGGGTGAGACCCAGACCCGGCTGGCCTCACTCCTGTCAAGCCCCTCTGAGTGGGAGGCACAGCCTGAGGTCCCCCAACCCAGTGCCAAATTGGGGGGTGCTGCCTCAGGTCCTCCAACCTGGTGCCGAGTGGGGAGGGGTGCAGTCTCAGGTCCCCTGGCCTGGTGCCGGGGCGGGGGGCACAGCCTGAGGTCCCCTGTCAAGCACCGCCGGGCAGGGGGGTGCAGCCTGAGGTTCCCCTGTCCGGCACTGGGGTGGTGGGCGGGGGGCCTGGCCTGAGGTCCCCTGGCCTGATGATGGGGTGGGGGGCGTGGCCTGAGGTCCCCTCATCAAGCCCCGTG
Source organism: Eptesicus fuscus (assembly GCF_027574615.1). Lineage (NCBI taxonomy): Eukaryota > Metazoa > Chordata > Mammalia > Chiroptera > Vespertilionidae > Eptesicus > Eptesicus fuscus. Next base: position 26,461,952 of record NC_072483.1, read on the forward strand.
GGGCAAGGCGCGCGTCCTGAGGTCCCTTGCCCTGGCCAGGCGCCATGCAGCCTCAGGTCCCTACTGTTTGGTCATGACATTACAGTGTCCCAGCTAATTTGCATATTCCTCTAGTATATATGTATATACTAGAGGCCCTGTGCATGAAATTCATGCACAGGTAGGGTCCCTAGTGGCTGCAGGCTGCCAGCTGCCAGCTAGAACCTCCCTTCCTCCAGCTGCCTGCCACAGCCGCTGGCCAGGGTCTTCCTTCCCTTGGTTGGCTGATGGGCCCCATCCCCTGGTTGAACTCCCAGTCAAACTCCTGGTCGAGGGGAAAATTTGCATATTAGGCTTTTATTATATAGGATATGTGTGTGTGTGTGTGTGTGTATTTGTGTGTATATCCATGTGTATATATAGATATAGATATACACATAAATATATACTGTGTATGTGTGTGTCTTTGTGAGTAGAATTGCTGTAAGGTTAATTAATGTTTAACTTTTAAAATATAATATTAACAAATGGGACTACATTAAACTAAAAAGTTTTTGTACTACAAAGGAAACCATCAACAAAATGAAAAGACAATCTACTGAATGGGAAAACATATTTGCCAATGATACATCTGATAAGGGGTTAATATCCAAAACTTATAAAGAACTCACACAACTCAATACCAAAAAACAAGCAATCCAATTAAATAATGGGCCAAAGAGCCCAGCTGGTGTGGCTCAGTTGGTTGGGCATCAGCCCATGCACCACTGGTTCAATTCCCATTTGGGGTACATGCTAGGGTTGCAAGCTCGATCCCCAGTAGGTGGTGTGCAGGAGACAGCTGATCAATGTTTCTCTCTCACTGATGTTTATCAATATATCTCCCTCTCTACTTTCCTCTCTCTGAAATCAATAAAAACATTTTTTTCAAAAGGGCAAATGACCTGAATAGACACTTCTCAAAGAAGACATACAGATGACCAATAGACATATGAAAAAATGCTCAACATTACTAGTCATCAAATAATGCAAATTAAATTCATCTCAGACCTGTTAGAATGGCTATCATCAATAAACCAACAAACAAGTGTTGGTGACAATGTGGAGAAAAGGGAATATTCATGCACTGTTAGTGGGAATGCAGATTATTGCAGCCACTTGGAAAATTGTATGGTGGTTGCTCAAAATTTAAAAATGGAGCTACTTTATGACCCAGTGAATCCACTTCTGGTTATAGATCTGAAAAACCCAAAACACTAATTCAAAAGTATATATGCATCACTATATTCACTGTAGCATTATTTGCAATAGCCAAGTTATGGAAGCAACCTCGATGTCCATCAATGGACGAGGAGATAAAAAACACAGTGAAACATATATACAATGGAATATTACTCAGCCATATAAAAGAATGAAATCTTACCACTTGGTATAGCATGGATAGATGTAGAGGGTACTATGCTAAGTGAAATAAGTCAGAGAAAGACAAATACCATATGATTTCACTAATATTTGGAGTCTAAGGAACAATATCAGTGAATAAATAAAACAAACACTCACAGATACAGAGAAGGGACTGATGAAAGGGGGTTTGGAGGACTGGATGAAAAAGGTGAAGGGATTGAGAAGTAGAGATTGGTAGTTACAAAATAGTCATGGGGTTGTAAAGTACATCATAGAAAATACTGTCAATAATATTGTAATACCTATGGTGCCATTTGGGACTGGAAATATCAAGGGGAACAGTTTGGAAAATATATGATTGTTTAACTACTATGCTTTATACCTGAAACTAATCTATACTAATAATAGAGGAATATGCAAATTGTCCAGGACGCCATCACAGTAACGACTGAACAGCAGGCTGTGTGGGGCGACAAGGCTGGCAAGGGGGTTAGTGAGGGACGACCAAATGATTGAACAGCAGGCTGCGTGGGGTGACCAGGCTGGCGGTGGGGGGGGGGAAGGTAGTTGGGGGTGACCAGGCCTGCAGCGGGGGCAGTTAGGGGTGATCAGGCAGGCAGGCAAGTGAGCAGTTAGGAGCCAGCAGTCCCGGATTGTGAGAGGGATGACCGACTGCTGGTTTAGGCCTGATCCCACAGGGCCTAAACCAGCAGTCGGACATCCACCAAGGTGTCCTGGATTGGAGAGGGTGCAGGCTGGGCTGAGGGGACCCCCCCCCCCCCCAGTGCATGAATTTTGTGCACTGGGCCTCTAGTACAAAATAATATTCTTTTTTTATTATTTTTTTCAATTTTTTTTTATTAAGGTATTATATGTGTACATATCTTACCATTGCCAACCCCCACCCGACTCCCATATATGCCCTCACCCCCCAGAGTTTTGCATTCGTTGGTTATGCTTATATGCATGCATACAAGTCCTTTGATTGATCTCTTATCTCCCCCACCTCTCCCTAACTTTCTCCCTGTAATTTGACAGTCTGTTTGATGCTTTACTGTCTCTGTATCTATCTTTTTGTTCAAGTTTATAATGTTCTTTATTATCCATAAATGAGTGAGATCATGTGGTATTTTTCTTTCATTGACTGGCTTATTTTACTTAACATAATGTTCTCCAATTCCATCCAGGTTGCTGCAAATGATGAGAATTCCTTCTTTTTTATGGCAGCATAGTATTCCATTGTGTAGATGTACCACAGTTTTCAAAACAGTAACATTAAAACACTTTCTGGGGTATTGGTATTGTTTTTAGAACTAATTATACAGGTGTGTTAAATTTGTGAAAATTCAGAGAGCTGTACACTTAAGTGCAATTTTGGCATTATATTATTTTTTTAAAAGTTTAAAAATATTTTAAATTTTTTCCAGAGTGATTATACCAATTGACATTCCAACAAGCAATATATTTAACATAGACCTTAATTTTTGGGAAAAAAAATCTCACTAATTTTAACAATAAAATAAAATTATTATTACATTTTTGTATTACACATGTTGGCAATATTTTACATATTACTTTCTGAGATAAGAAGGTGCTATGAGGCCTCTTTATATAAATTATAGCTCACTGAAGATCTGTCTGCAAAGAATATTTGTTAATGAAATATTAAATTAAATTTTGCATACCATATTTTCCGGCGTATATGATGACTGGGCGTTTAAGATTTTCCTGGGTTAAAAAGTCGTTTTATACACCGGAAAATACGGTAGTCCAATATATCTAATCCATTATATCTAATCCCATCAATATAGTCCAATATACTGTATTTTCTGGCATATAAAACGACTTTTTAACCCAGGAAAATCTTATACGCCCAGTCATCTTATATGCTGGAAAGTACGGTATTTATTAATCACATCATGTGAAAATTACTGGATTCATTTTTGCCAAATTGGGAATCATTGTTTAAGATGGTCAGGACTGAAAATATAGTTTACCAGGCATATAAGAATTTTTTTTTAAGTCATGCAGTTTTGCAAAGTGATATGTAAGTATTTTCCACAGCAGCTCAAGTGATGCCAATCTGGAGGAAAATGGCATAACAAGTACAGGCAGTAGTGACAGAGAAACCAAACTCTCTTAAGCACAAACTTCAACTGGAATGAGCCAAGGCAAACACTTTGAGTGGAAGGCAGCAAGTGGTGACTGAGGAGGTTCTTACAAGGAGCAGTCAACAGGCAAGGCCTCCTTTGGACTCTCTTCTCCTGGGTTTCTTCACATTCAACTCACTGCTTTCCCTTTATCCCTTCTTTCTCAGTCTGTTTTTCTGTCTTCTTCTAGGTTCTGTCCTGGGCCCTCTTCTACCTATTTTCTCCCTAAGTGAGATCTTTAAGTCAAGTTCTTCAAATGTTCTTTGTAGGTTGCTGACTCCCAAACTGTCTTCTCCGAAAAAAAAAAAAAAAATCTCTCTTCTGAGTTCCAGATGTTCTATCTAGCTGCTTATTCAACACCTCCACTTTGATACAACAGGGGCAGTTGAAACAATATCAGAAGCTAACTATTGGTTCCCATTCCTCCTCCATGTAGCCTTACTCTCTGACTCTTATTTTCCCATCTCGGTAAATGATACTATTGTCTACATAGCTGTTTAAGCTAGAAGCCTGGATGTTATTTTTTATTCCTTTCTCTCTCAACTCTTTATAAAAAACATCATAATGCCAAAACCGGTTTGGCTCAGTGGATAGAGCATCGGTCTGTGGACTGAAAGGTCCCGGGTTCGATTCCAGTCAAGGGCATGTACATTGGTTGTGGGCACATCCCTGATGGGGGGTGTGCAGGAGGCAGCTGGTCGATGTTTCTCTCTCATCGATGTTTCTAGCTCTCTATCCCTCTTACTTCCTCTCTGTAAAAAATCAATAAAATATATTTAAAAACAAACAAACAAAAAAAAACATCATCAAGTGTTAAAGATTTGACTTTCCAAATATACCTTGTCCATCCATCTCTTTCCATGGCCACTACAGTCATTTGCCCTAATTTAAGTCTATGTCATTGCTCACTTGGATTAATGAAATATTTTTCTCTCTGATCTCTTCATCTTTACATTTGTTCTTTCTAATCCATTATTAACTCTGCAGTAAGAATCATTTTCTTAGCAGATAAATCTTACCAGATTACTCTGACAATTGTGAATGGCCTCCCAGTTTATGCAGCAAAAATGTTCCAAATTCTCACCATAGACCACGAGGATCTACATGACAAGATCCTTTTACTAACCTTTCTAGAATCTTCTTTCATCCCCCCCTGAATTTATTACTCTCACACTGGTCTTATTTCAGTTCATAAAACTAACCTGCACTTTTCTCTTCCAAAGATGTTTTTATTCCCTCTTTCTATGATAATTCCTAGTTACCCCTTGGGCTTAAAATAAAGTGTTAGTTCCTTAGAAAACTTTGCCTCACCCCACTGCACAATTAACGTTGGGTCTCTTGAAAGCATCTGGTGTTATTCCTTTACGGCACTCATCACTGGTTGTAGTGTTATGTTTCTGTGATTGGCTTTATTCTCTTACTCTACTGGAAATATGTACACTACCTGAGGGCAAGGGACCATGACATCTTTTTAACCTAACCAATAGTAGGTGCATAGTAAAATTTTCTGAATGAATGAATGAGTCAATTAAATATTTATTGTTTAATAAAATTATTATTTATATCAACTTTTTATATTTATGTCAATTAATATGTACTACCGTTCAGCACAACAATTATCTTGAAAGAGGAAGAATATGAAGTAATTAACAATAAGTAAAAACTCCTAAGCAAATAAACTTCTAAACAGTTACAGGACAAAGGAAGACACTTTAAAACTAAGTGTAAAATATTCCGTACAGTGTGAAACTGCTAGAGGAATTCAAGGAAGGAAGGGATAACCTGGGGCTCCAACAACAGGGTGAATCTTCTTTGGAGTGGGTAGACTTTCATGAATATAAGGTTTGATCATTTCAAACAACAGATATAAATTTTTATTCTCCATAGCCAAGTCTTAATTATAATGATTATTGATTTTTTTTACAACAGTTCTTTCACTATTGTAAAGGGCCTCACCAATATGTTATTAGTTAAAATTCCTGTTTTCATCTTGGCATAGTCATATGTTTCTTCACTTTTCATACCACCCATTTGAGTGACATCAAGCAATGCTACGTTTGCTCTAAAGGGGCTGTCCCAAATCAGAGCTTTTAGAAGAAATGGTGCTCATGGCACCAAACTGACAATCTCCCACCCCCAGCAACAGATGAAATATTTCAAAGGGGACATCTGCCACCACTACTGAGATTTTATGGAGTACCCACACATGTAGACTCACTAAAGTGGGCATGACAGCTGAAAATTATTAAAAGTGTGTGTGTTTTTAAAAACAACTTATGGTTAGGAATTAAGAAATGACTTTTAAATAAGAACAGGATTTTTTTTTTTTTTTGCAAGTCTGTACTTTATTTTATTTTATTTTTTGAAGACCCCACACTTGCAAAATCTTTTAGGTCATGTGTTTGCTTTAGGAAACATTTGGCAAGTAATGGGTGCCATGGGAATATATCCACTCCATCTGGAATCAGCAGATCCTCCTGGTTTCACTGTACCTGTATTACCACAAGTCCCCATGGCTCACAAATGTTTTGTTTTCTTTTTAAAATAAATTTTGGATGCAATAATTAAATGGAGGAACCTTTTTGAAATGAGTTCTTCCTTAAATTTTATAAAGTGAATCTTGGGGAAGAAAGTAAATGTACATTTGCCAAGTTGATGTTTACAAAAATGAAACTTGCATAGAATGTAATTACTTCTTTTCTTGGTAGAGCATTTCCTTTCACAAAACAAGGCCCAGTGAACACACGTTATTTTTGACCTAGTTTTTCTTTCTTTCTTTTTTTTTGGTTGCCTTAAGGAAAACTTTTTAGACATTTAACTTTATTTTGATATTAATAAGTTATGGGTCATGTTGTCCTAACTTTCATGTTCCTTTTAAAAATTGAAAAATATTGGAACTGGAAAAATGATTGTGTTATCTGATCCATTCAGTGTCAAAGGAAGATTGTTTCTTGCTATATCCTTTTTTATTTTCAATTTTTGTCATCAATTGAAAGTGGTTATATCATTTCACAAAAAGCTTTTGGATTACCACCCCTCCAATAATTTAATTTACTCTGTTTTATTTTACTTTATTTTAAAAGAGAGATCATGTAAAAAATCAAGCTTATAATCTCACAAATACAGCGTGCCTTGCTTGATATTTGGAACTTTCTTCTTTCATTTTGGCAAGAAATACTGTGGGAATAAGTGTTTCTGCCAAGTAGCAGTTATTTAAATATTTCATTACCTCAGGAAAAAAAAAGACAGAAAAAATAGCTCCTTTAAGACAATTGGACAAAGACAAATTCTTGATATACCCGAATATTGGGTTTCTGCCCTTTCTTTAAAGTAACACTAGTATTTTTGAAATAGCTTTTTAAAATTTCTGAAGGTATTGATACTACTAAATTCATTCAAATGTTGACAATTAAAGAGATAGTTTCCTAAGTAGGAAACATTTTAGTATTAAAAAACAAAAACAAAAAAACACCAACTTTCCCTACAAGAGCAAAAACAAACCAAAACAGAATAACAACAACCAAAAAATATAATAAAGTATGAATCTAATATACTATTTTTAATTCATTTACTTTACCCCCAAAACTTGACCAGAGATTGATGAAAATCTGGGTAATAGGTGGCACTGTTAGGAAGAAAAAAAATACACATACACACACATACACACACACACACACAACACATGCACATACAAACACTTTCCATTTATCTTAATGCCTCTGACATTTTCTTCTTACACATACATTTCTATTGAAAAAGATTTGAGGAAACAGTAGTCACAAGAAGAGCTTGGGTTGTGTGTGTGTGTGTGTGTGTGTGTGTGTGTAAGCAAAACCAGAGATCCTATATAGAAATTATTTTGTACGTGCTAAAATTTTTGTTGTTGTTGTTGTTTAATTGCTACAAGTATAATTTTGTTTTTGGTGAGAGCCATAAATTTAAAATTTTTGACTTTTAAACTTCGGACAAATCTAAATACATAGAAATAGGTCTGATTTTATTATTGAAAATATACTATGTGGTTTTATCTGGCAAGAAATAGTCAACTCACCTTTAGTAGAACATATTTCTCATTTCATATTTCATATTTCACCTACCACTTTACAAATGTGTCCCTGGTATCTTTATTGACAGATTTGCCAAATCATGACTTAAAAAAATGTAAAAAGAAAATAAAGAACAAGTATATTATTACAAAAGGAACCTTTATTAAGACGTTGTCTATAGTGTTTGGGCATTTGATATGATTGCTTCCTTTGGACCCAGTTCAAAGGTATTCATTGATAGTTTCAGAATGACCTTGCTTTAAATCAATATCAGCCACCTGAAAAATCTGTAGTATGGGGTGTAAGGTAAGTGTAGTATCAAATTCCAGTATATTATTATTGAATTATATCTTAACTTCCTAATGACAGATGGAATTCCGTTATGTCAGTCTGTTGCTCCATACCCAATTTTAAAGTTGTATGTTGAAATAAAGTGAATTTCTCCATTTCAACCCAGAATACTTGACTTTGGAATGAAAAGCACTGAGTCTAGGAGAAGCTGGAGATACTTAAAACTCCCAGATACAAGTTTCCATGTGCAGTTTGGTATAATTTAGACACAATAGCTCACACAATGATTCTATGTCAAATGTAAGTCTCTGATTTTAAAAGATGAAAACATTTTATTTATTTATTTTTTATTATTAAAAGTATTATAGATGTCCCCATTTTCCTTCCCTTTGTCCCCCACCACCCAGTCCCTGTCCCACCCCAGGGCTTCACCCCACTATTGTCTGTGTCCATGGGTTATGCATATATGTATCCTGGTATGAGTTCTTTGGTTAATCTCTTCCTATTGTCCCCCCCATCCTCCTCTCCTCTAAGATCTGTCAGACTATTCCATGCATTCATGCCTCTGGACCTGTTTTGCTCACCATATTTTTAGATGTTATTACACAGTAAAACCTGTCAGTATCTTACTACCTACATTTTTTTTTGTATAAGATGATACTATAATGATGAAAAGAATAAGTGATTATATTAGACACTAGAGGCCTGGTGCACAAAATTAGTGCACAGGTATGGTCCCTAGGCATGGCTGGCGATCGAAGTGCAAGCGTCTGGTGTGGAAGGGCAGATCCCAACTGTCTTCTAGGCTCTGGGAAGCACCTGGGCCCCCAGGGCCCCCCAACATGCTCCCCTCCACCTGAGTCATGATGCCTGAGTCCCCATGCAGAGATGCAGTGAGCACGGCCAGATGCTGCGGGCCAGGGCACAGCCTAGGCCTCTGGGCTGCCCAGCGGCGCTGCACAGAAGCCAGGCAGGCAATGCGCTCTGTCCCTGCCGGCCTCGCAGACCAGCTCCTGCACAAACCCATGGGAGCCCCACCAGCCTCTGCGGTTCTTGTGGCTGCGGCCCTGTTTCACCCAGAAGAGGCTGTGCAGGTGAGGGGCAGGCTCCTCCCAGGTGCCAGGTACCTGAGCATGGGGGCTTCCCAGGCGCACAAGCCCTGGCGTCCTGGGGGAAGGTTAGCAGGGGGAGTGAGAATGAGTTTAGTGGACACCCCACATTCTCACCACACCTCCGTCCCCCGTCACCCCCACCCCCAGGTAACTGGTGAGAGGTTGCAGCCCCCTGCCCAGGTGCTGCAGGAGGTTGGTCACTGCCACCCACCTCTAGCTCCCCGACTCAGCCCGGGGGCCAGCCCTAATCGGGTTCAGGTCCTGCCAGCTGCTGGTTGACGTCTGTAGGGTGATTTGTGGGGCCATTAGTACCCCGCTTGCCCCTGCCTTGACCTGGTGCTGCCCGCTCACCTGCTTCACCGTCCTGCAGTGGTCCCGTTCTCATCGGGGCCCATCGGGGCTGGCAGCGCCTCCACTGCCGCCTGCTGCCAGTGCCGCATCGCCGTTGCCTGCCATGTTCCGTGCCATGTGCACATCATAGTGAGCGGTCGAACTCTTGGTCAAATGACCACCCGAGAGGACAATTTGCATATTAGGCTCTTATTATATAGGATTATAGAACAGACCAAATGTTTATTATACTGTGACATTAGCTGATACTTACAGGATTTCTTCTTAAAAATTATTTCTGGGGAGAATCCTCTGAGACCTACTTATAGTAAAATTCTAAATATTTCTGTAATATATGGATCAAGGGTCACCTTGAGTCAGATTACTATTCTCAAATCTTAGATGTTATAGAATATTAAATTACAGAAGTGATATATATAAGTATTTCTATGTGTTTCTAATTTTATTCATAAAATAGTTTTTTCATTGAATTTTAATTTATTTGTAAATCTTTGAAATAGCTTATTTTCTGGTATAATGACACAGAAGGTGTTTCACAACATAAGCAATTTCTGAGCCATTCCCCTTCTATAAAATATGGGTTTGTGACTATTGGATTTTCTCCTTTTCTTAAATGGCTTGGCTTAGTCACAGATACACACATACACATGGCATTTTGTCAAATACATATGGGTGTTTTTCACTTTATTCCCTGGACTGATAAATTTGGTCAAGGCATTCAAAAGGTGAGATAAGGGCAGAGGTGGATGTAGGTTTCTGAGGCATGAAATGTATGCAATTTGGGGGATCCTCCTTGAGAAAAAAGAATACAAAATTACAAATATAAAAATTGGTACAGGATCTTGAAAAGAACACTTGCTGATAAGGTGGAGGAGTCTTATGCTTCTTATACATATACGCTTCATTAGCTTCTCAAATATATTCCAGTGAATATCCAAATATAAGCTGAGTCCTCTGCCTGAAGCTCCAGACGCTCCTCTCATCTTCTTATGCTTTTCTGATCTTAATTCCCAAGGGAAAGTGTGTGAGTGTTTTTTATTTTATTTTAATTTATAAGTGTCAATGTTGACAGTCAAAGATATTTATGATACTAACATAGTAATGTATCTCTCTCTCTTTTTCTCTCTATCTCCCTCCTCCCTCCCTCTCTTTCTGATCTTCTGATCTTTTCTGGAGATCTTGTTCCTCTTCCCAGTTTAGACTGGAACATTCTTTGAGGGGATTTGAGGGGACCTGGGTGGAGCAATCATATTGTTCTTATTGAGTAAGAAACTCTTACTTCCCCTTCTTTCTGAATTCATTATTTCTTGCCATTGATGCTTTCAGATATAGAAGGTCAGAGACATGGAAGCATGCAACAGACTAAAGAATTTTAGAGAGAAGCTGCCCCCCAAGAGATTAACCAAATAATTTATATGCAAATATGCATAACTCACAGACACAGACAATAATGTGTTGAAGCTTGGGGAGGGGGTGGGAATGGGTTGGAGGAGGTCAGTGGTCAATGGGGGGAAAAAGAGGACATCTGTAATACTTTCAACAATAAATTAAAAATCCTATATAATAGAAGTATAATATGCAAATTGTCACCTTGACCAGGAGTTTGACCAGGGGGTGGGGCCAGCAGGCCAACTGCCCATGGCCCCTCCCCCCAGTTGGCCCTGCCCTGGCCAGCGGCAGTGGCAGGTTGCCGGGGGAGGGGAATCCCAGGCCAGCAGCCAGCAGACACTAGGGACCCTATTCGTGCACAAATTTCATGCACTGAGCCTCTAGTAATTAAATAAAGAAGGTCAAGACTCAGATGGAGAATTTAGATAAAATGTCTCAAATCTAATGCCCGGCAGGTGATAAAAATGGCAAAGCAAATCTGGTATAAGAGACACAGCAATGAGTGGCAGAGACTGGAAGTTTTCCCTCATGAGCAGAGCAACCAAGCTTTAGCTCTGGATAAATGTTCCCAGATATGTGCATATTTCCAGTGGTCTGGATCTTTTTTGTTTTCCCCAGCAAAACAGCAATCTGGCTCTTAGCATTCAAAATCTGATTTTTAAATGTGTTCAAATAATTTCATATTTTCAATTATACCATGAGGGCCAGAACACATATGAGTCTGTTACAAACAAGAGTCACCAATTTCAGGTCTGTAGTGAATTGGAAAAAGGGTCTATTAGTCCATTAGACTGTACTCGACTTAGGCCCATCTATAGCTTAGGGAAGAGATATCATCTTCTGGTCTACCTAGGTTTTAGGGATGTTTCCACTGTATCAAATAAAGGAAGAACATGTACTTGCTTAGCCATATCCACTGCACATGTATCTGTCCTCCAATGACCTCATATGGAGTGAAAATGGAGATAGATAGAAGAAGTGAGAGGTAGTGGCTGGTGGCAAGACAATAATCAGGTGCTCATGACCCTGGCTTTCTAATAAAATACATTTCAATTCTACCTTAAATGTTAATTAACACTCCATGCACTTTGAGGGGATTTCTGTAAATTTTTCTTGGGTTTTAGTCTATATAATTTGTTCCTTAACTCTTTTGTGGCATTTTGTATTTCAAATCCATTCAGGAGTGGCATGCTATTGAGGACTGTCCTATTTCCACATTAAACATGAAGAGTAGCATGATTATATGGAAAGCATTTCCTGTTGCTTGGCCTCTTGACATTTCCAGTATGCTCTATAGCTGAGCTGGGAAGTGGTTTTGTATGTTGTTGAAATTACTTGCAAAAAATAAGCAGGTCTGGAATCTCATTTCTTTTTTTCTCTAGAGAAAATCCATGTGCTCAATTGACATCAACACATGATAGAAATTGGTCACTCCCTGATATAGTCATTTAGGAATTATTGCTATTTTAAGGCCTATCACTATTTCCAGCAGTTGCTCCTACATTATTCATCAAAATACAGTCATCCAGAACTTCCTGACATATCAGTAGTCCTATTCCTGTTCTAAGTTCTGAACTCCCCAGGAGCCAGTCTTGCCACATAACAAGGCCATGATAGGGCAAAAACTCATGGGTGTTGCTCTAAGAAGAGGTAACAGTGCACTGTGCTTCCATCCCTAGATTTTTATGTTTCCTAAAAGTCTGGGTTTGTTTGGGAACTTACCTGAATGAAACCAAGCTGATTTGGATTCTGCCTCCTGCCTCTGCTAGTACAACTGTATCTTCAACTTCTTTTTGTGCAAGATGAGGGACAGGAACAGTGGAAGTGAAGAAGAGAGCAGAAAAGTAAAACACAGAGTTTGTTCTGAAATACACAGATGCAAAGAACAAAAAATATGAGGAAGAGAAAAATATGAGGCCACAGCAATGAATAAATAGGAGGGAATTAGGAAAAAAAATATGCTCAATGACAAGGTGCTCTTTCTTTTTTGACTTCTAAAGAGTATTTGAGTGTTTTACAGAATTCCTTCAGTTTTGTATTAGGGAACTCAATAAGATGAGGATTTTTTTTTTTATTTACTCCCTTTTCCCACTGCCCATTATGCTGGTTCACTATAGATTTTACATTCTTCTAGTTGCTAAATTAATGTCTCATAGGACAGAGTGCTCACTGATAGCTTTATCTTACATTCCTCCTACAAATGCCTTTGTTATTTTTTGAGGTTTGGAATCTCCAGGGTTTCAAAGCATGGATAACTGGAGATTCATTAACTTAAGCATTAATGAGTTTCTAAATAAAGGTTTGTATGGATGTAGCCTTACTTACGTAAAAAGTTGACCAACTTCAGAGAATAAATCAACCCAGCATGGCAGGAAAGAGCATATGAGGTCTCTGCAGCTGGGAGGACTTTTTAAAAATATATAATTGAAAAGATGTCATTTTAGACCAGAGTTTAGTGCATTAACAGTGATAGTAAGTAGTATGGACTGATTCCGGGCTATTGTTTGCCTAGATGACTAAGTTTTCATTTTTAATTAGCTTTTGTATTTCTTAAAGGCTAATTGCTTTTTTTTTTTTTTTAAAGTCAAGATTACTTGATTGCTAATGACAAGAGTATTATAGTAACATATTTTTAAAGAAAATTTCCAAATCCACCTAATTGGACAGAACTATATTATCTTTGAACTTTTGGTTTACAATAAAGTACGTATTTTTAAAACCAGAAATAATATTAATAAAATAATTTTTGTTTTGTTTTTGGCAAGATGATTGCTACTAATACAGTTAAGAAAACATAAACATTCATGGTTCTGTTTGGCTTTAACATATACTTTATGTCTCCATTTACTTATAACTGTCACAACTTTCTGAATTAATGCATTATAGCAACCAAGTAAATATGCTATATATAAAAGTGTTTTATGGATACCCGTTTGGTGGGTACATGCCATAAGGATTTTCCCTCTCTGGATCATCCTGAATTGCACTGTGTCATCCATTTTTTCTTATTGTAGTGACTTACTGTATACAATGTTTAGGTGCAGGGTTAACTTTAGGGTGTGGTTTTTGGCTGTAGGATGCAGATTTTTTTTTTTTCTGAAGCACTTATTGGCTCACAGATTAAACAGGTGATTAGGCATGTTCCCACTCTAACAAGCAAGCAGCTAAGTTAGACACCTCGGGTCCTTAATAAAATTATTATAGACTGCTTGAAGGGTGCAATGTTCTGAGCACATACTACATGCCAGGCACTGTTTGCAACAATGAACAAAACAGACAGAAAGCTTTATCCACAGGGGGCTTTTAGGCTTATATTCTAGGGGGAGAAGATGGATTATGAATAAGATGAATAAGTAAATTAAGTGGAATATTACAAGGCAGTATGTACAATGTGGGGTGAAACAGGAAGGGGTGCAGGTAATTGTATGAGAACTGCAATTTTAAAAAGGGAGACTACTGGTGGTCTTGCTAAGAAGATGATATTTGAACAAAGATTTGAAAAAAGTGAGGAAATGAGTCATAGGGATAAGTGGGGATGTGTGCACATAAAGACAACTCCAAGTTCAGAATCCCAGGGGTAGGAGTGTGGCTGGTATCTTTATGAAAAATCAAAGCCAATGTAGCATGAGAGGAGTGAGCCAAAAAAATAAAAAAATAAAAGCCACAAGGCAGTTAGGTTGGTTAGAGTGATAAGATGGGGTGACATTAGAGGGCTTCTGGACCCTCAGAAAATTTTTGAATTTTACTCTTCAGGAGGTGGGAAGGGGGATGCTAAGCAGGGGGATGTTGGCATCTCACTAGGGATCTACCAAGATCTACTGAATAGTGAATAGACAGAGGAGGGCAAAACAGAGGCTAGTGCAATGGTCCGGGCACAAAGAGAAATTTCTATCTATTGCCTTTAATGTTTCTGTGGTTACCACCCTTGAAAACTTTAGTTCACTACCCACATGGAGAAAACTATGGTCAAGCATTGAGAAGTCACTGAAGTTCTCTACTTAACTCCTTTCTTCACATTTTCCCCATAAAACTCTGTGACATTTTGGTAAATATGTAATTATACATGCAGCATCTTCATATGTTCGGTTCAGCAACCAATTAATAGAAACCAGATGTGCGGTGAGCCAGAATATGCTCTGGAGGTTGTCCTGAGAAAGTAAAGACATATTGATTTAGAGTGCACACCTGCAGTTCTTGCTGCTGTGTGCTGCTTCTGCTGCAGCTTTGACATCAGGTGCTTAAGGAAATCCTCGGCCTCCAAAATCTGCTCTTGTTGATGAAGCAGTGGAATGTTGGGTCAACAAGATCAGCTAATCACCTCATTGCAAAGCACAGAGCATTGGGAACGGTATCTTCCTATAAGAGGTCACTAAACCCCAACTGGTGTTTAACATGACCTGCTTGCTTTATAGTGAGTTTGAAGCAATCACTTCAAGTTATTTGTGAAAATAAAGACTCAGAAAATGTAAGAAAAGATAGGAATATTTGAAAGGTTGCAAGTAAAATTGTAACCTTCTTCTGTTTTTCCAATAAGCCAAGAATATGAATTTTCACTTAAAATGTGGTCATGTACATAAGACATTTAAAAGAGAGATAAAGAAAAAAGGCTTTATTAAATTAATAAATAGTCAAAGAAAAAGATGGAAATCTTGAAATTTATATTACTTCTAAGAATAATCCAAAAACATAGTCAAACAAAGCACTGACCACAGCTTAGATCAAGTGTTCTTGTTTATTTAAAACTTTTCTGCTTTATTGCTTAAGTGTTGAGTGAAATATGCACACTTAGAAGATTTTAAAAGATATTAAAAAGTCCAGTTATTATTGAGGATATTGGCCATGATTCCACCCTACCTTCAGCCTGAATTTGTTTATTTAGATTTTAGTTATATCCACCCAAATTATTACTTATAGATTATAAATGGAATCCTTACTTCTAATAATACTTTATTAATAAAGATTTTATTAACCTATCACACATAGTTTATTAACATTGGTTCTTCTCTTATATAAATAAATCCCAATTTCATATAAACCATACAATCCCCAAGATAGAATAATTTATGCACTTAGTAAGACAGGCAATTTGTGTTGTTTTTCTCTTGGTCAGGATGAACTTGGACTTTCTCCTTTTCATCAATAGACCAAGAATATTTTTGCAATGAAAGTGTTAGGACTAATAAATAGGCTACAGGAACAAACACATCGATAGAGAGGAGAGTTGTAAGTGGCTATGATAGGATGCACATCCTCTTAGGACTGGATAGAGTTGTCTTCAGTGCTGCCCACTCCTCCTCTTGATGTAGCAATGGATCGTGAAAAGAATACAGCTCTGCTGAATTTCTCTTCTTTCCTTAGCAATCACTTGGAATTTGTGTTCTTCCATTTCCTCTTCTAATAAAGCAAATTAATAGCATTTCTTCAAATATTAGGGTGATATAAATAGTAATATTTGATTTTTTAAAATCTCTAGACAAGATAAATGACTAGAGAGCAAGGAAACGCCTATGTTCTCTCTTTTTTCTTGTTTTAAGGGAAAAAAGAATGAATTGATTTCACTTGAAGAAACCCAGATGTCCTCAAGATAGGTCCTGTCTGCCAAAAGAGTTCTTTAGAAATTCTCTGATGAGTCAAAGTTCCAAGGTTCTTTCCCATGTTGGCTTGTGTGGTTCCCTAATATTGCTTTGAGTTAGGTCAGAGTGATAAGACATCTCTTATTAAAATGTTCCTATAATCCTCTCAGTTGTCAGATAATTCTAAATCTAGAATTTTTCCAAAATCTTATCCCAATAAATCATTTTTCAGTTCCCACTAATGCCTCAGCTGAGCTATAAACTAGACAATGAAGGGAATAATATTTGTATGAATATTTCAGATACTAATTGATTAATGATTGTTTCAAATAATAATTTGAAATATCTGTGTACAGTTTTCTTCAATATATGTTATATTATGTTTAACTAGTCTTCTGCCTATGATATCAGACATTATGCATTTGGACAATGTTTGTTAAACTTTATTTAATTATCTTTTATAGATTATTAATGAAGCATTTGAAAAAATGAATGAAAAGTATGTGCAGAGTAAAAAGTATCTGCTTCAGAACTGAATGGACATATATAATTTTTCTCCCTGGTAAGATTTCCCAGGGACCCTCCTCTGAAGTAGTCATTTAAATGATAGTGATCTTTGGATGATGCTTTAGGATTAGATAATAAGGGTATGACTCATAAACATGTCATTTAAACATGGGAACAAGTAACTAGAACCCACTCTCTAGCCAAAACCTCTCATTTTTTATGGGTTTTTCCACCCCCACATGAATAGCATACACCTCCAGTCTTTAAACTGGCAGGTTTTCTTAGAAAAATGACCAATTCTGTGATGAGGAATACCTAAATCCCACAAGTAAAAGAAGCAACCTGTTATTACTCTTCCTGTTCAGCATATGAAAAGCAAAAGTATGTGAGAACCAGACCCAACCTGTAATTTGGTAGCCAAACAACAGATCTGTGCTGTAACAGGAAAAATAAAAATATAGCTCTCCTTTGGTATTCTTGGCTGGTCTGCCCTGGAGGAGTGAAACGTTGCTTGATTTTCTTGCTTCCAGAACAATGTTCTCGTCTGCCACTATACTTCGACTAAAGAAGCTTATGACATGGGAAGTTCAATGCTTGTATCCATTCCAAGGACTATGATTGAGAAGGATATGGTGTGTGTTTGCTCTGTCACATATAACACCTTCCTCTACTGATCACACACTTTCTCCTAAGTGCATTTTAGGGTTGAACTACTTAGGCTGTGTTTTTTCCCCCACTCTCTCTAAGTATGTAATAAAAGATAAACTGAGGCACATTAACATTTGCTAGGTTTAGTTGAGCATTTATCAGTTTGAATTTGGGCAGCGCCAAACCAAAGGTGGTTAGGAGCACTGCACCAGCAGGAGTTAGACGTGAGGTTTTTGAACAGAAGGTGGGAAGCAAAGTAAGGAGATTACCTAATTGGTTATAGTTTGAGCAGATGTTTTGTTTGGAAAAGCCAGCATGGCTGTTTGGGATTGGTTGATCTTAAGTGTCATTTTTGCTGATTCGAGTACAATGGCTCTGGTTTAGAGTTTAGTTTGCTTATATAGGCCGCCAAGGCCCTAAGACACCTCAGTCTAGTGGTCTCCTTGTTTAATTACTTTAACAATAAGAACACATTTAACCTCACTATTGGAATAATCAGCATTCCTCACATTCATGATTGACTACAACTTGCTTAGTGATAGAAAAGACAGATCTTCCCATTTTAGTCTTTAATGCACTAAAGAGGCGATTGATGATAGCCTTTTTTTTAAAAAAAAATCAATACCACAGATACATGTTGAGTCTTTTGAATAAGGTAATATCATATTTAGATTTATCATTTTTCACTATGAAAAAATACATATGTGTATGTACACATTCACACACACACACACATATATATACATATATATATGTAATATATATATATATATATACACATACACACACACACACACACACACACACACACACACACACATAAGAGGCCCAGTGCACAAAATTCGTGCACGGGTAGTGTCCCTAGGCCTGGCTGGAGAACAGGGCCAATCTGTGGGTGACTGGCGAGGCAATTGGGGGGCCCCTGCTGGTACCCACCTTGGCCAGCTTGGCATTGCCCACTTGCCAGCCCCGCTCCCCACCACCGGTCACCTCCCTCTGTGGGGCAACCGACGGGGTGATGGGGGGTGGGCCCTGCTGGCACCCGCCTTGGCTGGCCTGGGGCCTGTGGGCTGGGGGCAGCTCCTGCATTGAGTGTCTGCCCCCTGATGGTCAGTGCACGTCATAGTGACCAGTCATTCCACTGTTCGGTCAATTTGCATATTAGGCTTTTATTATATTAGATACCTACATATCTATACATATATATATACATATGTAAAACACATCACCTATATAAGTATATATGTGTAGGTAATTTAACTGAGGATATTCATATTTGCCTTGGTCTCTATAATAAGAGTAAAAAATGAAGACTATGCTTATTCTATAACTGTTATTCAAGACAAGATTTTTGTCATAGATAAGTGAAAAGAGGAGAATTACACACATTTGTAAGAGAAATATATTTTAATCTATGCAGAGTCCCCAAAGCACAAATCATTCCATCAGAATGTTGGAAATCTGAAGCTCCAAAGAAAGTCTTGTTGCCTTGCTGATAGCTCTTCTAGTAAGTGATCTAAGTCAAACCAGGGATTTGACTCAGGCCAGTAATTTTCCCTTACTCCAGCTTGCCTTGTAAACTGAGGTATTTAGACCTTAGGTCTTACTTGTTTCTTACTTCCTTAGCACTCAATTCTACTGCCCTTTTTATTGAGTAGTGTGTATATACGAATCAAACCTTGACACTCTAAAGAAAATGTGAAAAATTACTTCCATTATTAAATAGAATTGTATCAAAATGATAAGATTTTGTGTGCAGTATGCCTTCATAAGACAGTTTTGTAAGATGGATATTAAAGTATTTTCCTAATAGAGCGGAAATCAAAGGAATGTTTTGGTGGGTTCATTTGTTATGAGAAGGAATAAAATGTTACTAATTCTGGCCCTGGCCAGGTGGCTCAGTTGGTTGGAGCATCCTCCCATACACCAAAAGGTTGCTGGATCAATTCCTAGACAGGGCATATTGCTGGTTTGATTCCCGGTTGGGGTGTGTACAGAGACAATTGATTGCTGTTTCTCTCTCACACATCAATGATTCTCTCTCTCTCTCTCTCTCTCTCTCTCTCTCTCTCTCTCTCTCTCTCATCTCTCTCAAATCAATAAGCATATCCCTGTGTGAGGATAAAAAAATGTCACTAATTCTAGCAAACCTCTGTATTTAAAATATGTGTAGTAAGATGAGACAAACACTAGCTTTATCTATCTTCCCTAGTTTGGCCCTACATTAGTGAAGTTGACCTCTGTGTTTCTAAAGGGCTAAGTGGACATTATTTCCCCATTCACTTCTGGACTAGGAAAGAGGAAGGCAGGTGAAGTAAAAGACTTTTATGCTTCAGGACCTTTGATGAAGATTGGTGAGAGTGTGAGAGCTGAGCTAGTGCTTTGAGTTGATGAGGCTGTGTTACAAAGGGGTTTGGAGAAGAGAGGTGTTTTTAGGGTGTTGCAAGTTTTCCTGAGGCTAAGAAATTGACTTGATATCTTCTCTACCCCTCCAGGGGTAGTTTTGCTTAAACCTGATATGCCACCTCATCACTTATGAGGTGGTTCACAGCTTCTGAAGGTGAGAACTAACCATTAACAACTATGGCCTTGAGGGTCCCAGCAATGTTCAATGTGCACTGATGACTAGTGTGCCCTGCATCAAGTGTTCTGGAATGACCCAAGGGGAAATTATAACTAAATAACAACTTAATTCCAGAAAGACAGGAGGGAATTCTGAGCAGATTGTTTTGGTAAGAGAAAAATAAAAAAAGTTGAGGACTAGATTTAATTTATATAACAGACAACCTAGCTCACTCAGATGGGTTCTCTTCCCGCCACCCCCCCCCCCTCCACCCCATGTGCATGTCCTTCATCCAAACTTTGAAGTGAGAAAGATGAGTTGAAGAAAAAAACAAAAACCCTAGGAAAATTATTTCCTGGCATCTCACCCAGGAATGAGTGATGAATAGAGCCTGGAAACAACTTTAAAAGCCATTTTCTTTGCTCATGTGAGGTCGTGAGGTTGCTCTATGAAACTCTCTGGGTACTAGAATGAATGAAAATGGCACAAAACACACCCAAGTTCTATCATTGATTTAAAGTGATTGATGGCAGGTCTTGTCTGATTGTGCTATATTGTCCAACCATCCATCATTCCAAACAAACACTGCACTCCATAGTCCAATATACTAGTACACTTACATTGGCCAAAGAGTTGAGGATTTATTTTTTTTCCCAGAGAGCAGTTGGTTGCGGGCTGGGGGGAGGAAGAGAACATGCTGCTTCCTATTACGAAACTGCAAAATAGCTGTCTGTTAGAAGGAAAGTACGCTGATGACACATGCTAAATTCTTGTTAAGTTTATGTAGGAGTGTGTTCATTTCCATTGAGCAAACCACATTTCCCACACTTTCCTCAAGCCGTGTCTTCCTCAAGCTTTTTCACAATGCCTAACATTTGTCATGATTCCTAGGCCAATCCTGGTTTGAGACAGGAAGTTAATTTTTGTAGAATACCTAACAAATTATTATAAAAGTATTTCTTACTCATTACCCAAAACGTAGAAGATAAAGGAAAGTATGAAAAAAGGAATAAACATCACACATGATCCTCTCTGATCACACATCTTAAAGGGTATCCTCAGTCTTTCCTTCCACGCGATGTTTCCTAGTTGTTGATATTTATACCTAGTTATCTATAATTATATATTTTCTCCCTATAATATAAAAGTAAGGCCACACTGTATATGAAGTTTTGTGTTCTTTTCCCACCATACACAATATTATATTTTGAGTGTTTAGTAAGGTCATTGCAAAACTTTGTAATGCTTGATTCTTTGGGGAGACAGGGAGTGTTAGAGTCTCCTGACTCACTCTTTTGGGTTAATGAGGCTGCATAGAGTTGTGCTGTTGGAGCATTAAGGATCAGCCTGCCCATTCTGAGTCACCATCACTGCTTATCTCACCCATGACATGGTATCTCCTGTTTACCTCTGGGTTCCAAGGCTGAGCTCAGAATCTAGCTTGTCCCTTAAGTCCTACAGTGCCGCCAGTCACATAAAATTTCAGGTCTAGGTGCCATACAAAATCCCTAGAACTTGGCTTTTACCTCAGACATTATTTAGGCCCCTATCTTCATACAGTAAAGGGGCTTTGCTCTTACCAGGTATAGTACCTCTTTATCTCTCTTTTCTGAACCCCTGCTTTTTTCTAGAAACAAGAGAGGAATGCTGTCCTGGCTCAACATATGAATGCCACTAGCTTAGATCCTAGCCCATCCATCCCTGATTCCCTGATGCCATAGTATGATTATCTCTTAGCAAGTCACACTGTGTCTTAGACCCTGGGATGAAGCCTGTATGATGAATATGTATAGTTGTATTTCATGGGTACACTTTTTCCTACCAGTTAGCATTTACCAGGCCTTCTAACATCATCAACTCTTAAGTACTATAAAAAAAAAAAAGATTCCCTGTGGCTATAGTTATATGTAAGCTAGTTAGATGAAGTGAAGCTAGTTAGGTTCACTTTCTACCATTCTCTTTAAAACTTTATCCTAATTGGCTTATTTGAAAGCTAGATTTTCTTACTTTAAGAAGCTCCTTTAAAGGAAAGCTTTATCTATGAATTTTAGGGTTCACATTTCCCAAGGTGCTTCATCTTGGCTCCTTACCCTAAGTGAGTGGTTCTCAACAGGACTGGGCTTGACTTTGCCCCATGAGGGACAGCAGACAATGTCTGGAGATATATTTTATTGTCATGGAGGAATATTATAATCATCTTTTAAGTAGAGGCCGGAGTGATGCTAAACATTCTATAAGGCACAGGACTGGCACATATAACAAAGAATTACCTGGCCCAAAATGTAAATAGTGCCAAGTTTGAAACACCTTGACTTAAGCTGTCTATATCATGTCCCATAAGCTAAGGTGACCAGATCGTCCCGCTTTTGGCGGGACAGTCCCGATTTTTAACCATTTGTCCCGCGTCCCATGGCATTTTAAAAAAATCTTTCCAAAAATAGAGACTTTTTTAAAACGCCATGGGACGCGGGACAAATGGTTAAAAATCGGGACTGTCCCACCAAAAGTGGGACCTTCTGGTCACCTTACCATAAGCATATGAGGCCACACACAACTGTGGTTCAAGGCATGCTATACTTGCTTTTGATGATTCTTAGAGAGACACTCAATGTCCCTCCACCTACCTAACTCACTAGTGAGTAGTTGAAAGAATTTTAAAGTGAACATCTGTATAGGCACCTCCTAGATTCTGTAGCAATGCTCTATTTGCTTTATCACATATCTAATTATCCATCTGTTCACCTTAATTTTTGATGCACTTCAAAGTATGTTCTAGTCATCAGTATACTTCACCCTTAAGTAGTTCAGCTTGCATATGATTACTAGAATTTATACTTAATATATTTGCTTACATATTTTGTGATAAAATGCACAAAACTTAAGTATACCATTTAATGAGTTTTGAGAAATGCATATACCCATGTCACCTAAATCAGAAAGATTTTTTTAAAGAACAAAGCTGAATTCATTACCCATTAAGACTGATCTAAGTTCCATGTTTGAGCAGATTCCATACAACATAGTCTTCTGTAGATATTTTACATATCTGGATTATCTAAGAAGTTATTTTAGAAGCATAGAATACTCTATTTAGATCTTCAGTAAGGGCCCAGAAACCTACGTCTTCAAAACTCTCCAGTTGATTCTGAAAATTAGCTAAATTTTGAAATCTCTTTTCTAGTTTAGTGTGCCCCAAGCTTGGCTTATAACATTCATCCAAGGGGGTGCTTGTTAAATGTCCAGATTACTAGGTCTTTCCCCTGGAAATTCTGATTCACTTGGGATAGTCAGGACTCAGAATTTGGATTATCATTTTCATTGTTGTATTTTATTTAGCTATTCACTCATTCATTCTCTCATTTATCAAACACATATATGTTGAGTGCCTACTATATGTGAGATAATTCTGGTCTTTGGGCAAGTGTAAAAATCAGTTAATCAAATATAAAATAATATTAAGGTTGAAAACAGAATATGACTTAGAAATATTGAGTGGTAATTTTAATCACAACTTCCCTCCTAACCCCTTCTCCTTCTCCCACAAATGGTGCTGTAGTCAAATGTACAATGTAGACACTGTATTCAAAAATGGAAGACTTATCCTGAGTTGTCCAACACTCATCCACAAGCCAGGAGCTTGAGTTAGGAGAAAAGAGTTCTGTCAGGTTACAGAAGCATAATCCTGGAGCCTTGGCCACATCTACAACCTCAATTTTTTGAAGAGTCTTGTGTCAAAAATAAATTCATGATTAATGAAAAGGACTCTGTAGTGTTTTTCTAATCACTTGGCCATGTCATTGTCATTTTATATATCCATTTTTGTGGGGTGTTTTAAGGTCACTGCCTCTCATTATCCTAATATGAACTCATGAAATTGGGAAAGTAAAATTAGACACCCCCCTTCCCCACTTCAGCCTGAGCATCCTCATACAGATTTACTGAAATGATGAATGAATTATTCAGAAAAGTAGTAATATACCTTTTTACTATGATGGGGAATTCAGAAGGGTTCACCAACACCAATCCTCCCAGCACCTCTATGTGTTCACCAAACCAGAATTTCTTATAATTTTCTACATTAAGCAGAATGATGGGAGTGGTAAGGTGGGTATATACAAACTGCTATAGGATTATAGAACAGGGAGTTTTATATCTGTCTGAGATTTAAAGCACTGAGGGTGGAGGTGGCACTGGGAAAATAATACTCTAGGAGAAGGGATGGACATGGGCAAAGGCATCATGGGAAGTATGAGACATACTTGGAATTGCAAAGTTATATGTTTTCATTGAAGTGTAGTGGGTGTCAGAAGGATCAATGAGTAAAGAGGCTGGAAATGTAGATTTAGGCCAGATTATAGCAAGCTTTGAATTTTAAGTCTGAGTTTAGGCTTCATTTTATGGGCAATAAGGACCCATGGAGCTGAGTGTGTTATAATCAAAGCTGCATTATAGCAAATTACTTTGGCAGCAGCTTGAGGGATAAGAGGCAGCATGGACTTAAGACTCAGAAGACCAAATCTGTGTGCTGCACCAGCCGTGTATTAGCTGACTGAACCAGAATAAGTCACTAAAGCTTTCCACACCAGTTTCCTCATTTGTGAAATGGGCGAGGTAATACTTACTTTGCAGGGTTTGAAATGGACTTGAGATAATGGATTTGAAAGACCAGTACAAAGTATTCACTGGGAAAAAGGCAATATTGAAATCAGGATTATTTAAAAGGGTTTCTCAATAGTTTGAGTAAAAGCCATGAGTGCTTGGAGAAGAAGGAAGGAATCTATATATATATAAAAGGTTAATATGCTAAGTGTCCCTCCGACTGTCTGACCAGTTGCTATGACATACACTGACCACCAGGAGGCAGATGCTCAACGCAGGAGCTGCCATGACGCACACTGGCCATTTACAAAGAAACAGCACTGCGGACCTGGCACCTACAAAGCAATACTCGGCTTCCCCCAAGTGGGACACAGGCCCTGCCACCACCACAGAGAAACAGCCCACCAAATCGCAACCAATTCTGCCGAGACCTCATGGAGCAAAATGTGGCCCACAGACCAGCCCAGCCCAGACCAGAAACGGTTGTTGTGGGTGCTGGCTAATGACGTCATGTAGCAATGCCCAGCTTCCTCTCCCTAGTGACTAGCCTCCTTGGAGTTTCTTCAGCCCAGGAGCACAACTTGCTTTATAGCCAGGTGCAAACATTTTACACTTTAGCCAAATGTCTGTGAAGCATTTTCCCATGCTTCATCTCATTTGATCCTCACATAAGTCCTGGAGTAGGTAGATAGGAGACTCAGTAGAATGCTATTTTCTTCTCATTAGCCAGAAAACAGAGATTTAGAAAGTTTAGAAACTTAACCCAACTGAAAAGAAGTAAGAAATGGTGGACCTTGAAAATGCCTTCAGGTTTTCTCAGTGTGCAGAATATAGTCAAACACTGCTGCAGTTAAATATTTTACCCTTTGTTCTCCCTGTGTGACCTACAATAATAATCTGCTTCGTGTTGATACTGCTGTGTTACTGACAATTACCTGAAAGAGAAGTTGGGGTGCTTCACTTAGCTGGAAAAAGTTTAGCTGCATCAGAAAGCAGGTCTAATTAAGCAAGTTTATTTTATATATAAAAAAGGCTAAGTTGACTCGCACATGCACGATGCATACAAAACTCTCACTGGCGTCAATCACAAGCGTGTGTTTCGATCTGTCATTGTCGATTGTGAATTTGGTTGACACTTTTATTATAGAGAAAGGTCAGATAGTGATATTAAAATATTTCTTCTAATTAATTTTCTTTCAATGTGCACAAATCCGTGCACCAGTACACTAGTATTAAATATACATATAATTTAAAAATGTAGGAAATGAAAAATAAAAAAATGATATATGTTGACAATTGGCGACAGCAAGGATGAAAATGCCATAAGAGGGAGGAGTACATAAGAAGGAAGATATTTGGTAATAACAATAAGAATCACATATCACATAGAATTTAGTTTTTCAGCTAGTTATTTCTGAAAATAATAGTAATTATAACAGCTAAGAAATAAATAACACTTAACTATCATATAACTCCTCATGGTAGATACTACATTAGTTATTATATACTAGAGGCCCGATACATAAAGCTCTGTGCAAGAGTAGGCCTTCCTTCCCCTGGCTGCCGGCACTGTCTTCGCTCTGGCCCGGAGCTGCCTTTCTGCCTCTCGCCTTGTTGTGTCAATTTGCATATTCCCTCCTTATTGGCTGTGGGCGCCGCCATATTTGTGGTGGAGTTATGGTCAATTTGCATATTCTGTCCTTATTAGATAGGATTATCCCTATTTTAAAAATTAAGAAACTGAGGTAAAGATAGACTAAAAAATTGCCTGAGGTCATATAATTACAAAGTATCTGAATCAAGTATTGGTCTCAGGCCATCTGACGCCAGAATCAGGGAACATAATCACTATGCTATACAAAAAGGGTTAACATCCTGAAAGAATTTCTTGATCATAGCTTTGCTGAAGAACTGGTCAGACCTGCCTGGTCTACTATGGAGATTGGTTAAGATATAGAATGTCAATGATTTCTTACTGAAACAGATACAAATTTTAGTCAACAAACTAAGATATTTATCTTTGTTTTCTTTAAATCAATTTGAAATCAGCAAATCCCCTGTTCTAACATGGATTTGAGGTGAAACCACAAATCCTCCTTTCCATAATGTTCTGACCCCTTCACAGGACTGTGCCACTAACAGTTTCTGATACACCTAACCTCTCTCCGGAGTTTAGTAGGTCTCTCCCTCTTTCTTACTTGCCGCTTCATTTGGAGGAATTCTTCTTCTCCTTCTTTATCATGACACCAACAATAGTTTTTCAGTGAATTTTGGTTTTTGCAAAGAAAAGGAAAATACCTCCACTTTTAAGGCCGCAAGAATATGATTCAGGGGCCCTGGCCAGTTAGCTAAGTGGTTAGAGCTGCAGCCTATGGATGGAAGGGTCATAGGTTTGATTTCTGGTCAAGGGCACGTACCTTGGTTGCAGGTCCCAATGGGGGAAAAATATCCTCATTTCTTGAGTGAGCATTAAAAAAAGAAGAAGAATATGATTTAGGGAAACATATAACAAGAGATTGAATCAGTAATTTAAATCCTCCCAACAAAGAAACCCAAACCAAGTTGATTTCACCAGAGAACTCTGCCAAACATTTAATAAGAATTAGTACCAGACCAGCTGGTGTGGCTCAGTGGTTGAGAGTGGACCTATGAACCAAGAAGTCGTGGTATGAATCCTGGTCAGGGCACATGCCCAGGTTGCATGCTTAGGCTGGATCCCCAGAGTGAGGCATGTAGGAAGCAGCTGATCAATGATTCTGATCATTGATGTTTCTATCTCTCTACCCCTCTTCCTTCCTCTCTGAAATAAATAAAAATAAAGGATTAGTACCAATTCATCAGAAACTCTTTAATAAGTTAGAATAGGATATAACACTTCCCAACTCATCCTGAGAGTCCAGTATTACCCTAAAACCAAACCCAGAAAATAAATCACTAAGTAAACTATATACCTAAGTAGATTACAGAAAAATGTATGTTATGAGTATAGATGCAAAACTCCTCAATAAAATACCAACAAATTATGTCCAGTAACAAAACTCCTCAATAAAATTCCAACAGATTATGTCCAGTAAAATCTATACTCTATGATCAAATGAGATTTATCCAAGAAATGCAAGGTTTGTTTAGCATCTGAGAATCAATTAATGGAATACAGAATGTCAATAGCATAAAGGGCAAGAACTAAATTGTCATCTCAACAAATTTAGAAAAAAAGCAGTTGGCAAAATTCAACACTTTGTCATGATAAGACCACTTAATAAACTAGAAACTGAAGGGGTCTTCCTCAACTTGAGAAAGGACATCTATGAAAAACCCATACATACCATCAAACTTAGTGGTGAGAGACTGAATGCTTTCCTCCTAAGATCAAGAAGAAGACAAGGATGTTACTCTTGACACTTATATTCAACATTTTCTGGAGGTTCCAACAAGGATAATTAGTAAAGAAAAAAATAAAAAACACCATGATTAAAAAGAAGCATTTAAACTATGTGTATTTGCAGAAGCCATGGTCTTGTATATAGAAAATACTAAATAATCCACTAAAAATGTTAAAATAAATAAATGAGTTCAGCAAAGTTTCAGGGAACAAGATCAAAATACAAAATAAATTGTATTTCTATACACTTCAGTGAACAATCTAAAAACAAAATTGAGAAAGCAATTTTATAAAAAAGAATAAAATACTTAGGAATATATTTAGCAAACAAAGTGCAAACTTTACACTTTTTAAAAAATATATTTTTATTAATTTCAGAGAGGAAGGGGGAGGGAGAGACAGAAATCAATTATGAGAGAGAATCATTGATAGGCTGCCTCCTGCACGCCCCCTAATGGGGATGGAGCCAACAACCTGGACATGTGCCCTGACCAAAATCGAACCCAGGACCCTTCAGTTCGCAGTCTGAGGCTCTATCCACTAAGCCAAACTGGCTAGGGCTATACTTTTAAAACTTAAAGTTTTTGAGAGAAATTAGAGATTATTTAAATAAATTGTAAGATATCTGATGCCCCTGGGTCAGATTTAATATTGTTTAGATGGCAATGCTCACCAAATTAATCTACAAATTCAACACAATTCTTATTAAAATCCTAGATGTTATCTGTTCAGAACTTGACAAGCTGGTTCTAAAAATCACTTAAGGTACCCAAAATTATTTTTAAAAAAAGATTTTGGAAAAGAAGAACAAAGTTAAAGGACTTACACATTTTGTTTTAAAAACTTACTACAGCCGTAGCTGGTTTTGCTCAGTGAATAGAGCATCAGCCTACAGACTGAAGGGTCTCAGGTTTGATTCTGGCCCAACGCACATGTTGGGGTTGCAGGCTCAGTCCCCAGTAGGGGGCATGCAGGAGGCAGCCGATTAATGACTCTCTCTCATCATTGATGTTTCTATCTCTGAAATCAATAAAAATATATTAAATAGCCCTAGCTGGTTTGGCTCAATGGATAGATCGTCAGCCTGTGGACTGAAGGGTCCCATGTTCGATTCCGGCCATGGGTACATGCCTGGGTTGTGGGCTGGATCCCCAGTAGGGGGCCGTGCAGGAGGCCGCCAATCAATGATTCTCTCTCATTGATGTTTCTATCTTTCTCTCCCTCTCCCTTCCTCTCTAAAATCAATAAAATATCTTAAAATGTATATATATATTAAATAAATAAATACTACAGAGTTACAGCACTCAGGACAGTTTGGCACTGGCAAAGGACAGACATTTGGATAAATGGAATAGAATTGAAATTCCATAAATAAACCTTTGGGGGGAAAGGTGGAGGGTAATATTTTCTTCATGATTCCCTCTGGAATAAGTTTGGAATGATATGACTATGATCAGTTGGAATGTACATTTTCCAGTTGAAGTTTGGCAATTGAATAATGTCACTGCATAGAAAACAGACAGTACTTCTCCACTCCCTGATAGAATTCTCTACATCCCTTCCCACCACAGGCCCCAGGTCAACCACCTGGTGCACTCCCTGGACAGGAAAACAGCTGATTTAAATACACACTGAGGTATACACTATTCAACTCCCAAATTTTCCTGAAGCTCAAAGGACCTTGAAGGGTTAGTGAACTAGAGTATCCCCAAAGAATTTCTTCAACCTCTGAAAACAGACCCAGCCAAGTACCATGTTACCTAAGATTAAACTTTAGAGCAAGGCCAGGCAATTTGTTAAGAGAAACTGCCTAAGCTCCAATAATAAAACTATGATTCGGTCATTATCGTTACTATGAAGTAGCAACTGTTTTAAAGATTATCTCTTGAACCAGAACCAGAGATTAGTATTTTAGGAGAGTTGGGAGGGTTTAGTTTAGATTTAGGAAGATGTAAAGTACATTCAGAAGCATCAAATTTGAGAGAGTATTAAAAGGAAAAAAATGTTGTTTTAAATAAATTATCAATAGGAAAACAAATTGAATTGCTGCTGTGACATATGGAGCAGGAATGAGACAAAACCAAACCAATAATTAACCTTACAATATGTGAGACTGAAGGAAATTAAAGTAAAATGAATATGAGTGGCTTGAGTTTATTTTGGAATAGAGAACCTATTTAATAATGAGGCAACTGCCCAGACTGAAAAGAAATGTTTGGGGAAGGATGAAGAAAAGTTTATAAAGGCCCAATTTATTGAGCTCTTAAATTATGATCATATTGGAATGAATTTCAGAAGTTGTGATTATTAAAACTACTTACTACTCTTCATTCTTATCCTGCCAAATCCTGCTAGTTAAAGAGCACACACCTATTGTAAAGAAATTTAGAGAATCCAAAAACTTTATTAACTGTCCCCCAAAGCTTAATGACTATAACAAAAATCAGTTTTGCCTACCTTTCAAATGTCATTTTCATCTCCACAAGTCCGTAAACCATGGATAGAGTCATACTGAAAAGAAGAGCCAATAAGTTACAAATGTTCTGAAGATATTGTAATATTCATCTACAATGAGGAAGCATTTCCCACTGACCCGCCCCCTCTCCCCAGAATTCTATCAAATATAGATGATATGTGCTATGAGACTAGAAAATCCCAATGAAATCAAGACCTAAGTTTCTAATCATAATTCTTAAGAAGACCAAACAGATAAATTTTATTTTCTCTAAATTAAAAACACAAGTAGATGAATTTTATATTTTGGATGTTAATATTAAAGAGAATGCACAAGTTTTGTGGTAAGAGATGGGATAAGAGAGAAGGAAAGGCAGGACAAGGAGGCAGCACCACTGGAAATACACTGATAGATTAACAATTACAAAGTTAACAAGAAGGTAATTGCCTGCAAATTTTTACAGGAGAAGGTTAATCTAAAATGACATGAGTCCTGAAAAGGTTAGCTGTCACATTCAATAGCAAAGCCACGCAGTGGTCACTGGCTACCTAAGGGGAGGAGTTGGTCAATTACTTTATCCAGTTCACATACTTTCCTGAAAGATCAGCTCTTCCAGTGTCTTTGGCTGGTATGCATTAGGAGGGCTTGCCGTGCCGTGGAAGGTTCTGTTAGCCTAGCTAGCAGCAGGTCCTGATTGGCCATGGGAGAATCTGGGCTAAATGGTATACATTTCCAATGATGTAAAAGTAAATTAGAGAACAGGGCAAGTTATTACACCAGAGAACGTGGGGCAATGGGGAATAATAAAAATCAGGCTACTCTAATTTCCTTTGAACAACTAAATATATACAGGTCATTATTTCCTGTAATCCACAGGCCTCCCAGTGCAAGTCCTGGCCCCGCGTTAGAGCCTCTGAGACAAAAACAGCAAAATGCAGTGTGGAGAGAAATGAAAAAGGCTGTAATGCTATATAACGAATGGATTAAGAACAGTTTTCAGATGCTGAATTTCTTCTCATGTTGGAATGTTAAGTTAGACAACCGGGGAGAAAATCTCACCTTGTTTGAAAAATTCAGATGTATCCCTGACAGTCATTTTTCTTCATATCCCCTGGAGTCTGTTCCTGTATATCGCTGAAGTGGCTTTTCTTTGCCAAGGCTGGATCATAAAGGGAATCACCATTTCTTCTTGAATGGGGTTTAGGCTGTACTTAACCTTATTTCTCTGGAGACGGATCCTAATCTGTAATTTCAAGTCTATGCCAAAATTGTTCTGTTTTCCCAGGAGCTACAGCATGCCACTTTTATAGGAATGAGGAAGTCTCTTTTCTAGTCTTAGGTAGGTCTGCACATCGCTCCCAATGTATGAGGACTTCTAGGCAATCAGAGGAGGCTACTTACAGACCCCTGGCCTCCTATGTGTTGCCAAGAGAATGACTGAGAAAGATTCAGCCTTTAGCAGTGCTGTTGGCTACATGGATCCATTCCACCCAAACCATCTGATGAGCTTTTAAATATGTATGCTGATTCTCGGGCATCAAACTTGCTGAGAGATGGAACCCAGGAACCATCTATAACAATAAAAGTGGTAATTAGACCAGATGGCCAAACAGTGGAACAACCGTCCAGACAACCTTCCAGATGAAGCCGGGGCAGCTGCGAGGGCCGAGGCAACTGGGGCTGCGAGGGCTGAGCCCCTTGCAAGAATTTTGTGCATCGGGCCTCTAGTTTTAAATAAGGGACCTAGCTGATTTTATAAACAGTAAAGTTTGACACCACTGCTAGCCATCCTTTATATGTTTATAAACCTTATCCAAAGGGACTTCTAGGGATCTTCGTTATCATATTTGTATCTGGAGACATCTAGAACTAAATTCATCACGGCTGAGCCAAACTTTTCCTGCATACGCTATAATATTGTGAAGAATAGGATATCTTCCCATGATACTAAATTCTGGCACTGCTACATCAGCCTATAATGGTCCTACTGCCCCTTCTTGTGTCCTTTTTAGTTTTACCCATGGAATTATGAATCATCCATGAAGCTTTTCTCACATGGGGATTCTTGGCTTCCAAGCAACTGGACTAGGACAGAAGGGCTGAGTGATGGTAGAGAATTGTCACTCTTGAAGGATGGTCTGGGGACACCAATATCACACCTGGTCGTGGCAGATCTGTCTGGATAGACTGGAAAATATCAGCTTGTGGCAAAGTTTGAGTTGAATCCCTAGAAAGCTGGCAGTGTTGATCCAGGAGTTCAGCTTAAGGGATGGAGGGTAGTAAGTGAGAGACAAAGGGAGGTCTTCTGGCTAGGAAACAGATTAGATATAACCATCTAATGTATGTCTAATCATAAGTTTCTTTACTATCAAATATGTAGATAAACACATAAGGTGTCCCATTTTACCTGGGGTAGTTCTGGCTTGGGCCTCTGACCCAGTGCAGTCATTGGTTTGCTTCCCCTTCACTCTTGAAGGTATTCAGTTTGGATAGAGATGGTATGCATGTATAGTAATATCTGGCCCTCCCATTACCTTTGCTGGTCCTAAGAAGAGGCCACATATCCATGTTCTATTATTAGAAGATTACAAAGCCCTTGTAAGGGCTTAGAGCAAATTTTAATAAGTGAGAGGAATGAGGTCCCATTGGAACTGGTTGTGGAGTGGGGAAAAGGTGGCATCCAAGAGCATGATGCAGAATAGGAATTTGAGGACAAGTTGGCTTCAGGACATATCTGGGACTATAAAAAGTCCCATTAGTTCAGATAGTTCTTCTTTCTTTACAAAAAGAGTTATGTTTGTATTCAAAGCAATAAAATATTTAGAAATTATAAAACCATTAAGTGCAATTATTTTTTAACTTTTCTTGATTAAATAATAATGCACTTATTTTTAACTTGTCTTGATTATTAAATAATAATTTTGAATATTTGATCATGTTTGAAAATCACAGTTTTACTCTTATTTACATGGTATTAACATTTATAGCAACATTTTCCAGTTTTTCCCCCATCATCTTTGGTAATAGTCTAAATATTATTCATGATATATTAGAAAAATATGTTTTCAGGAAATGTTATACTAGAATCATAGAAAACTGGGCATCTCTATTTAAAGAAAGTCACTGTCATAGGTTCTGTTAGATCTGGGAAGCAGAGGAGAAAGTTAAACAAATTGGGGCTCATATTTTAAAATTGGGGGGAAAAGACACTTTCATAAATCTGAGTTCTGCTGTCACTGCCAGCAAATGTCTCTGAGAAAATAAACATATACATCCCCTCCAAAAAAAAAAAAAAGTGAGAACAGGATTTTTCCCCCTCTCTTAATTTGCTGTTTGTTTCTAAAAAAAACCCACCCCCACATAGGTCACTTGGAATTCATTTTGTCTACATCCTGGACTGCACGTAGGGAGACACACAAAAAACGCCTGGGATCTGAGAAGAGGAATGTGGCAGGGCATGGGAACTGTAATGTCGTGGTGGTCACCAGAGCATAGTTTGGCTTGTCTTAAAACAAGCAAGCACTAGTGGACCTTTGGAAAACTAGCAAATTAGTCTCACTATCAGGCTACCTATCAGAGCCTGGCTGCCTGAGAAAAAGTGTGTGGGTTTGGAGCGGCAGCCCCAGGCGCTGGCAGGCCCTGCCTGCCTCCTGACTTCCAGGGCTGTGCAGAGACCTCTGCCCCTCGCCGGTGTACTGTTTCAGTTCATTTCAATAATTAAACAGTTCAAGGACGGCAAGACTTTCGTGTTGTCAAGAGAAAGTCAGGGCAGTGGGTTTTTGTGTGTGTTTTTTTTTAATACTAAAATCAGAATGTTTGGCTTTAATTATATTAGCTAGTGCCTGTTCATTAATTTTCCCAATCATACGGAGACATGTTTGGGAGAAAGATTGGCAATGGGTTAACGTGGTTATTAAGGCAGGGCATTTCAAAGGAATGGGATCCGAACCCTGACAAAATCAGATGTCTGAAATTTCAATCAAAGCACCCTGGGTTCCCGTGGCAGCTTTTCTCCTCAAAATCAGACAGCTTCTCTCCCATCTGGAACCCCAAGCCACTGGGGAACTGGACTAAGTCACTGGATGCCAGCTCCAATACGCTGAATTCTCCATGCCAGAAAGTAAACGGCTCCCTCCAAACTCTAAGTAATTGGGTGATGGGCCACTTTTGAAAAGTCCCTTACATCCTCACTTACTATTGCTCAGTGAAGCTTTACCACCTTCCCACTTCAAGAAAAAAAAAAAAAAAAAGCAATAGAATGTATTTCGTGAAACCAGCAAATTTGCCATTTTTGCTACTTTAGCAAAATGTTAATACTTTAACTTTTGTCAGGGATGTCTTGGAAATTTTGCTTATTTTTTTTCCCCCTTTGGAGAGTTTAATGTGTACCTTAATGCCCCCTTTCATTATCGGCCTGGCCGTTTTCCCAGCTCTTCCCTGCTGACTCCAGACCTATCCTGGTTATTTTGTGGTGGTGGCTGGCTCTTGGTCATTCAGACATGTTTGTGGCTTATAAGTGTATCAAATTAGATGCTACAGTCTCCTAGGTCTCCCCCCTATATTCTGACAAAATCTGTCTTAGCTCATAATTCTTCACTGGCCTCCCCATACTTCTTTATTTATCATCAATGTCCTTTGGGAGCCTAAGAAATGCCCAATGCCTGTATCTATACTTACAATGAAAATGGCCAAATCGTCATAATTCAAAGGTGTCTTTCTAACTAACTCCTTTTGAATCCTTGAGGATACAGTTCGCCAAGGAATAGTCTAGATGTTCAACCTCACAACCAGTCATGTTGATTATGGTGAGGCTCCAGAGAATGATGCAATGGCTATAATAACCCTATACATTCTTCCCAATTTCAGCTGCAGAGTTTTATTTCTTTTCTGACTAGCGGAAAATTCAAATCGAGGTGACCATTAGAGTCCATGTAATATTTCTCAAATTTAGTTCTACAAGGTTTTATTAAGTTCAATGCCTGTGGGCTATTGAGAACTGTGGAACAGAGTGTTAAAATAATGGGTTTTTGAGCTAGGTCACCTGGGCTCAAATCCTAATCCTGTCCCTTTTTATCAAAAGGACTTTGGGCAAGTTATTCTAGGTCTTACCATTTTCTCATCTGTGAAATGGACTTGATAATAGTATTTACCTAGAGCATTTTTAGAAGGATTAAATGAATAATACGTGTACAGAACAGTATCTGTCCCAAGATAATAAACATCAGTTTTTTATCATAGCACCATGAGCCGGTATCTATTACAGCAACTAAGACTCTGACTTGTAAATATTGTTTAGAGGCTTGTATTCCTTGGTAAGCTTTGTAAGAATAAAGGCTTGGGTTCTTTTTATGTCTGTGTCACTAGTATACCACCACAATGCCTAGTACAAAGCTACTCAATAAACACTCATTACATGGATGGATATGTGGATGTATGAACAAAGGGCAGTGTGGATACATAGCTTTGGGACTGGTCCTAACAATCATTTCAAGATCATGAGGCTCTCTCTTGTGCTATCTCCTTTTTATCATTCCCTTCAACAGTTTGGATTTTCTTGCCTCTCTAAGCTTGGACATGTTCCAAGCCCTGTTTTCCCTCCCCTTTTCCCACCACGATTTTCCTCTCTTTAGTCCTTTTAAGTGACTAGTTATCTAGTTTGATCAGTAAGTGAAAGGGGCTTTATGTGCCCTGACTTTAAGATTGCTTGTGCATTTTATCAGAATTGTTTTTTATCACTGCTTCATTCCAAGGAAGTGACTAATATGGGAATTTCAGCAAAGCTATTAGAAAAAATATTTTCTGTAAGAGGTCTTGGGGCTTTCTTTAAATTGCATAGCCTATAAACATCTGCCTTCTATACCTGGGGCTAAAGCTGACCCTGACCAGTACTCTGTTCCAATATATGAATAGCTAAATAAACTCATTTTGGATGAAAAGGTAGGAAGTACTAGTAAACATTAAAAGACTAAGTGACCACCAGGAAGCCCCCTGAAGCATATCCTGAGCTAGAATTTAGCTGTAGGTTTAACACATGCCGTTTAGCTCCTCTCTTCACCCCCAGGGGAACTGAAGCTGGAGTGTCAACATGAGAAATTCAAGTCTCATATTTTCCAGGTGTACACAAGCCAAATCTCGCAATGATGTTGGCGACTTCTCAGCATTGCAAAATAATGAAGAAATTTTGAAGTGAAGGATCCTCTGGCTCTCTTAAGAATATCCTTCATTTCTACTTGTACTCTCAAACTGAATATTTCAACACGGGTGGAAGGTCAAAGTGGAGCTCAGACAGTGTCACATATCTTGCTGAGGCACCAGGTATATAATGAAGACTTCCTAGGGCTGAAAATACAATGGATGAAACAAGAATTGAATAAAATTTCTGAAATTCAATATTCACACTGTTGAGGCATTTACTAGCCAGGTTGAGAACGTATCATTACCAGTTTTCCAAATACCTGGATCATGGCTATTGGTTACTAAGAGCATTGTCCTCAGAGGAAGTTAATGTAGGGGAAAGAGGGATACGGTTGGCATCACCTTTTCATTGCAAGCAACTGTCACTCATTGTAGATGTTCTGAGAGAACTTAGAAGATGTAGAGGAAAAAGGGCAGAGGATCTTGGGTTCACTTAGGGTGAAAGGATAAAAACTGAAAAAGAAGAGGAAACCAGCATTGGAAGTGAAAAATAAACAGAGGAGAGGAAAAGATCCAAGAATTTAATTATACAGATGTAGGGGACAGGAAAACAAAACAAAACCCCACAATAAAAGGTATTACTTGCAGAAGGATGGAACTGTGTGAGAATTAAGGAACAGAGAGAAGACATATCATTTACCTACCATATTCTGAGCAGCGTTGGCCGTGTTTTTTCACACTATCACATCTCTACAGTAGGTACTTTTGGTCCCCATTTCCTAAAATAATAAGTTGGGCTCATTTAGGTGAAGTCTCAAACCTCAGGTCAGTGTTAAATAAAAACAGATCCGGAATTCCAAAACATATTGGCCCCATCTAAAATTTTTTTAGACTTTATGTATTTATTTTCTAGACCTTCTGCCTCTCAGTGAGAGCCTTTGAGTTGTCTCTGACATGTTTTATAGTTTCCTAGGTACATGTGGAAACTCCAGGGGGAGTAGCATGTATGGTGAAGAGGAAGCAGTGGTGGATCCCTTAATTCTGATACAAACTTTGTCACTAACTAGCTATGTGCTTTTAACCAATAGCCTAGGATTTTTTCTTCCTCGTCTGTGAAATGAGGGGCTGGGGATTCAATGTTGTCTTAAGGTAGCTTTTGGCTCCAACATTCTGTGGCTCAATTGAATTCAATGGAAGTGAACATAAGTAGATGAGAGCTGGGGTTCTAGAAACAGTATGATAATATTCTCCCTAGAAAGTAGGGGTTGTTGAGCTCATTAGGAGAAATGCTTTAAATTTATAATATCATGCTATGTGATGCAAAAGTTACATGAGAATACTGTACAAATATGAAATTCAGAAAACAGATATTTCAAAACATTTTGGAAAGCATTTGAAGAGAAGAAAGAAGGAAAGTTGGTAGGAGAAAGGTTGAATCAGTTTCCCCCCCTTTGGGGAAACAGCTGCACTACTGATGTTCCCTTCCTTGTATCAGAATTGTGTACTTATTTTAAAATATGGAACCACTGCAGCATTTTCCCCCTGAATGAGTAGATTCTATCTCTTGGTAGGTCATTCCATATTTTTGCTGTTGTTTTCTTTTTTGTTTTTTTTTTTTATATATAACGTGCTCCAAGTACCTTAAATGTTAACAATCTATTTAATTCAGAGACATCTAAACTAAATTAATACAAGTTATAATCACATTCTGCCTAACCATCAGACCTTAAATCTCTAATACATTTTTAGGCTCTTTTCTATATACCTAAACCTCTCTAAGATTCTTTATTCAATGAGGTTGGTGTGAAGAAATAGCTTAAATTATAAATACATTATGAAATTAGATTTTCACACAGTCTTATAAAGAAGATAAGTCAGATTGTATTATTTCCACTTATACATGAATCTGAGTCACAGAAAGGCCAGCACACTTGCCTCAGTTTCCCCAGTGCCTTTTTTAAAATTTAGAAACAATATAACTTTATTGGAAGATATGAAAAAATTGGAAGGAAAAAAAAAACTTAAGTGAATGTATAATGCAAGGGTAATAGTGCAGTATACACACATTCTTGGCAGGTGACCAAGGAAGTCACCCTATGGCTATGGGGAAGGCAGCCCAAGCTCAGTTCTTACTGCCCTCACCCAGGGGGAGCTTGTTGAAGCCCATGCTGGCATCCAGGACCCCATCTTGCACATGTTGGTAAGACGGCCACCCAACTCTTCGATGGTCTTGACCTGTTCATGTAGGTAGTAACTCTCCTGGAAGTCAAGTAGGTTGGTGTGGCTTTTGTGGATGGCCAGCTGGTGCACATCTAGCAGACTCTGGTTTGCTGCCTTTTTCCAGCTGTAAGGTACACTCCAGGGCCTAAAGGATGCTCTTCTACTAGACACCGTCTGGCTTCTTCATGTTGCAGGAGCAGATGCGGCCCCAGTCTAGTTCTGCAGCCCCATCAGCTTCTCAGTTGCTTTCTCCTCCTGCGTGACTGGTGTCAGAAGTCTGGTTGAAAGGTCTTCCAGGCCACATCATGGCTGAAGTTGGCTGGACAGGTGCAGGTGGAACGTGTGGAGCGCCACATTGCTCCGGCTGTGGACGGTGGCCCCACCATGGAGATGTTTGTTAATTAGTAGATGTGTCTGAAACTCCGCTGCCTAGCTTCTAGTTTAAGCCTTATTCCCTTGATGATGGCCTGCTTAATAATTCTGTCTTGTCCTCTGTGTAGTCTTGGGGACATCACAAAACTAAAACATCAGACATAGATAGAGGTGTGGGATAGAAGACACAGAATAAGACTAAAACAGCTCCAGCTGCCAAAGTAAACTTCACAATTTAGCAACTGTTTAGCTTTGGGCCAAACTGACTCAACATCTCTGGGCTCAGAACATTTCTGAACTTTTTCTTCACTTGTAAGATGTGGATGATTACCCATAACTTGAAAAGTTGTTGTCCAAAAAATAAAAGATCTCTTTGAAAGTAATTTTTAAATTATATACTATAAAATATTACTCATATTAATATAACCATAGAGTGAAATATTTAATTCTATATTTGCCATATAGCAAAAGCATATATGATTTAAGTAATTCAAAATGTATTCACTATATGTTTTAGTTTTAATATAGTTTATCTTCAGTGATTGAAATAGAACACAGCCATGTTATCATAAGAAAAATAAAAATTGAAAATTAATCTGTTTCTGTTTCTAATCTTGTCTTCTTTTCTGTGCTTGCAAGAATATATAGCAACTTCTTTAATCTGTGGTTTTTAAACTGTGGTCCCCAACCAGTAGCAGCAGCATCACCTGGGAACTTAATAGAAATGTAGATTTCAGAGTCCCTCCCTCTCCAAATCTACTGACTCCTCTGAGATTGACTTCCAGTAACCTATGTTTCAACAAGCTTTCCAGGTGATTATGACTCATGCCAAGTTTGGAGCTAATACCTTAGACAGCAATTTTCAACCTTTATACTCATGACATGTATAAACTACTAAAATTCTGTGACACAACAACAACAAAAAATATCTTTTTTGCCAATCTGACAAAATTCACACTGAATTTGCACTGAATGAATCAAAGTTATATCTATTTTGTTGTGTTGGCTGTTGTCATTTTTTCATTTGAAAATATAAGGGAAAAGAGGTCAGTGTCACTGACTAAATAGTCAGATATTGCATGTTTTAAACATTCTTGCAGCACGAGAGTGTGCCACAGCATTGAAAATCTCTGCCTTAGGTGGCATAAAGCACTATCTCAAAGAGAAGTCCTGCCAAATCCACAAATATTCATTAAAAGGCTACTAAATGTAAGATACTGTGCATACTAAATAAATAAATAAAAGAATAAAACAGATCTTATGATTCCTCCTTTTGACATACCATAGTTTTTATACAGAAACGGGAAAAGGGGAAGGGCTATGTCAAGTAATACAAACATTAAATTTAAAATCCAGCTCATCTGGGTTAGAAATGCAGGTAATTCAATTCAGGATACAAGGATTTCCCTGTAACATACCATTTGAGACATATCCCACAGGCCCAAGAATAGGGTCTTAACAGGATGTGTTTGTCTTTCCTATTAATGTCACAGATCAGGAACATACCTCCAAACACTCAATTTCTCTTAATGAGAGTGGGAGGCGAGAGGAAGAGGGACAGGGAACACCATATTCACTCAGTCATACGATCTCTCTCAGAAGGGAGAGTAATACCTTGTCTGTTCTGCTCAGTTCCTCGAACAAAGATACATTGGAGGAGATATGTGGAAGAAAGGGAGAGACAACAGAAAGGGGGCAGAGATGTTGGCACTACGTGCAAAGCAGATCGGGTATAAATAAGCCTCAGTAGCCCCCCAGGCCAGTGACATTCTGATGGGGAGGTCTTAATAAAATCGAAGAGAAGCTGTCACTCTCCTGAGCACATCCCCAAAATGGGATGGAGGAGCAGAGACTTTCAACTGTTCTGAAGCCACAAAAAAGTTAATTGGAGTTATACCCTCACAATGTGTGTTTATTTGGACATTTATTTTTATAACTTGCATAAGTATCTATACTAATAAAAGCTTAGGTGGCGTCTCGCCCTCACGTCATCACAAGATGGCCGCCCCCATGTCGTCACAAGATGGCCACCATAAGATGGCTACCAAAGATGGCCACCACAAGATGGCCAGCAGGGGAGGGCAGTTGGGGGTGATTGGACCAGCAGGGGAGGGCAGTTGGGGGCAACCAGGCCAGCAGAGGAGGGCAGTTGGAGGTGATTGACCTATAGGGGAGGGCAGTTGGGGGCGATCAGGCTGGCAGAGGCGGTTAGGGGTGATCAGACAGGCAGGCAGGCAGGCGAGTGGTTAGGAGCCAGTGGTCCCGGATTGTGATCCCTGTGGGATCAGGCTTAAACTGGCAGTCGGACATCCCCCGAGGGTCCCAGATTGGAGAGGGTGCAGGCTGGGCTGAGAGACACGCCCCAGTGCATGCATTTTGTGCACTGGGCCTCTAATACAGTTAATACAGAATAGAATTTAAATGACAAAAGCAGGTGAGTTGAACTGCTAATGCTTTCTTCACAGAACCCATTCATTGGTCTGCATCGCTACCCTTACTGTAGACATTAGTAGTTCAGACTGGCAAATTTTCTTCAAGTGATAGTGTGGCCACCATAGTGTGTTAGAATAAGAATGTCCAAAGAGCAATTTAAACTAGGCTTATTTTGGCTGACACAATATCCCTTTCCCCTGACTCACAATGCCACAATTCTGTAAACAAACAAAAAAATTAGCTATGTGTTTGTAGGTGCTTTGGGACGGTGGGGAGTTAACTGGAAAGAGCTTTGAGAAACCTAAGGCAGGTTTAAAGTATAACTTTAAATAGCAATTCAGTGAGAATGATTTCAGGCAACACTAAAAATTAGTGGCAGAAATGACTCATAATTATTTGGAGAAATTCTGGGTAGGTTTTAGAATCAATTTTTGTTTCTCTTAAATGATGTTGTCATTTGTGGGTGTGTGTGCAGCAGGAGCCAGAAATATTGAAGTGATGTTTTTGATGGTGGGAAAACAATAGCAGGAATATTTAACTCAGTTTGGTCTAGAAGAAAGAGCCCAGGCTGAGCTCTTAGGTTCTTTAGACTAGGGACTTTATGTATCATTGAAAGTACAGCACACCAATGCTGTAATTATTATATTTGTAAAACCCCAGTCAGCAAATCAAGAGCTTTCTCTAGGTATCTATTTTCAGACTGAATGTTCTCTTTGAATAATGAATTGCATAGGTTTACTGCCTGATACATGCATATCTTGAAGTGTGGCCAGGATCAAGACATTCAAATCCTTCTAACCATGTTCTCCCACACAGACCTTGTATGCACTCACCTTCATTTGACAAACACTGTCATATGTGTTAGGACTATGTGTCTGATACCATTGGGGGATCACTAAATCCTTGAATATAGCCTGAACATTTAGGGCTTCTTCCTTTTAATGGATTTGTTAGTCTTTGACTTGCCTGTCACCACTAAGTTTTATGCTTTTGATATCTTTCTCCATTGCATGATTTCTTGGAGTACATGTAGAAAAAAAAGGACATGCTAAATAATTGCACCCTACTAATAATTTCATATGAAAACAATGCCCTATCTAGTCTATTCATTGTGAACCCAGCTTGACTATGTGTGAACCTCAAAGATTTCTTTTGCCTATTATTAAATTAGAAAGAAGAAGGCCCTAGATTTCATTAGTATTATTGGAGGAAAAAGTGAGATGGTATGTGTTTCAATAGACAGGTCAATCTAAAGAAAAATTTCCATTTAGAAGTAACAACTGCAATTCAAGTTTCTCCTCTGATGGCTAAAACCAATTTCTCCTGTTAATACCAGTACAGGTTTTGAGGATGGACTATGAGAAGGGGAAAAGGAGGCAAGTGCAGCATATATATTACTTTTTATAAGTGCATGGGGGGGGGTGTCCCTCAACCCAGCCTGCACTCTCTCCAATCTGGGACCTCTCAGGAGATGTCTGACTGCCGGTTTAGGCACATTCCTCTCACAATCCAGGACCGCTGGCTCCTAACTGCTCTTTTGCATGCCTGATAACCCCTAACCACTCGCCTGCCTGCCTGATTGCCCCTAACTGCTTGCCTGCCTGCCTGATCAC
Organism: Eptesicus fuscus; assembly: GCF_027574615.1. Classification (NCBI taxonomy): domain Eukaryota; kingdom Metazoa; phylum Chordata; class Mammalia; order Chiroptera; family Vespertilionidae; genus Eptesicus; species Eptesicus fuscus. Next base: position 26,505,174 of record NC_072483.1, read on the forward strand.
CTCTACCTTGCCCCCTGCTGGCCTGATCAACCCTAACTTGCTCCCCTGCCAGCCTGATCAACCCTAACTTGCTCCCCTGCCAGCCTCATCACCCCTACCATGCCTCCCTGCCTGCCTGATCACCCCTACCTTGCCCCCTGCCAGCCTGATCGACCCTAACTTGCTCCCCTGCCAGCCTGATTGCTTCTACCTTGCCCCCCTGCTGGCCTGATCACTCCTAACTGCCTCTGCCTCAGCCCCCGGCCTAAGTCGCAGTCTGGCCTCCCTCTGCAGAAGGTGACCTGGCGGATCAGGGAAAGGTGCTGCCCCCATTACCCCGCTGCTGCTGCCACTGCCAGCCTGAGCCTCAGCCCTCGCAGCCACTGTGCCTTTGTCCAGAAGGTCATCCAGAAGACGTCCGTCCTAATTAGCATATTATCCTTTTATTGATATAGACTAGGGACCCAGTACACGAATTCATGCACCTTGAAAGGAACTGTGGGCCACCAGGTTGCAGTGGGCACAGGGGTGGGTCTCAACCCATCCTCTGTGCCTCCGCCCGGCCCCTCTGGCTGCAGCCCCCAGTCCCCTGTCTGCCAGCAGCCCCGCTCCTGCCACCGCCACTTCCATGCGCTGATGGCACTGTTCCCGCTCACATCTGCTGATGGCGCGGAGCCATTGAGGCTGGTGCCAGCAGTGGGTGTGAGGAGGGCCGGCACCCTCAGCAGGTGCAAGTGGCAGCTGCTGGGCAACCCTCAGGAGCAGGGGGAGGTGGAGAAGCCCTCAGGGGCGATTGGGGTCGGCAGCCACCGCTCGCACCTGCTGATGGTGCCAAGCAATCAGGACCAGTGCTGGGCACCGGCAGTGGGTGCGAATGGTGGCTCTAGTGCCAGCAGTGGGTGTGAGCAGGGCCAGCACTGGCAGGAGGTACAACAGCCAGGCAGGACCGCGGCACATGGGAGCAAAGAATTTCAGTAACCACCAGAGGCTCACCCCGATGACAGTGACTGGCGCCCCACCTTGGTCTGGCACCCCCACTCACCTGCTCCACCATCCCACTGCAGCTGATGCCTGCCATGTTTTGCATGCGCCCCCTGGTGGTCAGCACACATCATAGCGATCAGTTGTTTGGTTGTTCGGTTTTTCTGCTGTTTGGTCTATTTGCATATTAGGCTTTTATATATATAGATAATAGAGTATAGTTCTCTTTTTTAGTTGTCTGAAAATTATCACTTTCAAAAATCAATGTGAATCCTCAAGCACTAAATCCATATATATATATATATGAGGAGGAAAAGTTAAGCCAAATTGAAGATAAAATATTGCCTTCTACAATAACCTTAAATTGAGAATCAATCATGTTATCATTATTAGACTAAGCATAGAGCTATGTCCTTTACAAAATTCATATCAGAGGAGTATTCAGGAAGCCTTCTAGATTTCTAAATTTTCACATTCCTGAGGCAAAATATGAAAATGTTTCATCTCGCTTTTCAATTCTGCTGTCTTCATGGTAACTTCCTGGAATACATATTGAAAATGATTCATATATCTTAAGATTTCCATGATTAATTCACAATGTCTGCCATTGGTATGAAAAAAGCAAGTGGAAGTATGAATTCATGTATTTGACATTCAAGAAGAATAGAAGTAGGAAGTGAAAAGAAAGGAGAATAAGAAAGACTGGTGGATTTTTGTGGCTCATACAGAAAGTAAGATAAGGCTAGATTTCCAAGGAGAGGATAAGGCTTATGCTTCAAAATCACATGACAAGAAAGTACCAGATTCTTGACTTTAAAAAATTTCATATTTGGTATCAAAAGAAATCAAATCTACGCACACTTAAAAGGTATTGAAAACAAGCTCAAGCAAGAACAAGCCTGTGGCTCTTTGATGCAGGACAAATTCAGGAAGGAGCCGTTGGAGCCCTATGAGTGAGTTTTCCCAAAGGATTATAAAAGGATGCAGTGCTGAGCCAGTGCACATTCCTTCTCACGGTCTCCTTACCTTTCCCCTGCTTTCTTTCTGATCGCTCTTGTTGTTTATGGCTGAACATTTAGGGCTTCTTCCTTTTAACGGATTCTTTAGCCTTTGACTTGTCTGTCACCACTGAGTTTTATGCTTTTGTTATAAGGCAGTGAACTTGCTCCACACACAGTCCAAATTGAGAGAAAAAAAAAAAAAGACCTTTAAAAACCCCCAAATGATGGCATTGTCCTTTTTAATGTACACTTAAAGAATGAAACAATCTGTTTCATTCCTTTTGTCAGAACAGCTGGAATAAAATTAATAGAGGGGGCTGAGCAGTTCTGCAAAATCTTTGATAATAGAGAAGTACAAGTGTTCCCCGTCAGCAGTAAGTTGATAATTTCTCTGGTATGAATGATGTAACCAAGTGGATGTATATTGCTGCCCCATTCTTTCTTGTCCCAAGACACCCTTGGAAACATGATGCTACATCTCAATGGGATTTTCCAGTACAAAGATTCTTTTCAAATAACATAATTGTAGATACACACCAGTCCTACAGAGGTAAGTATACTGAAGGTGTGAGAAAACATTAGGGCAGAAATTCAGTTCCCAAGGCACACAAGCAGGAATATGACAATTTTCAGCAATAAATAATTTTTTTGTAGACTCCAAATTGTTAAAGGGATATATGCTCAATAAGACTCAAGTGCTTGTTTGTTTGTTTTGGAGTCAAAGAGCCTGACAAATGAAACAAGAGAATCCTATATAATAAAAGGTAATATGCAAATTGTCCCCTTGACCTGGCGTTCGACCAGGGGGCGGAGCTGGCCCACCATCTGCCTGGGGCCCCTCCCTCTGGCCTGCCAGGCCCAATGGGCCCCCATCAGGCTGGGCCTGCAAGATCCCACCTGTGCATGAATTCATGCACCAGGACTCCAGTATATCATATTTTTGTTTCACAGCTGAAATGGGTATATTTCTATGGTTAAGATATAGAGCCTATAGGTGATGAATGATAATATAAAGAGATAACAATTCTTTACCTAATATTGTTTTATCTACTGAAATTTTGGAGACTATGTAAATAAAACATACAAAAAGCAACAGAAACAACAATAAACATTTTTTTCAATCTATGGTTCAACCAAATGAAGTCCAGAAGAAAAAGAGTATCACAACAGTTGGAGATAAAGTAGGCATAAATAGTTAGGTATTAAATTTCTGGAAATTAGGTCCTATGCACAGCAGTTAAATAAACCTACCTTTACACATATGAAGATCTACTATGTAGGACACATAATGGACACAGTTTGAATGGCTCTAAGAGGGAAAATAGAACCAATGAGTAGATCACAGAAGGGATGATACCAGGTCAAGATAAGAAAGAAAATTTAAAATACACATATTCAACAGTATACTAACATCCATCACTAGGAGTTCTCAAGTAAAGATTGTGATAAGGAAGACCAAAGGACTCCCTGCATTATTCCTGAATTTCTCAGGCTATGATATGGAAGCTATCATAGTACAGTTTATACTTAAGGAAGTTTATTCACTTAGGAGCACCTAAAGAATTAAATCTAACACTCCTTTCTGTTAAGGAGTGGGAGGTAAGGAAGGGTCTAAACTATGGATCACTATCCAGAACTATAGGCCTTAGGGGATCCTTATCTTGAGCTAGCATTCATTCCCTCTCTTTTTCTAGGCTAAAGTTACCCCAGTTTTCCTAGGAAAGACAATTCTCCACTACTCTTTTTTTTTTTTTACTTTTAGTATGCCTTTAAATTTTTTGTTGAAAACCATAAATGATAAAATGAGATAGATGGGCCTTTAGCATGAGGTTTTATGTTCATCTAACTAAGAGTTCTATGGGAAATCTTAACATGGATTTGCTCAATAAAATCATTACATCCCTGGCCATGGTGATTGGTTGAGCAATAAGTGTATGATTTAGAACCAGCCATTTTGGGTTAAAGAAACCTAATAAGAAGTCTGTGCTAGAGTTGTTGAAATGTCCCAATAAAGGCCTAGAGCTTCTGGAAGTAATCTTGTCACCACAACAGAACTGCCTGTGTGAAAATTAAATAATATCAGAGTAAAGCAAAACTGAGATAGAAGACAGAGTAAAAAGAAGTACAAATTCATGTAAGCTCTTGAAACCAGTCATGCTTAAAATTAACTCTACCCCTAAACTCTTCACTCTTTGAACTCTCCTGCCCCCCAAAAAAACTTCTTATTTGAGTTGGTTTTATATCACATGCACTTAAAGTGTTCTGATTAATACATGGAGGTCCAGTGAGAATTAGGTATGAATTCTCTGAATAGTCAATGGTCACCAAGGGCCAAAAGAAGAGAAATGGCAAATTTAGCCTCATAATTTAGCCTAGGAGCTGGCCCTGAATGTCAGATGCTATTGACCTTAATCATATTCTCTCTTCATATCCATCAATTGATTTTTTTTCTCTTAAACTCTGCTAAATAATTTGGTTTCTTCATAGCCTTTTCAAACCACTAACATTTGATTTCAGTTGTTCTAAACTTCAGGCCATCTTACTTTCTACATGTCCAAATATACAGGTGTAATTTGGTGCAACAGAAAATGTAATAATTAACTTGATTGAAATTTCTCAAGTATTATTGTCTTAGTAAATTCCACCCTTCTCCATTTCTTTATGCTTGTACTGAGTTATTTATTATTATTATTGAGTTATGTCTTATCTTTGTGTTTTATTTGAATACTGTAGAAAGAGATGGAATTTAGTTATGAATACTTAGAGTGATGCAGTATTTATACAATCATTTTATTTCTATTTTGATAATTCGTTGTTAATTTTTAAGATCTTTAAATAGTTTGGTCGGGTCTCTGGTACATATTGTTTTTTTTTATTTGCAAAGGAATTTAATACAATTTGATTAGATACAATTTCTAGTATATGCAGAATCTTTAAGCAGTTGTTTTTATGTTTTGTTTCCAATAGAGTATGCCTTGCAAAGACAGAAGACAGCATGATGAGGAAGGTGGGAAAGTATAAAAGTTAGAATTTAGAATGATAATGTTTTAAGATAGAAAAATGCTTTAGGTTTTTAATTCCTCACTTGTCATTGTTGAGCGGGGGAAAGCCTACGAACTTCAAACTCTGCTCTTCTGAAATAGTAAAGAAAGGGAATCAATACCCTTTTTTTTTTCTGATCGCAGTGCTTCTAGATTTTTAAAATAGTAAGACATGCATAGACAGCAATAGCACAGAATGCTGGTGTTAAAAGACAAGATTGCTGGCAATCAGAATCTAGGGTTCCTGCTCCTCTAGTCTTATCTGACTAGACTTAGGGCAGAAGAACACAATATTCTGGGGTCACTTGTAACTTAAAATTGACAGAGGTAATTATTCTGAAGCTTGATCCCTTTTTAGAACAAATAAATGGCTTCAAGGGGAACAGACTGTTGCTTATTTTCCCACTCAGTTACATTTCAAAACATTTGAATAAGAGTATATATAGAGAGTGAGCACCATTTTGAACTGCTTGCTGAAGTAAGGATAAGTTTGTTCATCTGGAATTATCTCATTTAGGCATTTTTTTTTTTTTGCTTGTTTTAAGGATAACTATACACATGCTTCAATGGTTTAGAATCTTATTTACAGAAGGCTTGAAACATGAGTCTCTTATTTTCTTAATTTAATATTATTGTCAAATACAAATATAGCAACTAGGACCTGACTTTGAATAAGAATCCACATAACCTAGAAAGCTATGGTTGAGGGTTATGCCTGCAAGAATTTAAACGTGTTTATTTTAAGGAATAATATAGCTTATATAGGTAAAAGCTATAAATGAGCAAGCAAAAATCTTTCCCTTATGGTCTTATCCAGGGTCTTTTCTCTGCTCCCTAATAACAACAGTTTACAAAACCAAAGAACCAACATAAAAGTTAAAGTGTGGTTTAAATAATAGATTTATTTACATTTGTGTAGTTTACAAAGGTCTGATTTAGAATTCAGGGGCTATGGGATTTAGTCCTGGCTCTATCCTCTATTCTCTGCCAATATGCAGTCTAGACCAGCATTTTTCAGACTTGTATGACTATTGGAATCATTGATAGAGCTCATTAAAATGCAGATTCCTGGGTGGACCCTACTCCAAGAGATGCTAATTCAGCACATCTGGGGTGGGGACCATACATTTGCATTCCCATTGAGGTTGATGTGCTGATTCTTGAAAAATCACTGGTCTGGACCTGTTTTTCTTGTCTTTATAATGCAGGGATCCAGCAAGGCTTATTGATTATAGCCCTAAAAAATAAAAGGAGACAACAGTTTCCACTTTTTAAAGGGAAAAAGATTTTAGTCTAGAAGTTCCATACTTCAAAATATTAGTAAAAGTTTAATTGGTTCTCATAAGCACCTTGTGAGAAATAGGGAGTAAGTTTTGGCATCATTGTTTATATGTGGAAAGAGAAGCTTTGACTATTTACATGTCTAAAGTTATTGAACTGGATAGCAGAAGAGTTAGAACAACAACTCATGTACAACCTGTAATTATTCATGGTGTTTAGGAGAGGTATTCTATCTTGCTTGAGTCATACATGCCCCTTAAACATAGGTTTGTAGCAGAGTTAAGAAAGAAGAGGAGGTGGGGAAAGAGGAGGACAGGAAGAAGAAAGAGGAGTGGGAGGAGAGGGGGTAAGAGGGGGAGAGAGAGGAAGAAGAAGTGAAAGAAGAGCACAAAAAGTTGCATTTTCTGAAACAAGCCATTTGCCATCTTTGAAGTTATTAACAGTGCTAACAAGAGACCCCCAGTCTGGACTCTCATGCAAGAAACCTCAACCACTATATATAATATATATACTAGAGACCCAGTGCATGAAATTCATGCACGGGGTGTGGAGGGGTGTCTCTCAGCCCAACCTGCACCCTCTCAAATCTGGGACAACCCTCTCACAATCCAGGACTGCTGGCTCCCAACCACTTGCCTGCCTGCCTGATTGACCCTAACTGCTTCTGCCTGCCTGCCTGATCAACCCCTAACCACTCCCCTGCCAGCTTGGTCACCCCTAACTGCCCTCTCCTGCAGTCCTTGTCCCTCCCAACTTCCCTCCCCTGCCAGCCCGGTCACCCTTAACTTCCCTCCCCGGCAGGCCTGGTTCCCCCACAACTGCCCTCCCCTGCAGGCCTGATCTTCCCCAACTGTCCTCCCCTGCAGGCCTTGTCCCTCCCAACTGCCCTCCCCTGCCAGCCCAGTCACCCCTAACTGCCCTCCCCTGCAGGCCATCTTGTAGCGGCCATCTTGTGTCCACATGGGGCAGCCGTCTTTGACCACATGAGGCAGCCATCTTGTGTGCTGGAGTGATGGTCAATTTGCATATTAGGCTTTTATTATATAAGATATATATATATATATATATATGAGGCCCAGCAAGTGACGGGTCGTTTGGTCATTCCAGCATTCCGGCCACTGGCCTTTATTACATTTAATTGAGATGAGAACCAACTGTGAACAGATTAGCTAACATTTCAGTTCTGTGTCTTCTGTCTGAACCTAATTACTGTCCCATCAACACATGTTTCCTCACCTTTAGTATCTCAGGTGCTGGAAAGTAAATCCCCAAACATCCCTTGATTAAGTTCTTGTGCCATGATTATAGCTTAATATTGAGATGCTAGACCAGAAGGTGGAGGCATTGTTAGTGACAACCAAAATTAAAAACAAAGTGAGAATTAATTTGTTTCTATAGTTCTCAATGGAGACTCCTCTGAGGGAATGCCTATATGTAACTCTAGTTGTCTTCTTGTGCTAATGGAATTGCATCAGGTGGTACATTCTAATAAACACCAGCCATTTGGCATAGAATGGGATTTCAGGCCACCCTACAGGTTAAGCCTTATGATATTTTTGCTTTATTTTTTGTCTCAGATACATTTTTATAGACACTTTCACATAACAGCTTTGCTAGTCAAATATTAAAACAACTTGCATATGATATCATTTAACCTTTTGCACTCAGATGTCGAGTGTGACTCAACACGGTTAGCATTAGAATAAAGGAATCGAGAAAAAAGCAAGCAAGTACAAAGGGTTAACTTCTGTTCTTTTAGTTGTATCTTTTAGTCAATCCTTTTTAAAATTGTAGAAGCATTGAACAGACCATCCAATCTCACAGGGAAGGCAGAGGGGGTGCAGCGGGGAGAGATTAACCTATAGACATAGACAGTAGTGGGGGGGTGAGGGCATGTGCTGGGCTGGGGTGAGGGGGGATGACCAGGGAGAGGTCAATGGGGAAAAAAGGAGACATATGTAATACTTAAAGCAATAAAGAATAAAAATAAAAATAAATAAAATTATATTTGGAAAATTAAGTTTAAAATATATTTCTGAAGGTTATAAAAGGCCAAATAAATGACAATACTCATTTCATTAAGTGACTCCTTGACTTGAACTTTATAGACCAGTAAAATTAAATAAAAATATGGACTGACATAGAGTTATCAAATGTCTACTTAATAAAAAGAACATTGAAAATATAATAACTCTGATTATAATCCTTTCATTTATTAACTGTATAAACTTTTTAAAAATAACAAAGTAGAAAAATATGTCAACACTTTAAAAAATTAATTTTATGAGAAATACCATACAATGTCTTTAGTGTTTTTGGTTCAAGATGCACCCCTAAGAGCTTTGTTGACAAGTTAGGAATACTAAGAACTTGAGGGAGAGAGGGTCAGTTATCTGCTCCGAAGGAGGCAAGCAATGGGTAAGCTGAAGTAGTGGTTTTGTCACTAGGTAAGGAATACTTCAGAGTACTTGAAAAAAGTGATCTGCTCAGTGACTAAGGCTACTGGAAATCTCACTACTTCCCTTGATATTGGCTAAGTGTGTGGGTCTAGCCAATAGCTGGCTTTTCCTTATTAAATCTTGAAATGCTTGTAAGTATTTCATCACCAGGAGCATTTTGAGGATTTCCTGCCCCATGTAGTATAATATCAGTTGGAAAACAAGATTTTTTTTAAAAAAAATAGTTTTCTGTAAGTATTTGCTCGAGTTCTGTCATGTCAGAAGTAAAGATGGCCTGTTTTCAGACTGTGTATGGATTTTGGCACACAGTTACATAATCTGAGGGAAACCTATGTGCACAGTGCAGCCAGATTGGTGAGCCCCTATATGCTCAGGACCAAGGTAGCTAGACCAGTTGCCCCAGGCTATATAGCTTTGACCTTAAGCAGCCACATCAAGCTGGGTCTGATAGTGAAGGCCTACAGATAGTGAGCAGTATGAATAACATGCAGTATTTGTAGCTCTTCCGTAGTGCTCCAGGCTCAGCAAGGAAGATGCTAGACAATTCAGTGACCAGTTGCAGAGCTCATTGTGTCCATTTTGAATAAAGATATTTTGGATATTCTGGAAGAATTCTTTTTAGGTTTCTAAGGAGAAACTGTGTAGCCTGAATTGTGTCTGGGTGGGAACACAGTGGGTTGCATGGCAGCAAGGTATAGCTGAGGAAGGTGGTAACACATCATGACTTTGTATCGATTGAATTCATCTATCTTATTGTGGACCAGTTGTGCTTTTTAAATGATGTCCCTGCTAGTTGAATGGTAATTGCTCTAATAATATGTATGTTCATAAATTGGATCTTGATGGGAAAAATTCCATTGGATTCAACATTTTTAAAGAAAATTTCAGCACTACATTTATTAATAAATGAAAGAGCATTTGAATTTACTAAGTTGAATTTTAATTTTCTTAATTTTGAATGGTTATAAAAGTTGGTTTTAAAAATTGTATGACCTGTTAATGATATTTTTTCATGAATGGCGATCATTAATAATTTGGGATGTGCTTGTATCATTTTAGGGTTAAATGTGATATAAGAAGTTAGAGAACTCCTGGGTATAAGGGGGGAGTTAATGGCTACCCACTGGGACTCTACTGATACCACCTGGGTGCCACATCATTTCAAACCCCATTGAGTTTGAACATAGACTAAATGGAAGATTATGGATGTGTATTGCTATACTAAACAACCAGTAATGCAGTGGTGCCCAATATTCCCCTGGTGGAGTGGTGTGAGAGGAAGCCAGTGAATATAGAAGATTTATATAAGATCCAGTGTTTATGTCATAATACTCCAAAAGTCCAATTTTAATACAGAATGATTAGTCCTATCAAGGACCAGCAAATCTCAACTAGAATGGAACTTGACAATTAATACATGCCAACATCACAAAGACAGATAAGTTAGAGTTATTTGACAAAGATTTTAAAACAGCCATCATAAAAATGCTAAATGACCAGTTACATGATAAAAATAAATAAATACATTCTCAGCAAAAATTTAGAAAATTTCAGTATGTAAATAGAACACAAAAGAAAGACCAAGTGGAAATTTAGAATTGAAAAATTAAATAAAAAAGCTCAGTGAACAGGCTCAACAGAAAAATGGGGAATAGAGGAAAGAAGTAGTGAAGTTGAATATAGACAATATAATTTTCCTATTCTTAACAGTGGGGAGAAAGAGGATAATTTACAAAAGTGAGCAGAGACTACAGCACCTCTGAGGCTATAGTGAAAGATCTAACATTCATGTCACTAGAGACAGTTCTGCGAGGGAACTTTATAGCACTAAATGCTTACATGAGAAAAAAGGAAGAGTCTCAAATAATTTCAATTCCTACTTTAGGAATCCAGTATAAGGAGAACATAAGAAGCCTAAAGCAAGCAGATGAAAGGAAATAATAAAGATAAGATCATAAATCAATAAAATGAAAAGGAGAAAAACAATGGGGAAAAACATTTTTTTGCAAAGATGAATAAAATTTATCAACTGACAAAAAAAATAGAAAGCAAAAATTACCAATATCACTAGTAAACAGCATAATACTACAGACCCTACAGACACCAAAGAAAATAATAAAATACTGTGAACAACTCTACTCCAATAAATGTGACAACTTATATGAAATAAACCCATTTTATAAAAAGCACAACAAACCACAAATTACAAAATATGAAATAGATAATTTGAATTGTCTTATAACTACTAAGAAAATTAAATTCATAACTTAAAAACTCATGAAAAAGAAATTGGCAGGCCCAAATAATTTTACTGCAAATATCTATAGAACTTTTAAAAAAGAATTAACAGAAATTATATACAGTCTCTTCCAAAACAAAAAGAAGGGGATACATTGGAATTCATTTTATGAAATTAATATTACACTAATACCCAAATTTGATAAAGTCAGTAAAGAATAAGAAAATGAGGATCAAATCTACTAATGAAATTAGACACAAAAATCTTTAACATAATATTAGCAAGTAGAATTCAACAATATATAAACAGAGTTATATGTCATGACCAAGTGGGGTTTATTAGAGTGATGCAAGCACAAGATGGCTGCCCCAATGTGGTCAAAGATGGCTGCCCCTATGTGGACACAAGATGGCCGCCACAGGATGGCCAGCAGGGAGGGCAGTTGGGATGGACAAGGCCTGCAAGGAAGGCCAGTTGGGGGCGATCAAGCCTGCAGGGGAGGGAAGTTAAGGTGACCAGGCTGGCAGAGGAGGGAAGTTGGGGGCGACCAGGCCTGCAGGGAAGGGCAGTTGGGGGGGACCAGGCTTGCAGGGGATGACAGTTAGGGGTGACCAGGCCTGCAGGGGAGGGAAGTTAGGGGCAAACAGGCTGGTAGGGGAGCAGTTAGGCATTAATCAGGCTGGCAGAGGAGTGGTTAGAAGGTGATTAGGATGGCAGGCCGAAGTGGTTAGAGGCAATCAGGCAGGCAGGCAGGCAGGCGAGCAGTTGGGAGCCAGCAGTCCTGGATTGTGAGAGGGATGTCTGACTGCTCGTTTAGGCCCTATCCTACTGGGATTGGGCCTAAATGAGCAGTCAGACATCCCTCGAGGGGTCCCAGATTGGAGAGGGTTCAGGCTGGGCTGAGGGACACCCCCCCCCCCCCCCGTGCATGAATTTTGTGCACTGGGCCTCTAGTGGTATTATAGTTGGGGAACATTGGGTAAAGACTATATATATATATATATATATATACTAGAGGCCCGGTGCACGAAATTCGTGCACGGAGGGGGGTTGTCCCTCAGCCCAGCCTGTACCCTCTCCAACCTGGGACCCCTCAAGGGATGTCCGACTGCCCTCTCACAATCCAGGACTGCTGGCTCCCAACTGCTTGCCTGCCTGCCTTCCTGATTGCCCCTAACTGCTTCTGCCTGCCTCTCACAATCCAGAACTGCTGGCTCCCAACTGCTTGCCTGCCTGCCTTCCTGATTGCCCCTAACCACTTCTGCCTGCCAGCCTGATCACCCCCTAAACCACTCTGCTGCCAGCCTGTTTGCCCCCAACTTCCCTCCTCTGCCGGCCTGGTCACCCCTAACTGCCCTCTCCTGCAGGGTTGATCACCTCCAACTGCCCTCCCTTGCAGGCTTGGTCCCTCTCAACTGCCCTCCCTTGCAGGCCAGGTGCCTCCCAACTGCCCTCTCCTGCTGGCCATCTTGTGGTGGCGATCCTGTGTCCACATGGGGGCAGGATCTTTGACCACATGGGGGCAGCTATATTGTGTGTTGCAGTGATGATCAATCTGCATAGTACTCTTTTATTAGATAGGATAGAGGCCTGGTACAGGGGTGGGGGCCAGCTGGTTTGCCCTGAAGGGTGTCCCTGATCAGGGTGGGGTACCCTTGGGGCGTGGGGCGGCCTGAGTGAGGGGCCTGTGGTGGTTTGCAGGCCGGTCATGCCCCCTGGCAACGCAAGCGGAGGCCCTGGTATCTGGAATTTATTTACATTCTACAATTGAAACTTTGTAGCCTGGAGCAGAGCCAAGCCTGGGGCTCCCTCCAAGACCCGAAGCCATTTGTGTTGGGGTTATAATTAAAACTTTGTTGCCTTAAGTGGGTGAGCCCAGCCAGGGTGTGCGGAAAGCTTTGCTTCCCCTGTTGCCGGCGGCAACCCTGGCCTGCTCTCTCAAGCTCCATTCTGCTGCCATTTGTTTGAATTTGTTTACCTTCTATAATTGAAACTTTGTAGCTTGAGTGGAGGCTTAGGCCTGCAACGGCTGGCAGAAAGCTTGGCTTCCTCTGTTACCTAGGAAACCTTGCTCTCTGTTACCTAGGAAACCTTGCTGTAGCCATCTTGGTTTGGGTTAATTTGCATGCTCGCTCTGATTGGATGGTGGGCGTGGCTTGTGGGCGTGGCTTGTGGGTGTGTCGGAGGTGTGGTCAATTTGCATATTTGTCTATTATTAGATTAGATACATATATACATATATACATATATACATATGTATATATATATGTATATATATAAAACTTAAAATTTTATGTGTATCTACACATTTCTTGCACTAAAAAAGCCTAATTTAAAAATGTTATAGAAGCAAATTTAACACTCTCATAGATATTTTATAATATTTTATTGAGAAGTTTTTAAAAATTCAATATTTATCACATCCCTTAATATTTTGAATTTGTTCTTATCACAGCTATATAACACAAAGAAAAAACATGATTAAATATTTTTACTAAGCTCAATATGGATGCCACCCAGTTCCATTCCAGTTTGCTCCAGTGTATATTTCAAAGAAACCAAGATTTTTAATATGAGGGGAAAATTCCATTAGGAAAGAAAAAAAATTAAATCACTGTTTTGTAACTGCTAATAAAATAATTATCTATAATATTTATACCAAAAATTGAATGAATATTTCAATGGGGAATTTTATAATGGCTGTATCAAACTGACAACACCTGAATGACTTGATAAGACCACTAAATATTAGCTTAAGTCAAAATCAGTACAACTAGACCATTAAATGGATCCTGATGTAGTACAATAAGAACCACACACACACCACTAACCATGAAGTATTTTTGCCTTGCAAATAACAATAAAATATTAATATGTTTATATTTAAAACTCTAACTCTATTCACCAGTTTATAAGGAATCTGAAGAAAAGGAAAAGTTTAAGTGCCAATATAAGAAAATAATCAGTCACATCAAGAATAAGAGAAATTCAACATGAAAAATGACCCAGTTTCTTCAACTGAAGAAAGGAGCAACTGTTAAAGATTAAGTGAAACTTAAGATCCATTTTAAACAAATGAAAAATGTACATCTTGTTTTATTATGATTTGAATACACCATCTAAAAAAAGTTTAGAGAAAATTAAGTGTGGACTGGGTAATGATGATATTAATAAGTAATTGTTTAATCATTTAGATGTTATGTTTAAATGATCCTTATTTTTAGAAATAGATACTGAACTTCTTATAGCTAAAATTATATAATATCTAGAATTTGTGTTAAAATACTTCAGCTCAATATTTTATTATCAATAACAGCAAAAGTGGGAGAATGGAGATGCATAGAATAATATTGGCTAATAGTTAAATTTGAAGTTGACAATTGTTGAATTCAGGATGGGTATGTAAATGATTGTTATATTATCCTTTATACATCTGCATATGTTTGAAAATCTTTCATTAAAATAATATATACATACATAATTTATGCCATGCAAAATCAAATAGAAATATTAGAAATGATTGTCAACTTTAATATAATATTTTAAAACAGCTGAAATGATCTATCTCTAGGTCAGTATTCAGATTCTGCCTCAAACTGCATCATATACACAAATTGAAAGCCCTATTTTTCCTAATAGTCTTTTACAATAACATTGGTCACGTAGTAGTTAAGACTTTAACATACCTTATTTTTCTCACTATGTCAGCCCTTGGACACTCTGTTGTGTATGTGTCCTTGAAAGGAACCAGACTTCAATTAATTTCTGAGGTTTAACACAGTTAAAGGTATTGAGAATATTCTTGTGGTAAAAATGAGCAAACAAACAAACAAAACATAAGCCCTAGCCAGTTTGTCTCAGTGGTTAGAGTGTTGGCCTGTGGACCAAAGGGTCCTGGGTTCCATTCCAGTCAAGGGCACTTACCTCGGTTGCAGGATCCTCCCCGGCCTAGGGCCTGGTCAGGATGTGTGCAGGAGGCAACCAATCAATGTGTTTCTCTCACGATGTTTCTCTCTGTCTTTCCCTCTCTCTTCCACTCTCTCTAAAAATCAATGGAAAAATATCCCCAGGTGAGGATTTAAAAAGCAAAAAAAAGATAAGTAAATGCAAATGGAAAGAGACATTAATTTGCTTTGGCTTTCCTATTTTTTTCCTTCCCTTCTTCTCCTCTCCTTCTCCTTCTCTTCCTTCCTTCCTTCCTTCCTTCCTTCCTTCCTTCCTTCCTTCCTTCCTTCCTTCCTTCCTTCCTTCCTTCCTTCCTGGCAAGGAATTCCCTTGCTATAAGTTGGGTAATATACATCTTTTGCACTTGATTAGGGAAAAACAAAACATTTTTTTAAAAAGCACAGTATATTTTCCTGCTGAGTTGTCATATAAGATCAGAAATCTTACTCTTCTTCAAACTCATGAAGTTAGAAAAAAACATGCAAATTAAGTGTGAAACATAAATTATTCTGAAAACAAACAAGAACAGCAACATTAACAGGATAAGGTCATCAAAGGAAATTCAAATCCAGGGCACACTGTATAAAACCTTAGAAAATGAAGAGTGGTAACACTAATATAAAGAAGGGAAAAATTGCATTAAAAGAGAATGATCAATAAAAAAGAAATGAGATAAATCTATTTTTATTTAGAAGAGAATATTGCATGGTATTTTAATTACTGTTCAAAAATACTTTTAAGAAGCAACTTTCACTTACATTAATGATAACAAAATGGAATTTTGTTTCATTTTGTTGTGTTGTCTTTACAGGTATAGGATGTACAAAATAAAGATGCTGATACCTAAGGTAGTTAAATAAGCGATTACTCATTATTCATTTACTAATTCAACAGTCTTCTATTTTCCCCCTACAACAGGCATTTGTGCCCAATAGAAGCACAAAGGACCCCTAAGTCATAATAGGGACTTAGGATGAAATTAAGTTTGTTTTTTTTTTTAATATATTTTATTGATTTTTTTACAGAGAAGAAAGGAGAGGGATAGAGAGTTAGAAACATCGATGAGAGAGAAACATCGATTCAGCTGCCTCTTGCACACTCCCTACTGGAGATGTGCCTGCAACCAAGGTACATGCCCTTGACTGGAATCGAACCTGGGACCCTTCAGTCTACAGGCCGACGCTCTATCCACTGAGCCAAACTGGTTAGGGCTGAAATTAAGTTTTGAAAAAATATAAGAGTATTTCCAATTATTTGGAAAATAATTGGTGATGGCTATGTTGTTGTTGGTGAATGGGGAGTGATAACTGGCATTACAAGCAGAAGAATTCATGTTAGACATCGTAGTCTGAAGAAACTTGAAGCATTCTAAAATTGCAAGTAATTAATTGAGGTTGAGCCAAAGGGTACATGATGGTGGCCAGAAAAAGGTACTAGAGAAGAAAGGTACATAAAAAACAAAGTGTCTATGTGATAAACTATGTAATTACATATCAGTGTTTGCATGATGAACTATATAACTACACTAGAGGCCCAATGCATGAAATTCATGCAAGAGTAGGCCTTCCTTTCCCTGGCTTCCCTCTGGCACCCAGGACCTGGGCTTCTCTCTGGCCGCTGGCAGGCACCCAGGACCCGGGCTTCCCTCGCCACCCCAGCTTTATCCAGAAGGTCATCCAGAAGGATGTCCGGAAGGACTTCCAGTCTAATTAGCATATTATGCTTTTATTATTATAGATAACAAAGGGTCTTGTGATAAGCTATGTAAATTAAGACTTATATTGTAAAGCATGATAATGAATTGAATGTCAAGATGGAATGGATGACATGATTTGAGTGCATTTCAGAAAGATATCCCCAACCTCAAACTGAATGGAGGCGGGCTTTAGAATACCAACAAGGTGGTTATAGAACCTGTGAAGATTCTATTTCAGTAATGTCCTATTGTTTCTGATACAGGCATATCTTGGCAATACTGTGGATTAGATCCAGACCACAACAATAAAGCAAATATTGTGATACTGCAAGTCACAATTTTTTGATTTCCCAGTGTGTATAAAATTTATCTTTACACTTTATTGTAGTCTTTTAAGTATGCAATAGCATTATATCTAAAAAAAAAAAAAAACAAAAAAAAAAAAACAATGTACATACCTTGAATATAAATACTTTGTTGCTAAAAAATTCTAACCATCATCAGAGCCTTCAAGAAGTTGCAATATTTTTGCTGGTGAAAGGTTTTGCCCCAGGGTTGATGGCTGATGACTAATCAGGGTGGTAGTTGCTAAAAGTTGAGTTGGCTGTGGCAATTTCTTAAAATAAAAAAACAATGAGCCCAGCCAGTGTTGCTCAGTGGTTAAGCATCAACCCATGAAACAGGAAGTCACGGTTCAATTCCCAGTCAGGCACATGCCTGGGTTGTGGGCTCAATCCCCATTAGGGGGCATGCAGGAGGCAGCTGGT
Source organism: Eptesicus fuscus (assembly GCF_027574615.1). Classification (NCBI taxonomy): domain Eukaryota; kingdom Metazoa; phylum Chordata; class Mammalia; order Chiroptera; family Vespertilionidae; genus Eptesicus; species Eptesicus fuscus. Next base: position 26,522,563 of record NC_072483.1, read on the forward strand.
TGATGATGTTCCTCTCTCATCAATGTTTCTATCTCTCTATCCCTCTCCCCTCCTCTCTCTCTAAAAATCAATAAAATATATTAAAGAAAAGACAACAATGAAGTTTGCTCCATAGATTGACTGTTCCTTTCATGAACAATTTCTCTGTAGCATGTGATGCTGTTTGATAGTATTTTACCCATAATAGAACTTCATTCAAAATTGGAGTCAGTCCATTCAAACCCTGCCACTGCTTTATCAACTAAGTTTATATAATATTCTAAATATTTTGTTATCATTTCAACAGTCTTCTCATCATCTTCATCATGAGTAGATCCCATCTCAAGAAACCACTCTCTTTGTTCATCCATAAAAAGCAACTATTTATTTGTTAAAGTTTCATCATGAGATTGTAGCAATTCAGTCACATCTTCATGCTAATTCTAGTTCTCTTTCTATTTCCACCCACCTACAGTTATTTCCTCCCTGAAGTCTTGAACTTCTCAAATTCATCCATGAGGGTTGGAATCAACTTCTTCCAAACTCCTGTTCATGTTGATATTTTACCTCTTCCCATGAATCATGAATATTCTCAATGGCATCTGAACTGGTGAGTCCTTTCCAGGAGGTTTTAATTTACTTTGCCCAGATCCATCAGAGGAATCACTATGTGTGGCAGGTATAGCCTTATGAAATGTATTTCTTAAATAATAAGTCTTGAAATTCAAAATTACTCCTTGATCCATGGGCTGCAGAGTGAATGTTGTATTGGCAGGAATGAAAACAATATTAATCTCATACATCTTCATCAGAGCTCTTGAGTGACCAGGTGCATTGTCAATGAATAGTATTATTTTGAATTTTTTGTTTTTTTCTGAGCAGTAGATCTCAACAGGGGGCTTAAAATAGTCAGTAAACCATGTTGTAAACAGATGTGCTGTCATCCAGGCTTTGTTGTTCCATTTATAGAGCACAGTCAGAGTAGAATTAGCATAATTCTTAAGGGCTTCAGGATTTTCAGAATGGTAAATGAGTATTGGCTGTAACTTAAAGTCACCAGGTGCATTAGCCCCTAACAAGAGTCAGCCTGTCCTTTGAAGCTTTGAAGCCAGGCATTGACTTTTCCTCTCAAGTTATGCAAGTCCCAGATAGCATCTTCTTCCAATGTAAGGCTGTTTCATCTACAATGAAAAATCTGTTGTTTAATGCAGCCACCTTCATTCATTATCGCGACTAGACCTTCTGGATAATGTGCTGTGCTTCTACATCAGCATTTGCTGCTCCAGCTTGCACTTTGTGTTATAGAGATGGGTTATTTCTTTAAACCTCATGAACCAACCTCTGGTATCTTCAAACATTTCTTCTGCATCTTCCTCACCTCTCTCTGCCTTCATAGAATTAAAGACAGTTAGGGCCTTGTTTTGGATTAGGCTTTGGCTTAAGGAAATATTGTGGCTAGTTTGATCTATCCAGGCCACTAAAAGTTTCTTCCAATCAGCACTAAGGATGTTTCACTTTCTTATACATGTGTTCACTGGAGTAGCACTTTTAATTTCTTTTAAGCACTTTACCTTTGCATCTACAACTTGGCTAACTGGTATAAGAGGCCTAGCTTTTAGCCTATCTCAGCTTTCAACATGCCTTCCACACTAAGCTTAACCATTTCTAGCTTTTGATTTAAAGTGAGAGACATGGAACTCATCCTTTGATTTGAGTGCCTAAAGTCATTATAAGATGATTAACTTGCCTAATTTCACTCTTTTTTTTTTTGTTTCGGGGAATAGGGAAGCCCAAAGAGGTAGAGAGATCAGGAACAGCCAGTTGGTGGAGCAGTCAGAGCATGTTCATTAAGTTTTCCATTTTATATGGTTGGATTTGTGGCACCCCCAAAACAATTATGATAGTAATATCAATGTTTAATGATTGCAGGTCACCATAACAAATATAATCATAATGGAAAAGTTTGAAATATTGTGAGAATTACCAAAATTGATACAGAGTAAGCAATGCTATTGGAAAATCCATGCTCATAGACTTTCTCAATGCAGGGTTGAAAAATACCACCTATAAAAACACATCCCCTCAACTTTTTAAAAAAATATTTCAGAGAAGAAGTGGAGAGATAGATAGAAACATCAATGATCAGAGAATCATTGATTGGCTGCCTCCTGCATGCCCCGTATTGGGGATCAAGCTTGCAACCTGGGCATGTGCCCTGACCAGGAACTGAAACACGACCTCCTAGTCCATGGGTAAACATTCAACCACTGAGCCACACTGTCTGGGATATCCCCTCACCTTTTTTATGTTAGGAGACACATACTAGTAATGCATGGCACACTCAATAAATATTAGTGCTCAATAAATATTGGATTGATGAATGAATGGACAAAGAACTGACAAAATACACTTTTAACAGCATAATTTTTAAGATTTGATGCTAGAAAGACAGCATTTTTTTACTGATTTTCAAACCAAGTGGTTTAAACATGTACCCTCAGATAAAAATTATTAGCATTATTTTTAATGAATAAAGTTATTTTTTCTTGGGTTGAAACAATGGGTTAAATATTTCAAGGATCCCAAAGTTGTTAGAAAAATATTTGCCCTTGAAATTAAGACTTGAAGTATGACTTACCAAACATGATGCAATCATATAATGACATCTTCATTCCCTTCTCAGTGTATTATCATTATTTTAATGATAATAATATTGGAACTATAGTATGGAAGGTAAAACCTGAATGTTCTTAATAACTAGGAAATACAAAGTATCATTGACAAAACTGCAATTTCCTCAAAAAGATGAAGCTCAATAGACAGAATATTTTAATGGGCAGATGTTAACTTAAAGTGTGCATTGTTTGGAAAAGGAGTTAATTAATAACTTATTAATTGGATAGAAAATCTGAAACTGTTGTACTTCTAGCAAATACATAATTTTCTTCAAGTATTATTAAAGCATTTTTGTTGTACCTATTAAAGATTCTTGTCTCTAAGTTAATTTCATTATGCTAATAAGCTATCATCGTTACAGAACCTAAGCTTTGATCCATGTTAATTGTCGTGATCTTCAAAGACAAAGTCACCACTTACTTTAAATGAATTTTACATCTTTTTAAAGAATCACACGGAAATTAGGGGAAGTAATTAATTTTTTATTATGTGTCTCAATATTTTTAAGGGAGGAAGTCAATGGTATTGGCTAGAATTCATTTTAACATTTAACTAGGGAAAACAGCATGAGGCCAAAAAAAAAAAAAAAAAACCGTTCAGATGCAAAAGATTAAAGAAAATTTGAAACTGGGACCTAATTTGTCTTGATAAACTTTGGTGTTTAATATGCTTTTTTTGTTCTCAGTGTGAAACTGCAGGGTTTTGATTTGTAAAAACTTTTTGAAGAATTAATTCTTTCTAATTTTTATTCATTTCTTTGCCTTTCTTTTACAGTAAGACAGACAAGTTGACCTTCAAATGATAAAACTTTTAAATATCTACGGACTTACAAGGTTAGATCTATTAGTAATCTGATATTAGCTATTGTGCACTAACAGAGTATGTTTCTTATGAAGCAGATTAGAGCTAGCTGTTCCTATACAATAACTAGTCATTTGAACCTTCAGGGGTATAAGCAAATAATTCTATTAAATTATTTGCATTTCTCTTTATAATGAGAGAAGATTATGTGTAGAAATATTAATTCCTTCATTTTATGAGAGATTTTGTTTTGTAGGGAGATAAAATACACTTTAAGAACATATCTGAAGTGGAAAATTACTGGTTCTGTTTTTGTTATAACCAGATTGATGTGCAGTTTAGAGACATCCTTTAAGGTCCCATTGAACAAACCTGGATCAAAACACAGAAAAGCAAAAGCATCATATGGTATCTTTTCCCTTAAACATTAACAGAGAGGGAATTAAATGCCAAAATTATAATTTTGTAATCATTTATACTGTATCAAGACACCTGACATTTTTTTTGAAAAGATATGTTATGAAAGGGATATTATGTTACATTTACATTTTTAAAAAACACATAATTTACTAAGTGATGTAAATAGGTGCTTCACAGAAAATAGAAATGTATCAAATGGGTTTTAGAGAAAATCTAGTGGCTCTAATGTAATTGTTAGCAAATAGGAACACGTCAATACAGCAAAGAGCTAATGGTAAAATTCTACCTTGCTGTGAAGGATTTCTGAGACCCACTGGAGAAGTGATAAAATCATCATAATGATTTCTGGATATCTAAACCAATACGTCTCAATTCTTTGTGTACAAGAGAATTACCGGTGATGGCAAAAATGTTAATTCCAGCATGGTGCCCAATGTTTATGTTTTTAACAAGTATTGTTGGATGATTCTAGTGCTGATGGTTCATAGACTATAAACTTAAACATTGATAAGAGTAATAAATTCAAATTTTATCTGACTGTAAACTTTATACATTTAAATTCATATAATTTTTTACTAGTCAAGGTGCCACTAATCTAGATAATAGCCATATAAAATAATATAATGGCTTAATAATTTTAATACTAACAGCATTTTATGTTATGCTAGAATGGCTAAAAGCAATAAAACTAATTAACTATATTATTTAAGATATGCCAAAACATATACCTTCAAATTACACTCCTTAAAACTATGAACCTATATAACTTTTATAGTGAGGTTGCCATTTTGTATTGTTTTCTTTTATATAATATAGACTTTTAGTGGATGTTTGTTAAATGGAGAAATTGAATTTTAATCTTTTATTTTGTAAATCAGTGTATGGCCCAATCTAAGTTTATCTGTTTTACTATCAGGCATGGCTATTTTTCAGATGTCATAACTATAAACAAAGGACAAAACTTTTCTACTACTGGGATTATTCTAAAAACTGTGCTAGAGTTTTTGAAGTTATTCAGATGAGTTAACGATACTTTAGTTTTATAATAATACATGAGCATGTGTTCCATGTGCCGTCTCACAAATTTAATAGACAAAGTCACACATTTGCATGTATACAAAGTATAACTTCTCCCAGACCTGCTGAGGTGTCAGGGATGGAGGTTTTACATTATAATTTGAGATAAAATTCCTGTAAATGTAATTTAAGTTTAAAAGACTTACAAAGAAAAATTATTTACATTAAAATATATCTAACTCCTAAATCCTCATGGAACAACCCTTTTTATCCTTTAAGATCTCCCTCAAACACATTAAATCACACTTCAAATGCATTCTTGAAATAATAATCAGTATGTGACATCATTCTTGTATTAAAGATGTTGACTTTGGTACATGGAAGGATTTGGGAATATAGTAAAAGTGGCAAAGAACACAAAGCTTATCCCTTCTAGAACTGTGTTAGGCTAGGGTTGAGGAGGGAGAATGCATACGACTCATATCCATCCAGTTCTATTAGGTTCTTTCTAACTTGTCAGAGGGCACTGAAATATACTAGTATAAGGGAGAAGAAAAGTTAAAGTTTTTCCACCTTTGTGACTATAAGGAAAGACTGAGGCGTGCGCTGTTTTTCTTGACAAAGCTTAGCATAGAAATTCATAGCTTCACATACCTTTCTCTATCCCAACCAAAGCTACCAGGACACTAAATTAGTACCTATGATGGTTTAGAACAAAATGTGCCTTGTGCTCATGACAAATCAAAGAAGAAATACATGGATAATTAAATGCTCTGTGTATCATTTTAGTAAATTAAATATTTTAGATTAGACTCCCATGTGATAAAGTTTATGAATAAACAAATTTAAGGTTAGGAGATGAGGGGCTTAGGAAACTAACACTGTTAAATAGGTTAATCAAAGATGAAATGTATTGCATAAGATCTCTGTTGTATGATTTTTTAAAAACTATCAGAGCAACACTGCAATGGCTTCAAAGAAGTTTGTGATCTAAGGTGAAACAGATTCTATGATTAAGGACCATAACCCAGACATTGTCAAATGCTATAAGCATTGAAGAGCAGTACCTCTGAATAACATACGATTTATTTCTAAATATCCCATGGCTTTTTAGTCACAGAGATATATTTGCTAAAGGAAATAATAACTTTGCTTGAATTAGGAGATCATTAACATTATTTCTTGTACTTCATAACACAGGTTGCAAACTAGCACCAGACATATACAGAGTGGGGCAAGAGAAGGTTTACAGTTGTGAGTACATGAAATACAGTTTATTCCTATATATTATTGTTTATTAATTATTATAGTATTTTCCATATAAACAACTATAAACCTACTTTTGCCTCACCCTGTATATTTGTTTGGCTTACATAATATGTTAAAATATTTCAAAGTTCATTTCTACATTTTAAAATTATGTGGTTTTATATAAATATCTGGCTATAATTGAAAATACCCACTATCTAAAAATACTGAGCATCTCCTTCTACACAACAAAGATGGGATGGGTCTGAGTTAAAATTTCATCCTTTGAAGACATGCTCTGTGATTTTCTCTCCACCTTGGTATCTCTCTAGCCACCCCACTCATGTAAATAATTTGTCCAAGACTAAAAGACACTTGAATTTGCCACAGTTGATAAAAACAAGATCTATTAGAAATAAATGTTAATCTTATATCTACTGCTGGGAGCCCTCTATTTGAAAATCACATGGGATATGTTGAAATGTAAAAAGACATTAAATATGATATTATAAGAAATGAAAGGACAGTGAAAAAAATGAGGAGACCAAACTATTATCTTAGGGAGACAGCCAGGTAGGTTTATGTTTCAATTACCTTTTTCCCTAATTTAGGAAACCTTGGGTGAGTCTGTATTTGGCAAATATTAGATTTAGAGAATTAAAATATTAGGTTTGATGCAAATAATCCTTGTTTCTGTATATAGTAACATCCTAACTTTAAAATGTTAAAATACCTCTGACTGAAGATTGTTATAAGATGTTTGGGGTTAACTGTGTTAGATGCTTTTCTCTTCTAAAGACCTTTGCTTTTAACTCAATGCTTGCTTATCTTTCTAATTTAACATAGTCCCACATTCTTCTTTGTAGTAATTTTGGGCTATCTGATAACATATAATGGAAAACATGTTTATGTCTTCCACCGGTTTTTGTTGCATATTTCAAATGCTTAGAACAACAATTTTCAGAAGCTTTCATTAAGGTTAATTTAAAAACTACATTAAATACAAACAGATTTTCTCACAAACAAAATGCAATGTGTACTTAACAGACTTCTGTATGTTATATTTGATAAACTACCTCATATAAATGCAAATTTTGACTTTCTGCCAGAACCAGGTGGTATGGAAAATACTTCTATTAAACAAATAATGCTGGAAGAGCAAACTTCAAGCACTGGTATGTTATATAGAAAAAGAGGATGTTTTTGTTCAGGTTTGATGTATATTTTCAGGTTGACCTTTCCTAAACAAAATGAAAGAAACATATTGGAGAATAATATGTGGTGAGCGGTTGTCTTTGGTGCAAAAGGAGATTCAGGAAAATATATGTAGGGAGGAATTTTGCATAGAGAAATATGCTAAATATTTTCTTCTGTTTTGCATAGTTATTTGTTAACGTCATCTCATCTCCTCCAATAGTTATCTGAATAGCTTTCATCTCAATCACTCGGTAAAACTGAACAAGGCGAGCTAAATAAAGCAGGATGATCCCAAATGTTGCCTTACACCCAGCTCTTTTTGAACTCTTAGCCAGACAAAATACAATCAGAACATAAAAGCAATCAGAAGACCTCCCACAAACTGATAACCCTAGCCTAACCATGAGAAAAATATTGGGGGGAAAAGGGACATTCTACAAATGATCTGATCAGTACTGCTCAAGAGTTGTCAAGACCATTAAAAACAAGGAAAATCTGTGATACTCACAGAACAAAGGAGACTAAGGAATCAGGGAGACTAAATGTAATGTAGTATTCTGTATATATTCTTTAAACAGAAAAAATGACGTGGAAAAACTAGTGAAATCCAAATAAAGTGTGTTAGTAGTAATACATCAATGTTAGATCATTAGTTCTGACAAACGCACCATAGTCATGTAACATGTAAACAATATGGGAACCTGGGTGTTGGGTATGTGGGAACTCTGTATAATTTTTGCAACTCTGTAAATCTAAAATTATATGCTCAAATGTTTATTAAAATAAAAAAAAAACAAATATAGATAAATAAAGGAAATATTGTTTGGCCTAGATACATTTACATTCTTATGGGGATGCTTCATGTTCACTCAATAGAATAAGCCTTTGGAATTGCTCTATCTAAAGTAATAACAAATGAAGACAAAAACTGTATGTACTTTCTTCCTTAGTTAACCCCATGAAACACATACAATGCCCACAGAGGATGAAGTGTGCCATTTTAAGGAAAGTTGTTGCCTACATAAAGTGCAAAGAGAAAATCCATGATTTTGACCCCATTGGTACCAGGTTCTAAGTATTATTAGGCCTAGCAAATTTCCTCCTCATTGTGATCATGGGCTGCATTTGTGAACTGTTACAAAAGTGGTATAAAGACCCAAGAGAAATGTTTCATTCAGGAAAGAAATAATAATATTTAATAATTTAAAAACACTATATTTTTTTATAATATGCAATGTGGGAATAATATGGAAAATTGGGAACAACATAATATTTAGGCTTGATACAATAGGTTAAATATCTAAAGTGCTAAACCTAAGAAAATTTACATATACATATACACACATATACATGATAAAAGAGAAGTAGAAGAAGAGAAGAAGGAGAAAGAATCAAAGAAAGGATGAAAGAATTAAAGGAAGAAAGAAAGAAGAGGAGGATAAGAAGAGGAAGAAGAAAACTTTTTTTAAAAATATATTTTATTGATTTTTCTCACAGAGAGGAAGGGAGAAGGATAGAGAGTCTGAAACATCGATGGAAGAGAAACATCAACCAGCCGCCTCCCGCACACCCCCTCCTGGGGATGTGCCCGCAACCAAGGTACATGCCCCTGACCAGGATCGAACCTGGGACCCTTGAGTCTGCAGGCCAACGCTCCATCCACTGAGCCAAACCAGCCAGGGCAAGAAGAAAACTTCTTAATTCGGATCTTTGTTCTAAGCACTGAGTTTAGAACTTTACAAACTCTGTGAATTTGACATGACTGTGCTCATTTTATAGATAGACAATAAGATTCAGGGAGAATATGTAACTTGTCCAAATACTCATACTTTGTGACTATTATCTTAACTTTCCTCTCATTATTTTTTCCTGATGACATCTATAAACTTCCTTGTCAAATATTCTCAATTGATAAATCTCCTAGGGCTCCATTTTATTGGTATTCCTTCCTGATTCTCCCTTTAGATTAAGGACTCATTTTCATGGTCTCAGAGATCATACATGATTAAGTTGAGATTCTATTCCAAGTCCAGATAACTCCCAAGTCTATATACTTAAATTGGTAAATTAACATGTTTATGGTGGAGTGTATTTGCCTTTGAGGTGTTAATAAATTAAAACACTTGATTTCTAAAGATGTTAAAAAACTTTCTGACCAAATATCCATTATCAAATGTTTTTTAAAGGAGAATTTAGAATTAAATGTTATCTCTGATGACATATCTATTAACTTCAAAATGTAAATATTGAGAACCAGGTTAGAAAGAGTGAGAATGATACATGGAGACACTTGGAAAGTCTGTAATGGACAGTTACCAGAGAGGGAACAGTACATTTTGTTGATGTTCTTGTTCTTGCTGGTTTGTTTATTTAATATAAGTCCTTAGGTGTTTATCCCTCTAAAAATAGTTAATGTTTTGGAAAGGTATTTATTTCTCCCACTAGAAATAATAGATGAGGCTAGTGGAGACTTCAGAAGATCTCTTTATACCTCTGATCTGATGTGTTATTTTTGCTAATCTGAGATTAACATTACTTACTCATAAAATAACTTCATAATTGTCTCTAATGACAACATCTGACGGAGCATACAACTCTTAACAGGCAAATGGTTTGAATAAAATTCTGTTTAATATCGTAACATACTTAAATTGATTTCATTTTCAAATCAAAATGGAGCCAAGGTTTTTTTGAGTTTATGAACTTTCAAATAGAGATCTTTTCTCTCCCACCCTCCCATTTCCTAAGAAATCCTTATCTTTAGGGAACTAATAAGTTAGGTAAACCTAGAGATAATCAGACCAATATTCTACACCCAGAGGAAGTTAAACTTCAAAATTAGAGATGTTTTTATTAATTCTCCATATTAAACAAGTTTTTTTCCTGAATCCTTGAGAGAATTAAAAAGTCAGAAAAGAATTTGATTATATAACATATGATTTTAGTGGTGAGTTAATAAAATCATGTGTATACTATGGCATATTTAATGTGAGGAAGCCTGACAAATGGCATTGGTTTTATAACAAAATCAATATTTACTTTGCTAAATTGGGTAAATTCATTACTCTAAATTTTATTTAATATCAAAAGAAGAAAATTCAAAGAATATATAAAATCAGAGACTCCCAAAATTAAATATGAAGTGAAACATTATCAAAAACTGTATTAAGCAGATCCAGGTTAGTTATTATTTAAAACAGATAGTCAAAAGTATTCAGCTTTTGATATCAAGTTCTCATACATTTAAATGTTAGTGACTTCCAATTCAATACTATTATTATTTCCTTATATATTTTCCAGAGAAAATTTCAGATTTTGAGCCAAGTATGGAATTATTTGGTTGGAGGTTACACAATGCAGATCTAAAGAGTGTTTTATATTTTATGTCTTCAAGACAGAGCATTAGATTTCACAGAGAAAGTCATAGATATGCCACATTGTCGAAATTTCTGATCTGGTTGCAATGCTTAGGTTTGAATGAAAAACCCAAGGGCCAACTTCACAAAACAATTACATTTGCTTTGTGTACCCTTGATGCCCCAAAACACTGGAATTTGCACTTTTAAAAAGGCAAAATAAATTCTCTTTTCACCTTACTAAACTTTAAACTTGCAAATGTTTCTTACCTAACTTTAACTAATCTCCTTAGGGGCCCTGCAGGTCTGAAAAGAAAGCAGAATAGCCAAGAAAGGCGTTCCCAATGCAGCCATCCTGTTTATCTATCAGCTCAGCTCTAGCTCATTCTAAAACAAAGGCACCTAAGGAATTCTATTAGGGACATCTATAAAACATGTAACAACACTTTAATAGGTAGCTCATGGCATGGCTTTTAACACACTATATTTATTTTCAAAAGAAATGATTCAATCACCAATCAGACCCTATTTCTCATTTTTATTGAATACCAAATCATACCCACTTGAAGCTCATTTCTCACCATGGTTGTCAGAAAGCATATATGCACATATTATATATAATATTATACATGTTAAATAGATATCCACATTCCTTCATATTCTAAAGGTAGGTTTTTTTGTATTAGGCTTCTTAATGTCAGAAGTCTACTACAAATACACAATACAAGTTATTAATTAGCTATATAAAAAGATAACTTTTCTTGCAAATCAAAAATCAATGGAATACAAATTTAAAATTGATACAAAATGGCATTTGTTTCTGCAGCTGAACTCCCTGAATGTCTCTCTGTCTGATTCTTCCCAAAGCCATTCATACTCGTTCACTATAGTGATCTTCCTTTCAATTGCTCTTGACAACACCTATCACCATGCTTGTCAATTTTTCTCTCTCATCAATTCTCCCATCTTTATCCACTTGACTCTCCCTTTAGCTTGAGGTCTCATCTCCAGGGTCTCATATTCAGGCTTTTAGTTGTATGAGTCCCAAGATGATTCTTCAGATGGTATCCAGTGCTGTGGTACACTTTTGCCTGGATGAAGGATTCTTCCATCATTGGAATAACTTCACATCAAGGATGGGCCATAAGTATCCCAATGGTGAAATTATCCACACCTATGGTTGCCAAGGCGATTCTGTTTTATGCTTGTTATCCCTGGGTTATTATTAACAGCACTCACTGTAATCTCAAAAGTCCCTATGTTACCATCATAACTGGTTATCAATAGTAATAATGTGAAAGGAGCAAAGGGGAGGCCAGACATTGTAATCATGGTCACTGGGCAGCTTCACCAGGAAACTGCAACTTTACACTCTCCAGGGAATCACCATTCCCTGCAAATCCCTGGGGAAAGGAAATGGGTGCTTGCACAATGAAGTTAGAATGACCTAGGAAGATGCTTTCCTGTCAGTCTAACCTGGGAACAAAGATAATTGGCCAGAAGGATAGAGTCATTGCAAGTGCACAAAATCCTGAAGGACGCATTGGATAAGTTCCCAGTTAAATCCCCAATACAAAGAACCCTCTCTCTGTTGTTCCTCTTGTTTCACTCCTGCTTCTTTGCACCTGCCCATGCTACCTCCATAGCCATGTGGCCCTAGAAGCTGCATGGCCTATGGCCATTCAACCCTACATGCAATAGGCTACAGCTAGGAACACAAGCTAACCTGTCCAGATGCGGGACTGGACTGTACAAATATGGGATGAAAAATCTGGGAACTGGCTTTGATGCTAGCCCTGCTGAAGAGAAATGGGACGTTTCCATGTCTGAACAGAGAGAAATGGGACCTTCAAAACTCAGAGGTCTAAATCCACAGAAATAAAGCTTTCTATGACCTCAATCTTCTGTGGAGGCCTCAGGAAATTCTTATTCCTGCAGCACCACAAAAGCTCCACTTCTACCGGTGATAGAGGATACCCCACTGATAACACCTATTGGATCACCACGTCAATAGCCAATTAGTAAAACGAGTTGAATGGGAATACATTCATTAAACTTAAGGAATGAATTTACTATTTTAGGCAGAAACACTCTTTGAATTATGTGCAATGGATATCCCTGTACTCCTGACAAGAATAAAGGGTACATTAAAACCAAGCTGTAGTGAAAAGGGTTTTCTATTCAAAATCCAGAACAAGTATCCAGAGAAGGCATATAAATGGAGATTTTTCAGTCCAAAATCTTTAGTGATCATATGCTAATAATAAGCATTTATAAACTTAAATATGCCAAGTTGTTCTCCGTAACAAGATTGTGATATTAACTAATAATAAAATACCCAAGTTATATTTATGATGATAGTATTATTCTGAGAGACCTCTAATAGCAGCCAAGATTGAAAAAGGAAACAATAGACACTGAAGGACAGTGATGTGTCAGGCATTAAAATAGGTTATTATAATTGTGCAACAAGACTACACATATGGATATGCTAGCCAAAAGTGATCACAAGGCCTCATAGAGGATCATGGTAATGAGAAGTTGATCTTTTGGGCTACATAAAAAATACTCTCTTGGGAGAAGAGAAAAAAGACAGGATACTGATAGGATACTGAAACTTCACTTTCTACATGGGTAATGGAGAAGTTCAGCAATGCCTGAGTGATTGTTATTGCTGAAAGCTCATATATTGTCTTTGTAGGTGGGAAGGGAAATATCTGCAAGCAGGGATCAGCACTGGCAGAGAGAAAAGACAATTCTTCCAGCAACATCTGAGAAGGTATTTCTGACTACTCCTAAGAAGTGACACATACTGGGAAATGTGAAGGCCGAGCCCAGTTGTAAGTGTACCCCAGTTTAGCACATGCACAGTTGAAAACAGAATGAAAGAGGCTAGGGTTGAGAAAGAGTTTGCATGTTGAGGATACACAGAAAGTCCCAGGGTAAAAGTACTGTAGACCCTGAGAAAAAAGATGCTACTGAGAAGGACTCCTGGTGGCTAACTGGGCTCAAATTAAAAAACAAACAAACAAACAAGAACATGAACAAGAAACACAGAGCCCTCTCAGAAGCCAGTTCTACACAAGGACCCCTGGCACAAACTTCACTTCAGGGAGAAGCCTGCACTGAACTGCCTGCCTACCTGCCTGTGTTTCCGCCATCTGAGCAGGCCCTTATAAAGGGTTCCTGGAATCCTATTTCAACCAATAAAACCGGGGCTTTCCCCACCCAATCAGAGCTACCCAGCTTTGATCAATCAGAGTATCTCTATTCTACTGGTCAGGACAGTGCCTTTTGGACCAATCAAATTGCAGGGATTTGGAGTCCTCATTTTCTTGAGGAGAGACCAATCAGGATCCAGGGGAGAGGGATTCTGTGTATATAAGCCAGCTCCCCTCTGGCTCTGGGGGTGCATTCTCCCTTTCTACTGAAGATTGTTTTTCCTTGCTGAGGTGAAACAGTGAAGATATCTCACTGGAGCTCAGTGGAGCAAACCAGGACAGGACAGAGCAGACTGGCACAGAATAGAGCAGACCAGAGTAGAGTTGTCTACTGGGGAGGATCTCTAGGGTCACCTTACAGCTATGCTGTATCACAGTTGAGCTGTTTTGCACTAAATAAAGTTTCCTTTCTCACCACACCCCAAATTGGGGATTCCTGTTGGCATTGAATTGGTGCCATGGACAATTGGATGACAGTGCAGTGTATTTATTTAATGTTAATGTGCATTTTCTATGTTGTGTTTTGTTTTCTGTAATCTTTGTGACAAGAATTATTTTCCTATAGTGAGAGGAAATGAGAAATATATTAATCAGTAGTGTCCAATAAAACTTACAACAAATTGTCTGAATAGAAGGACAGATGTACTTCACAAATGATATTTATCCTACCCATAAAACAAGTTACTGGAGTAGATATTGTTCCCAAATGACAGATGAGTAGACTGAGTATAGGAAGATAAATTAATGTATTCAAGGTTATACAAGCAATTAATGGTAGGATAGCTCTAACTCCAAAGTCCTCTTATTTTAAAGTACAATATTAAGAATGTAGAACAGTACTTTTCAAAATTAAATGTTTGCAGCTAATTTTTTGTTGTTGTTTACTTTTTCAGTGAATACTCTGAAGCAGGTGCTCTGGAATGGGCTTGAGATGTTATGATGACAATGCTTTGTCCACTGACTTTGAGTAGCAAGAGTAGAGTGAGGTGGTTAAGATACAGAGTGCCTTTATTCTTCAGTTTCCACGATATCGATGCACCTTTTTATTACAAGTTATTTACAGACTTTTTTTTTACGGTGTTTTCTTTTGAGTTACACTGTTTATTATTTAAGGAATTCTAAACTACCATGTATGAAATTAACTCCCATCACAATTTGTACTTTCGAATCAAGTGCAATTTTTTGGGGGGATGAGTGATTGCAGATGCAACATTTTTCAAGTTAATAATATATTTTCAAAATTAAGCTGGATCATAATGCTAAGTTGATATATTTCTCCATAGTCCATAGTTTTTTCCACATTTACTATCAAATCACCCACAAGCAATATTTTTATTGCTATATAGAGAGCATCCCAAAATATTTTTGGCCTGTATAAATTTAAATTTTAGTGCAACTACTTCATGTTTTCATAAAGCAAAATTTAAAATGCAAAAATAAATAAACATAGAGCAATAAAACAAACCAAAAATTAAAGCTCTATAATCAACCAGCTATCATCAGTATGGTTTTAATTATACTGTTTTCATGATATAGATACTAAATGTGGAAACAATTTTTTCCTCTATGTATTTCACAACTTTTAATGTCATTTCATTTACTTTTTTTTTGAGACCCTCAGAACAACTTTGTTAAGGAAGGAGATCTTAACCATCAAATATGATGTACCTGAGGAAGTAGGCTGAAACAAGAAGTGCTTCATTTAATACTTTGAAAAATAAGTACTTCAGATATTAAAACTAATAATAATTTAAACTACTTTGATGTTTGTTTTAAAATCCCACCCTTACACTGTAATCTTTTACAGACAGAGTCTAAGTATTTAGTTCCCCAAATGTGAAATCATAAAAATTATTAATATGATCACTAGTGGAAAAATTAAAACTCATTAATAGCAAAAATTTTATTATGGAAAAAAATCCTAATAATTACCTTTGCCAATGAGTCATTTTTTCTCTAAGTAGTCATTGTTTCATTTACAATGGTTTTCTATAAAACAGAGTTCTATAATTTGAATATATTAATGTATTTATTAGGCAACATAAATATAAACAGATTTTTTTAAAGTTCTCTAAAAAGAAAGTGATTAACAAAGTGATTCTAAAGTTTTATAGAGAGGCAAAATACCCGAAATAGCCAACACAATAATGAACATAGTTGGAAGATTCACATTATCTAACTTCAAAATTTACTATAAAGCTACAATAATCAGAAAAGTGTGGTACTGGTAAAATTATAGATAAATACATTAATGGGACTGGTTAAATAGCACAGAAATAAACCCACACAAATAAAGTCAACTGGTACTTGACAAAGAAGCAAAGTCAATTCAATGGAGAAAGGATAGCCTTTTCAACACATGGTGGTGGAACAACTGAGTATCTGTATACCAAATAATCATAATTATCATCATTATCATCTAGAAACTGACCTTACAACCTTCAACAAAATAATTCAAAGTAGATCACACACCTAACTTTAAAACAAACAAACAAAAAAAACCTATAAAAGTCCTAGAAGATAATATAGGAGAAAATCTAGTGTTTGAAATTGACATTTTAGATTATGTATCAAAAAACAATCTATAAAGAAAGGAATGAAAAATTGGACTTCATTAAAATTAAAGATATGATCTGTTGAACACACTATCAAGAGAATGAGAAGACAAGCCACAGACTAGAAGAAAAAATTTACAAAGTACTGTTACTGAAAGTAAAAAAAAAAAAGCTCTTAAAACTTAATAATAAGAAAATGGACAACTCAAAAAATGACTAAAAGACCTAAACACTTCACCAATGATGGTTATAAAGAGGGCAAACAAGCATATAAAAATGCTCAAAACCATCTATATTTAAGGAATTACAAATTAAAACAGCAACCGGATAACATTACAAACTTATATGAATGGCTAAAATCCAAAATACAACAGGGAATGTTGGAGCAATAAAGTTTTTCATTCATTTCTGGTGGGAATGCAAAATAGTACAGCCACTTTGGAAGACAGTTTGTCAGTTTCTAAAAAAACTAAGCATACTCATGGAATGTGATATAGCAATCACACTCCTTGGGATTTACACAAATGAGGTGAAAAGTTACATCTACATAAAAGACTGCACACAGATTTTTATGGCCACTTTATTCATAACTAGAGGCCTGGTGCATGAAATTCCTGCATGGGGTGGGGGCGGGATTCCCCTCAGCCCAGCTTGCACCCTCTCCAATCTGGGACCCCTCAGGGGATGTCCGACTGCCGGTTTAGGCCCGCTCCCCTAAACTGGCAGTTGTACATCCCTCTCACAATCCGGGACCGCTGGCTCCTAACTGCTCACCTGCCTGCCTACTTGATTGTGCCTAACTGCCCCCCCCTGCCAGCCTGATCACCCCTAATCACCCCTGCCTGCTGACCTGGTCACCCCTAAATTCCCCCCCTGCCAGCCTGGTCACCCCTTACTGCACCCCTCCACCAACCTGGTCGCCCCCAACTGCCCCCCTGCATGCTGGCCTGATCACCCCCAACTGCCCCCCTCCCCCGCCGGCCTGGTTGCCCCCAACTGCCCCCTCTGCTGGCCTGGTTGCCCCTAACTGCCCTTCCCGCTGGCCTGGTTGCCCCTAACTGCTCCCCTTGCCAGCCTGGTCGCCCCACGCATCCTGCTGTTCATTTGTTTGGTCGTCCCTCACTAACCCCCCTGCCGGCCTGGTCGCCTCACACAGCCTGCTGTTCAGTCGTTTGGTCGTCCCTCACTAACCCCCCTGCCGGCCTGGTCACCCCATGCAGCCTGCTGTTTGGTCATCCGACCAGTTGTTTCAGTTGTGACAGCCCCTGGCTTTTTATATATTAGGATTGCCAAAATTAGGAAGTAACCAAGATGCCCTTCAGGATGCCAGTGAATAAATGGTGGTACATCTAGACAATGGAATATTATTCAATGCTAAAATGAAATGAGCTATCCAGCCATGAAAAGAGATGGAGGAATCTTAAATGCATATTGCTATGGGAAAAAAGGCAGTCTGGAAAGGGAACATACTGTTTGATTCTAACTATATGCATTCTAGAAAAGGCAAAACTATGGAGAAAGTAAAAAGATCAGTGATTGTCAAAGATCCACATAGAGGGAGGAATGGATAGGTGAAGCACAGAGGATTTTGATGCAGAATAAATATTACATATGTACTACAATGGTGGATACATGTCAGTACACATTTGTCATTACCCATAGAATGTATAACACAAATAGTGACTCTTAGTGTAAACTATGGGCACTGGTTGATAGTGATGTGTCAATTAATATCATGGATTAGGGACGTTTATGGTGGAAATTTTTGTATAAAAGTTCACTATATTTTCTGCTCATTTATGTTGTGAAACTAAAACTATTTTAAAAAATAGAGCCTAGTAATAAAAAATAAAATAATAATGTGATCAATTTAATTTTACATTATACATTCACTCAAGGAATGTATAATATTCTGGGTTTTGTTTTACTTTTACTATACAAGTGAGTTCTAGCCTTCATCCTCAAAATGCACACATACTTTTCCCAGATGTGTTTAGTGCTAATCTTACACAGACTATTTTCATTATCTGGGAGATGATATATTAAGGAACAATGCTTTGTAATAAATTGTTATTAATTTCAGGTTGAAGACATTACCACTAGGTATGATGATGTTTAGTAGAATTAGTCTTTTTAAATGACTGAATCTATTAGGCAGTCAAACATATTTTAGCTTACACCATGGATTTTTACTATAGAAGGGCTTTAATATTAAAATTTCTTATTTAGGTGTTGAAAGCTAAACTGATGTGATAGTTGCTCAAGGTTAAATATAAACATAGACATCTATATATATACAGTCCTAATATGCAAATAGACCAATTGGTGTAACAACTGAACAATTGGTCGCTATGATGTGCACTGACCACCAGGGGGCACATGAAGAACATGGCAGGCATCGGCAGCAGGTGGCAGAGCATAGAACATGGCGGGCATCGACCACAGTGGGATGGTAGAGAAGGTCAATGGGGGTGCCAGACCAGGGCAGGGTGCTAGTAGCTGTTATCGGGGCGAGCCTCTGGTGGTTACTGAAAATTCTTTGCTCCCACGCACCACAGTCCCACTGGGCGCTCACACCTGCTGCCAGCACCAGCTCCACTTGAACCCGCTGCTGGCGCTGGAACCTCCGCTTGCATCTGCTGCCAGCTCCTGGGCTGGCCCCAATCGCTGGGTGCCATCAGCGGGTACAAGTGATGGCTTCCAGCCACAATCGCCCCTCTGGGCTTCTCCACCTCCCCCTGCTCCTGAGGGGCGATCGGGGCAGCAGCCGCCCCTGGCACTCACTGATGGTGCTGGCCCTGCTAGCATCTGCTGCTGGCACTGGCCCCAATCTCTCGGTGCTGGCCGTGGATGTGAGCAGGGCCAGCACCATCAGCACATGGGAGCGGTGGTGGTGGGAGCAGGGCTGCCAGCAGACAGAGAACTGGGGGCTGCAGTGGGAAGGGCCTGGCAGGGGCGTGGAGGATGGGCCAAGACCTGCCTCTGTGCCCACCGCAGTCTCGTGGCCCACAGTTCCTTTCAAAGTGCACGAATTTGTGTATTGGGCCCCTAGTCAATAATAATTGGCTAAAGATTTTCTAAATAAAATAAGGTGATGAATACTATGGTGGAGAAAACACCTTGTTCTATTGGAGTTCACATGGAGGACACTTGGGGGACATAGATGAATTCCTAGTCACAAAGTTTCAGATTTCTTTTTGTGGTTTAGTAATAAATAAAAGTATTGTCATTTGACTATACAGAAATATAAGTCTGCAATAATGTGTATGCATTAGCTTTTCACAAAGAAAATACAGCAGCAATGATTTTATTTCTTATATTATTTTTCAATTTTAAAATTTGACTTTGTGGTGGATCATCGATATATTATATGCCTAGATATTTCAGGCAAATACACACACACACACACACACACACACACACACACACACACAACCAACCAACATGGGAATATGTGCAATATGTACAGAATCATCTTTGATGCTTTGCACTTTAACCAATTCATTCACCATTTAAAAACAATTAAAAAATTCATTAAGCTGGATTCTGCCCTTGGATACACACAACAAAAACCCCATTGAAGTCGATGTAAATTGTGCATGCATATCCAGGGGCACAATTTGGCCCCGCTGTGTTTAATTCACTCTGATCATTCCTATTAATTCAATATTAATATTTCCGTTCATTTATTCAATTAGTTCTGTGGTATTCAAAATTCATTGTATGTAATACATTGCGATCAGTCAATCATTGCATTTCCAGTCCACTTTCTAACAATCAATATTTGAAGTTAGTCAAGGCAAAATGCACTTAAAAACCAAACAGAAATAGAAGTAGAAGTCTGTCTGCAGACATATCTCCTACTTTGTTTCCTGGTTTCTTAGGCCTGACCTTTCCTGGTAGATTCAGTCAGTGTGAGAGATATTAGCAAACTGTGGGGCAGAGTTGGCCCTTAGATCAAATGCTGCTTTGTGGGGTAGCCAAGTAGGGCTATCTAATAACAGCCAGATGTGAAAGAGTAAGCTCACGAAATACCCACCACTTAATTAGGTCACACAATACCATTTGGCTCCCAATCAAATTTGGGTTATTTCTGTTCTAAGCAGAGGGATCTCTTCTGTCTTCAAGGAACATAGATCAAAATGAACACAGGATGTTAACATCGCAGTATAAACATTGCATGCATGAATAAGTGGAGCTAAACTCAAGAAGTGTAATGATCCCTATGCTCTAAATTAATTTAAGTACAACTTCTTTAGGCAGGAGAACTGAAAATTTCACATGATTTCTGTAGTCATTATAGGTATCCACAATATGCAAGATTATTAGCAAATCTGTAGAAGGGACATTTACTGAAATTAACAGTTCATATTTAAGTATTCATGAAGCATTCTAAAAAGAATTATGTTTACTATTTTTGTTTGTAACAGATTTTTGAGATATAATTGACATACAATAAATCATATATTTAAAATGTACAATTTGGTAAGCTTTGACAAATGTATGCATCTGTGAAACCATTATTACAATAAAGATAATGAACATATTTATCACCACAAGAAGTTTCCTTATGTATCCAAAAATTTTCCTCTAGGCAACCACTGATCTACTTTCTTTTATTAGAAATTAATTTTAATTTTTTAGATTTTAAAAACAAAAATATGTACTATTTTGTATCTGGCTTTTTTTCACTCAACAGAAATATTTTGAGATTCAACTATGTTGTGTTGTCTATCAGTAGTAGTTCATTTCTCTATCTCTGAGTAGTATTCTACTGTATGAATATAATTTGCTTGTACAGTCATCTGTCCATTGGCATTCAAATTATTTCCAGATCAGGGCTACTACAAGTAAAGCAGATATGAAAATGTGTATATCAATCTTTGTATGGATATCTTTCCCCCCTCTCTTAAATAAATAAATAGGAGTATAATGGCTAGATAATGTAGCATGTGAATGTTCAACTTTTAATGTTTTCCAAAGTGTGTGCAATTTTACATTCCTACAAGTAGTAATTCCTCCTAATCCTTAGCAATACTTAGTATAATTGGTCTTTTTTATTTTAGCCATTCTCATAAGCGTGCAGTAAAATCTATTGTTTCTGTATGGCATTTCTTCAGTGAATATGTTGGGCATCTTTTCATGTACTTATCACACACAATCGGTTTTATGCCTAATCAAATGTTGCAAAGATTTTCTTCTAGAAGTTTTGTAATTATATATTTTACTTTTAGGTCTATGATGCATTTGAATTTAATTTTTATATATTTTACAATTAAGGATTGATGTTCAATTGTGGTAGGCATATTAATAGTCAATTGTTCTAGCATCATTTTTTTAGTAGACTAAGCATTTTCCACAAAATTGTCTTCGTACGTTTGTCAAAAATAAGTTGTCCATATGTTGGGCTCTATTTCTGAACTCTCTATTCTCTTCCACTGATCTATTTGTTATCTTTATGCCAATACCATTCTGCAGTGATTGCTGACACATTATAGTAATCTTCAAATCAGGTAGTGTTGAGCCTTAAATTTGTTCTTTTACAATGTTGTTTTGGGTATTCTAGGCCTTTTACATTTCCATATGATTTTTGGAATCAACCTGTCAATGTCTTTAGAAAACCTGCTAGTATTTTGCTTTGAGGCTATATTAGATCTATAGGTGAAGTTGGGGAGAATTGATATTTTAATAATATTGTGTTTCCTGATCAACAAATATGGTATACTTCTCTATTTGTTTAGGTCTGATTTATTTCAACAGTATGTCATAGTTTCCAGTGTACAGGTGTTAGGCATCTTTTGTAAGATTAACTTTTATATTGTAAATAATATTTTTAAAATTTAAATTGTTTGTTGCTAGTACATGATTAGTTTTTCTAAATATTAGAATTGTATCATGCAATTTTGCTCAACTAACTTACTAGGCTTAGTAATTTTGTTGTGGAGTACATGGAATTTTCTGCATAAATGATCATGTCATCTGAGAATAAAGAACATTTTAGTTTTTCTTCTAATTTAAATGACATTTTTCAAAGATTATTGTAATGGCTTGGACCTCAAGGATGTTGTAGAAAAGAACTGGTGAGGCAAATATTATTGTCTTTTTTCTGACCTAAGGAAGAAAGTACTGTCTATTATTCTAAGTGTGATATTAGCTGTAGGTTTTTCCTAGATGTCCTATCAGGCTTTGGACATTCTCTTCTATTCCAAGTTTGCTGAGGTTTTGTTTTTTATCAAAAATGATTGATGAATTTTGCTAGATGCTTATATGTGTGTGTGTGTGTGTGCCTGCACATTCATGCACGCATGCACATTTATGCATATGTCTAATATCATATGATTTTTCATTTTATAGCTTATTAATATGTAATGTTGACTTACATGGATTGTGTTTTGGAAGTTGAATCAGCCACACATTATTCAGAACTCCTCTTGGTCATGATATAGTTTATCCTGCTTCTTTGTTGTTGCATTTGACTGACGTATATTCACTGAGAACTTTTGCATCCATGCCACAAGTAATATGCATCAATAGGTTTCTTTTCTTGTAAATACTTTGATTGGTTTTAATATCAGAATAATTCTGGCCTCATAGATTTAGTGGGAAAGTATTCTCTTTTCTTGGAATTTTTTAATAAATTCATATAGAAATGGTACTATTTCTCCTTTAAATGTTTGATGGAATTCATTAGTGAAGCCATCTTAGATGGAAAATGTTCTGGAAGGTTTTTAAACCAACATTTAATTTATTTAAATGTTGGGCTCTTCATATAATCTCTCCTATTTAAGTCTTGTGTCTTTAATGAATTTCTCCATTTCATCTAACTTGTTGAATTTATTGGCATAAAGTTTCTGAAAATATTCTCTTATTATCCTTTCACTATTAGTAGGTTCTGTAGTGACTACTTCTCTCATTCCTGATATTGGTAATATGTGCCCTTTTTTTCTTACCTCAGAGTCTAGCTAAATGTTTACCAATTTTATTGATTCCTCTTAAAGAACAAGCTTTTAGTTCATTGATTTTTTTCCCATTGTTTTATTCTGCTTTTATTTTATTAATGTCTGCTCTAGTGCTTATTATTTCCTTTTTATGAAAATCTTCGATTAAATCTGTGCTTGTCATACTGGTTTTTTTAAGGAGGAACATCAAGTCATTGAGTAGACCTTTTTCATTACTTAATATGGCCATTTAGTGCTATGAATTTTCCTGCTTATACTTTGTACAGCTTTAGCATCCCACACATTTTGTTATGTTGTGTTTTTATTTTCATTTCATTAATACTACTTTCTGGTTTTCCTTTGATATCTTTATTTGGCTAATGGATTACTTAGGGATGTGTTTTATAATTGCACAATATTTATAGTATTTAAAGATATATTTCTGTAATGACTTCTAATTTAATTTTATTATAGCTAAAGAACATGCTTATTTTTACTTTTAAATATATTAAGACTTGTTTTCTGGACCAAAATATAAGATATCTTAGTACATGTTCCCTGGGTACTTGAGAAGCATGTATATTTTACTGTTATTGAGTGTCATGTTGAATGCATTTTAATTACATCAAATTGGTAGATAAGTATTTTTCAGTTCTATTTTTCTTACTAAGTTCTATTTGTTATATTAATTATTTAAAAATAGCTATTAAAATCTCTGACTATAATTATGGATTTAGTTTTCATTGTGATTCTATCAGTTTTTGCTTCATTTATTTTGAATGTTTGCTATTCGGAACAGCAGAGTTTAATATTGCCACATCCTTTTGTTGAATTGATGTGATTATCATTATTAAATGATCTTATTTTCCTTGGTTATATTATCTGCTCAGAAATCAACTTACTCTAAAATTAATATAGTGACTTAATGTTTCCTTTTAATTTTAACTTATCTGTGTCCTTACATTTAATGTATGTTTTTGTAGGCAGTTTATAGTTAGATCTTGCTTTTTAAAATCTATTTTAATTATTTCTTGCTTTTAATTGGTATATCTAGTTTATTTATGTTCAATGTAATTGTTGATATTATTAAGACCATTATCTGCTGTATTTTTTCTATTTGTTATATATGTTATTTACTTTCTTTTTCTGTTTTTGTCTTCTTTTTAATTGAGTAGATTTCATAATTCCATTTTATGTCTTTTTTAGCTTAATAACTAAGATTCTTTGTTTTATTATTTCAATGACTGCCTTATGACTTAGAGTAAATATCTTTAACTTATCACAGTCTACCTTCCTGTATAAGAACCTTATCACATTGCACTTCTATCAGTTTTCTCCCGCACATATACTTTGTTTTAGTTAAATTTATCAGGTTCACATTGATTAATAATATTATATAGGTTTTAAGTGTGCAATTCTATGATATATCATCTGTATATTGCATTGTGCCCATCCTTAAAGTAAAATCTTTTTCAGTCACCATGTATTTGACTCCCTTTCCTCTTTACTACCCTTCCCTCTGGTAACCACCATATTGTTATCGGTGTTTATGAGTATTTTTTTAAATTTTTCTTGCTAGTTCAGTTGTTGCTTTCAGTTTTACATTCCACATATGAATGGAGTCCTATTATTTTTGCCTTTTTTTGTCAGACCTATTTCACTTAGTGTGATATTCTCAAGATCCATCCATGTTGTTCCAAATGGTGGTATTTCATCTTTTCTTATGGTAGTATTTTATTGTATATATGTTCTACATATTGTTTACCACCTCCCACCTGTTACAATGGCTATTATCAACAAGACAAGTAATAACAAGGGTTGGAGAGATTGTGGAGGAAAAGGAACCTTCATTCACTTCAGTGAGAATATAAACTGGTACAGTCACTATAGAAAACTGTATGGAGGCTCATTAAAATTTAAGAATAGAGTTACCACATGACCCAGTAAACCCTCTTCTAGGTATCCACCTGAAAAAATTTGAAAACATTTATTTGCAAAGATATATGTACCCCTATGTTCAGTGCAGCATTATTCACAGTGGCCAAGACATAGAAACAACTGAAGTGTCCTTCAATAGATGATTGGGTAACAAAGATTGTTACACTCTTGCTGTTTTAAATTTTACTTACACATATGCTATGAACTTCACAAGATACCTTTTTATTTGATTAAATAGTCCATTATATTTTAAAGAGATTTAATACGAAAAAACCAATTTGTTTGAACATGTAGTTATCTTTCCCAGTGCTCTTCATTTCTTCGTGTAGGTCTATATTTTCATCTATTTTTTTAAATTTATCTTTATTGTTGAAAGTATTACAGATGTACCGGTTTCCCCCCATTGACCTCTTCTAGCCCACACCTGCCACCTTCACCACACTATTGTCATTCATATATGCATATGCTAGTAAATTCTTTGATTAATCTCTTCCAACTCACTCAACCACCCCTGCCTTCCCTCTGAGATTCCACAATCTGCTCCATTTTCTATTATTTTTAAGCCAGAATTAATTTGTTTAACATTTCTTGTAGCACAGGTCTGTTGATAATGAATTCTTTTAGCTTTTGTATGCATGCAAAGGATTTGTTAGTTTTCAAGATATTTTTTACTGAATTTAGAATTCTAATTTGACAGATCTGTTTATTTAGGACTTTAAAGATAGCACTCCTCTCTCTTCCTGCTATCATTGATTTCAATAAGACATCTGTCATATCCTTAACTTTGTTTCTCTGTGTATATCTTCCCCCTTTACCCCTTGGATACTTTTTACCCCCAGTTTTGAGTAGTATGGTTATAGTGTGACTTAATATGTTTTTCTATTTGTTTCTTGTGCTTAGAGATGGATGAGTTCTTGAATCTATAGGTTATCCTACCTAATAAAACAGTAATATGCAAATTGACCGCACCTTTGCTATGCCCAAGCCACACCCACCAGCCACTCTCACCATCCAAGCCACGCCCACCATCCAATCAGAGTGAGTATGCAAATAAACCTGACCAAGATGGCGGTTAATTTGCATACATAGGCACCCTGAGCTGACCCTCTGCAACGGATTGCAGGGAGCTGGGGTCCTCTCTGGCACCAGACCAAAAGCCTCCACTGGATACCCAGCTACCAGCTTTCAATGGATGGTGGGCATGGTGGACACCCAGCCAGGAGCTGGGTGTCCACTCCGGCTCCAGGCCAAAAGCCTCCACCAGGGGCTTTTGGCCTGGTGCCCGAGCGGACCCCTGCCATCGATTGCAGGGAGCTGGTACACCAGCGGACCCCCTGCGATTGATCACCTGGGCAGGGAGCTTGGGGTCTGCTTTTGGCCTGGGCAGGAGAGGCCCCCCTGCGATTGATTGTAGGGAGCTGGGGGTCCGCTCCTGCCCAAGAAGCTTTCGGTCTGGGCAGGCCTGGGCAGGGGCTGAGCCGGTGATCAGAGGGAGCTGGAGAGGCCTGCCCAGTCCTAAAGCTTCGGCCAGAGGCTTTAGGCCTGGGCAGGGCCCAGCCCTCCATTGGTATGAACTATAGAGGAAACACCTTTTCTGACTGCACATTGGCTAAGCTTCCTGTATGCCACTGGTAATATTCTTAGTTACTTGGGTAATAAGAATCCAAAAAGGTGATCTAGGGTTTTTCCACCACACTTCTGGAGAAATAAATGAAGGTCCACTGCTGGAGGGCTAAGAAATGTCATATCTTGCCCTAGCCAGTTTGACTCAGTGGATAATGCCTCAGCCTGCAGACAGCAGGGTCTGGGTTTGATTCTGATCAAAGGCATGTACCTATGTTGCAGGCTCCTCCCTGGCCGGGGCCCAGATCAGGGCTCATTCAGGAGGCAACCAATCAAAGTGTTTCTCTCTGTCTTTCCCTTTCTCTTCCACATTCTCTAAAAGTCAATGGAAACATACCCTCAGGTGAGGATAAAAAATAAAGAAAGAAATCCATATCCTATGAAAGACACATCTTGAAAATGCCTAAAGAAAGTTGTCATTTTTTCTTGGTGAAGGGACTGGAGTCCTGTGTTGATGAAAACACCTTGGTGGCTGCGGTGATTGACAGTGGCTGCAGCAGTGGGGTGATGGGGGCTGGTGCCTTCCCCTGACCAGCCCGGTTGCCTCCCACAAAGGGAGGTCAGACTGTGGCTTAGATACGCTCCCTCTGGGGTGCGGGCCTAAGCCGTCAGTAGGATATCCCCTGAGGGCTCCCAGTATGTGAGAGGGGGCAGATTGGGCTGAGGGACCCCCAACCCCCAGTGCACGAATTTTGTGCACCGGGCCCCTAGTAGTTTTTATAAAATCTGGGAATTTTAGTCATGATTTCTCTAAAATATTTTTTCTGTTTACTCCCTCTTCCAACAGTGTCAAAGACTCAATTACAGACATATTAGGATATTTGAAATGTTTCTAAAGCACCTTAACATTCTGTTCATTTTTTAAAATAATATATTTCTCTACATATTTCATTTTGTCTTTTTTATTGCTATGTCTTCAAATTCACTATTTTTTTCTTTTTTTCAATATCTTGCATTCAGTTTATCACATTTAATACAGTGTCATCTATCACATTGTAATTTTCATCTTTAGGAGTTTGATTTTGGTATGTTTTTAAAACATATTTTCTTTCATCTCTTTTCTTAACTTTTACAATACAGTTATAAAAACTTAACATCCTTACCTGCTAGTTCTAACATTTGTGGAAGTTGTTGGTTGATTTATTTATTTTTATTTTCTTTTAATCATGGGCCATATTCCCCTGCTTCTTTGCATGCCTCAAAATAGTTGATTGGATGCCAGACATTATGAATTTTATCTTATTGAGTGTCCACAACTTTTTCGTTCCTATAAATATTCTAGAGCTTTCTTCTGAGAACACTGGTAAAATTTTATGAAAATATTTTTATTCTATTGGCTTTTTCTTTTAAGATTAATCAGTTAAGACTATGCTCAGTGTAGGACTAATTATTCTCTACCATCCAGACAAGAAGGGATAGGCATTATTCCTAGCTGTGAGTGATCACCAGAACTTGTTACCTCTAACCTTTGGGACAAGCTCTCCCCAGCCTCGTGTCATTTCTTAAATGTTTAGTACTCACCTGAATATTACATGGAAAATGTGGGTATCTGGAGTTCTCTCTCTGTGGCTTGCTCCTGTTTATTAATCTGTCATGCAGATTCTAAACATCTTAGTCCCTCCAAATTCTTATCCTCATCACCTCAACTCAAGAAGTTTGCTGGATTTGTCAAGTTCCCCTTCTCTGAATAATGCCCTGGCAACAATTTCAAGGCAGTAACTTAGGGAAATTGTACGGTTCACTTCATTTCCCAACATCTTCAGGGATCATGTCCTTCAAACTGATGTTTAGTGTCTTGAAAATCATTATTTCACATATTTGTCCATTTTTTGTTTGTTTTAATCACAAGGATAAAAATGGTCTTTGTTACTTCTTTTCAGTCAGAAGTGGAAGTCTTGGGTTCACCACTGAATTACTATTTATTGTTTCATGGCCTTCTTATTTATATCTCAAACGGAGCATAGAAAATAGCAATTTATAGTCCTTTCTTACTATTATCCATCTGGGTTTTCACATCATGAAAACCTGGGAGAACTAATAATTATTAGGTTGACTAACTGTAGATAAATTCCATAATTTGTAATAAAAATGTTTTAGGCTCAGTATAATTTGGTTAAAGTAATTGTAGTTTGAATTCAATTACAGATTTTCATGTGACTCTTCTCTTTTTGGCATTGGATAAGTTTCCATGATTCTAACCATCCACAGCATTTAGCAGAACCAAATCCAGTAATTAGCTCAGTCATTTTAACCTTCAATTTAGGGACACTACAGTGTCTATAAGATGAATGAATGATTTCAATGATTATAAAGGCCACTGAAGATCTGTACTGGTCATTTTACCATTTGCTTTTTCTAAAAACAACATACTATAGCTTCACTCTCCTAGCTCCAAGAAGATCTGCTTGCTTTCCTCTATTATTTTATCTTTAAAGATATAGCTAAATATGAAAACAGTCCTTATCGTTAAAGTATTCTCTTCCTCTTCCCACATTCAAGATTACATAAACTTTTCCATTATCCTTAATCCAATGATTTAAACAACTGTTGTGATTTCATAAGTGGAATAATTTGACTACAGGTGGGGATTAATTTGTAAAGGCAGGAAAACAGTTGAAAACAAAGAACTAGTGTCCAAGTAAATATCTCTTGAGAAATGAGGGAGTGCAAGCTACATTGCATGAGAAGAATTGTTACTGAGTATTATGGTTTAAAGAATTCCAGGTGGTCTGTGTGGGTCATAATGCTAATTAGCATTTCATCTTGGAATAATCTTTGTTCTTTCCAATATATTTTTTAAAACTAGTGCTTCTCAGGCAAAGTGCTAAAAAGTTTGTTTGTATGGGTTCATTAATTCTGTAGCTATACAATATAAATCAAAATAAAAAAGCAAATGAAGGATCTGTTGGAGAAGCATTCCTCTGTATAAACTTTAGAGGTAAATGAAGCAAGATAATTTTTGAGATGAAGCTGGGTAAAGTAGGGTTCAATTAGCTGGATCAATCTCTAATTTGCCATTTCAGTTTCCTCATGTAGATATAACTCTTGTCTCCATAGGTTAAAACTAGTTTAATTCTAGGCTTTTCTAATTTGTGTGTGTGGGAGGGGCGAGGGCGGGGGGGGGGGGGCGGTGAAGGACTGGTTGGGGGAGAAGGAATTAAAGACCTTTTCTCTTTGGTAGAGAAGGAAATCTATGTTAGTAAATCATGATCAGGAAATAGAGTGGGGATAGGTAGTAAGAAATGATGAGCAAGCTAGAATAGGCAGGGCCTCCACAAACTCCTATTTTTCTTCATCTGTCAAGATATACCTTATGCCGAAACCGGTTTGGCTCAGTGGATAGAGCGTTGGCCTGCGGACTGAAAGGTCCCAGGTTCGATTCCGGTCAAGGGCATGTACCACGGTTGCGGGCACATCCCCGGTAGGGGATGTGCAGGAGGCAGCTGGTCGATGTTTCTCTATCATCGATGTTTCTAGCTCTCTATCCCTCTCCCTTCCTCTCTGTAAAAAAATCAATAAAATATATTTAAAAAAAAAAAAAAAAAAGATATACCTTATAACTCACTCTATAATAGGATGTAGCAAATCCTGCTAAAAACTCCAACAGCCTGATCTCTTATTTTTTTTAAAAAAAAATATATTTTATTGATTTTTCACAGAGAGGAAGAGAGGGATAGAGAGCTAGAAACATCGATGAGAGAGAAACATTGACCAGCTGCCTCCTGCACGCCCCCTACCGGGGATGTGCCCGCAACCAATGTACATGCCCTCGACCGGAATCGAACCTGGGACCTTCCAGTCCGCAGACCGACGCTCTCTATCCACTGAGCCAAACCAGTTTCGGCTGATCTCTTCTAATGAGCAAAACTAATGAGCAAGTTTTGCTTTCCTATTTATAGCCACTTATGCCATTCTCTATATATACCTTTCCTTCCTCCCTATTGCTTTAAGAATCAACTATCTGGCATAGCATGACCTTTTTTTCCATCTAGTCCCAACTTACCTCTTCATTTGCATCTCAGGTCACATTCTTCCTTACTTTTAATTCCTCAGTTGCACCAAACAATGCCATTTCCCCCAATGATTATGCAGTTTTATACCTCTTCCCTCTTAGGATCACTTTTATACCCAGACATGTTTCCTCTTCTTCACCGTATTTACTCTTTTTCCTCCTTCAAGACCCATAACAAATGTCTTATCCTCAATGAAGCCATTCTCAACTTGCTTATGAAGAGTCACACCTTTCCCTATTCACATACCTTTATATTAAGATTTAACACATGTCATTGACTATCACCTCCAGGGAAAGCATTTGTGCCTCCATCCTGATATCTAACATAATTGGCACACAGTAGGCCTTACACTGTAAGGGTATGAAAGAATTAATTTAAATGAATGAGCAAAAGGATAGCTTCTTTCACACACAGAGCTACCCGTCCAGCTACAGTGCTCAGTATTTTCTTCTCTTTTCACATGCATAAACAACATATTGACTTCATCAGTAGGACCTGTTCTGGTTCATTTCGAAAGGGTTTTGTTGCATTGGGTAGTCCGTGCCAGCAAAGAATTCTTGATGCGCGTGTGTCTTTACAGGTTGATTAAGTAAGAGAGAGTGAAGCAAAAAGCAAGTACAGAGATAGATATTGCTGATATTCAGGGGTCACTGACTTAATACTATAAACAGAAAAAAAGTAGCAAAGCAATGGAAACTTTATGTCAGGGAACAGGAGAGCCATGAGCCTACTTATTGGCTTGACCCTTAGTCAAGTATTTCCAATAGTAATCTCCTAGTAAAAAACAAACAAACAAAAACACTCCACTTAAGGTTAGATACTATAACTGCAACCACCTGGAATTATAATCCCTTCACTACTCTCCTTCAGTATTTCTGCTACCATTTACTGCTTCTCAAGAAAAGAAAAAAGTTTTTTAGAGTGGATTACTGAAAGTTATCTATCAGGTCATATCCATAAATAAGCAACAAATACGTTTTTAAAATCACTTTTGTTCTCAACTTAATGGTTATTGAAATTTTAAAAATATATATTTGTATTGATTTCAGAGAGGAAGGAAGAGGGAGAGAGATAGAAACATCAATGATAAGAGAGAATCATTGATTGGCTACCTCCTGCACACGCCCCACTGGGGATCAAGCTGGCAACCCAGGCATGTGCCTGACAGGGAATCGAACTGTGATCTCCTAGTTCATAGGTTGGTGCTCAACCATTGAGCCACACTGGCTGGGCAATGATTTTTTTTTTAAATAAATGACATATACTTTCCTTGTTGTGGGTATTAGGATATCAAAATTGTGTTTTTCCATCCTTGTAAATAAATGATATAATTGTGTTTCATATTTTGTTTGCTTCTAAGGCTAAAAGAATGACTAGATATAGTATATCTGAAACATACTAGAATCCTAATATATAAAAACCCTGGGTCTGCAATGACCAGGAGGCTCCACCAACCGGAAGTCAGTCCTGCAGTCAGTGCTGGGTCGCTGTGGCGACCCAGCGCTGACCGCTATGGCTGCAGGCATGGTGACCCAGCACTAACTGCTGAAGGGCCTGTGAATCAGGCCCAGAGAGAGACCTGAAGAGAGAAGCAGGGTCTGATCTGTTGATCAGCACTTGCCTCTCTCTTTAGTTCTGGGCCTGGTCAGCAGCTGTGCCTCCATTTCTCTCCAGGCCTCCACTAAGGGCTACTGATCAGCCCCGCCTTTTTGATCAGGGCCTGTTGATAGGCCCAGAGACGCTGACTGGCATAGAAACCGACCAATCAGAACCAAATCTGGGTCAACTGTGAGGAGCCAATGGCTGCCTATGAGGCGAAGCTTTTGACGCTGACTGGCATAGAAACCGACCAATCAAAACCAAATTGGCTGGCAGAGGAGGGCAGTTGGGAGCGAAATCAGGCCGGCGGGGGAGGGTAGTTAGGGGTGATCAGGTAGGCAGAGGCAGTTAGTGGTGATCAGGCCAGCAGGGGAGGGCCGTTGGGGGCAACCAGGCTGACAGGGGAGGGCAGTTGGGGGGACAAGGCCTGCAGGGGAGGGCAGTTTGGGACCATCAGGCCAGCAGGGGAGGGCAGTTGGGGGTGAGATCAGGCCTGCAGGGGAGGGCATTTGGGGGGATCGGGCCTGCAGGGGAGGACAGTTGGGGATGACCAGGCTGGCAGGGAAGGGCAGTTGAGGGCAACCAGGCCTGTAAGGGGAGGGAAGTTGGGGGGGACCAGGCCAGTAGGGGAGGGCAGTTGGGGTCAAGATCAGGCTGACAGGGGAGGTGAGATATGGCTGGCAGGGGAGGGCAGTTGGGGGAAATCGGGATGGCAGGGGAGCAGTTAGGTGTTAATCAGGCTGGCAGGGGAGTGGTTAGGGGGTGATCAGTCTGGCAGGCAGAAGCGGTTAGGGTAATCAGGCAGGCAGGCAGGCAGGCGAGCGGTTTGGAGCCAGCAGTTCTGGATTGTGAGAGGGATGTCCAACTGCTTGTTTGGGCCCGATCCCACCCAAACCGGCAGTTAGACATCCCCTGAGGGGTCCCAGATTAGAGAGGGTGCAGGCTGGGCTGAGGGACCCCACCCCCAGTACATGAATTTCGTGCACTGGGCCTCTAGTCATAGTATAAGCTTATGGAGTAGTTTAATGAATAAAGGTCAGCTTTCACTTTATTTATTTATTATTATTTATTTATTTATTTATTTATTTATTTATTTATTTATGTGCCTCAGGCATGAAACAGCTCTGGCCACTGACACAGGCATCAAGCTAGGATGAACCAAGGACTGTACATCTGCTTTGCCCCTGATTGATATAAGAGCTTTCACTGTTTTCCTTTCCTCTGCACTGTAGCTCAAAGTGTGAAATTGCCCTAGCTGGTTTGGCTCAATGGATAGAGCATCAGCCTGCGGACTGAATGGTCCAAGGTTTGATTTCAGCCAAGGGCACATGCCTGGGTTGCGGACTCAGTTCCCAATGGGGGGCATGCAGGAGGCAGCCAATCAATGATTCTCTCTCATCATTGATGTTTCCATCTCTCTCTTCCTCTTTAAAAATCAATAAAATATATATTTTTTAAAAAGGGTGAAATTAAGGTATATCAAATTATTCAGTAAAACCACTCAGTATTTTTAGGACACATCTTAGAATTTAAACTTTCTAACTTCTGTCCTGGCTCTTTAAGACTATTGCCACCTCTTATGTGTCCCATTTCAGTAGAGGAAAGATGAAAACATGCATGAGACAACTGAAATATACTGCAAGATTTTAATATTACTAAAACAAACTTTCATTTTCTGTGTTTAGCCACCAGCTGTAGCTGACACAAATATATAGTTGCTAGCAGCTAACCCGCCCTGAAATTGAGATTTTTCTTTATATAAAAATGTATTTATGGCCATTTTTTATCTTCATTTTGAATATAATACTTGCTAGTATCTTTCAGCTTATAATTATTTTGCTTCACATCAAAGAACAATATTAGAAATTAAAGTCCATTCACTGTTGTGTATGATTCACAGCCTATGTTGTGGGTCTTATAAAAGATGTGTTTTTCTTTTTCAGACTTCCTGCCTTCTTCCTCTGTCTCCTGCATGCATGTACTCCCACTTCCCATTGTTTGGTTGTTTTGGTATTAGTAATATATATTGGCAATACATACATGTCAGGGAAAGAAACCTCTTCTTGCTCACCAGCCTGATCCATTAGCCAAGGAAACCTCAGTGTGTCTCGGGCCCTCGGCACAATCTTTTGCAGTTAGATCGTTGCTGTGGACTTTCTACAGCGCTTGCTGAATAACGACATTCTTGGTACCAAGATGCCTTCACTTTCCCTCCTCGGTGTGGAATCCTATAGCACTGTGGAACTTACAAATAATTAGGTTATCTTTAAACCACTGGACGTCTCCCAGTCACTCTATTTCACAGGATTAATTATGCAAGAAAACCGAATTGTTCTTCACAAGGGTTACAACTTTTTAAAAACAACATGCTGTTTAAATTCAGCTTTGGCAACTCTGGCCCCAACCCCCCTGAAATTTAGGGCACCACACCCACAGCATAATAAAACCTTTAGTGGTCCTTTGTCTTTTCGCTCGCCTTCTATTTTTTCTCAAGGGTGTTTTATGCTGGAAGATGCAAACAAAAGTTGTCCAGATGTTATTTGTATCAGAGCAGGATTTCAGTCCAGCTATCTGTGGTTGCAAATGTTTATTTTAATGGGGTATTGTGCAATTTTGCTGTGTAGACCTTCATGGCCTTATATGCATGTGCTCGGCAATGCCAGGACATTGTTTTTTAAAATATATCATTTTAGTCCATTTGAATGATTACTAGTCACGAGGGGAGCAAAAAATGTAACACCTGTAGGAACACAGAGGATCACTTTGCCAATGCCCCCATGTTGACACTGTGCAAACTGCCTGATTACGAAATCATGACCGATGGGCTTTAGGTAAGCAGGAGGAAGGTGTGGTCCAAGCCCTAGCAACAGTCCCAGGCATGAGACAAAGTTACACAGTTACGGGGCAGCAGTAAACATACCCAGGGTGTCGAAAAATAGGCCAGCTGCCTGCCCCGTGCAGTTTGATGGAATGAAAGAGGAGCTTAGCTAAGTCACCGTAGTGTGAGCTGCAAGTTTATTTTAGCTATTATAACAAGCATGGGGCTGGGCTTATTGTTCATTTTTAGAATTCTAATAAAAACTTAACTGATGTTTCCTTGATACTGAAGTAAATTGTTTACCCTGTATCTAAAAACACATGTTGTGCCCGATGCCTCAATTAGGAGTAGGGGATTTCTAGTCCTTAAAATAAAATTTGGAACTAAATTACATCATATGGAAATGGATTTCATTTTTCAGGAAGTTGAATTTTAGACCTACTGATTTTCTCTTGAGAATTGATTTAAAATTGAAAGAAGCTTCTAGTACACATGCGAAGGACACATTCACTGCTATTAAAAAAAAATACACACGTGCAGTTTTTTTTAATTTTATTGAATTTATTAAGGGGGACTCTGGTTAATAAAACTATACAGGTTTCAGGTGTATAATTCTATAATACCTCATCTGTATATTGTATTGTGTGTTCACCACTCAAAGTCAAGTCTCTTTGTCACCATTCATCCCCCCTTTACCCTCTTCTGCATCCCCACAACCCCATTTCCCTCTGGTAATCACCATACTGCTATCTGTCTTTGCAAAAAACCAAACTAAGCCAAAACTAAAAACCAACCAACCAAACAAACAAACAAATAAACACCTCACACACACGTTAAATTTAAACTCAGTGAGAAAGGACTCCTGAGAGGAAGATTATATTAGGACATTTAACAACAAGGACTGATATAACTCACCCTAGAGGTTTCACAGGCATTTTTAATTGACTCCCTTAGTGAAAGATAAATATTTAGTTGAAAATAAGAGCTAAAGACAGTCAGTCTTTCATAAATCAGCTTTGAGGTAAATTAAATGTTGGTATAGTTTCATAGCTACAAGTAGTTCTAATAAGATCTGTTGGTCCAGAAATTAAAGTACATGATGAGGAAAACAGTTTTTCAACACTTTGAAAAGAAATAGATTTTGGGTCATTTCATGTAATAGCATGTATGTCAGTCAACATTGTAACAATGACATTATCCTATGTTTGCCTAATAGTTTATAATTTAAAAAGTACCTTGGACATTCACTCCTGGTGTCATAGCTTTGAATATCTTACAGTGTCATACTTTTGTCATTCCCCAGAGTCTGAAATATCCCCATGCACTGACTTGTTCTCCATAGGTGTGGACACAGTGCTATTCCTGTGAGATTCAGCCCTATGTACTCAAATGGTTTACTTCTCATATGGATCAAAAGGTAGCAGAGAACTAATCCATAACGTAGGCATGTGTTAATCTACATCCCAAAATATAGGATGTGTGTGAAATACCCTTAATCCTTTCACTTTCTTTACTGAAATAATGAGTCGCTGAATGTGGCACTTTTTTTTTCTAACAACAAGAGCACTAAAACAGGAGAAATGCATGCTGTTGCTTTCCTTCTTTCTGTCCAGGAGGCTCTATCACTCCAGTAAAAGCTCTGATAACTAGAATGCTTGGTGGCTTAGTTTGGGTTTTCCCAGAAGCAGACCCTGAGATAAGGATGTGAGGGCAAGCAGTTTATTTGGAAGGTGCAGGGAACATTAGCTGAGAGTGCAGGGGAGAGATCCAGGGAGGAGAAGTCACCCCATGAAGCAGTGCTTTATGAAGCCAGCTATCACAGTGTGGGGCTGGAGCTTAATCCTGCAGAGGACCTGTAGAATGCAGGGCAAACAAATACCCGGTAGGATCCCATTCTAGTGATGAGGGAGCAGAAATATTGTGTACCACTTCCTTAAAGTCATTGGATAAGAGAGTTATTGGATAGGGGTGTGGATGCGGGAGGAGTGGAGGCTGCCCTGGTGCTGTGTCAATTCTTGGACTCCGGAATGTTGTGACTGCATAAGTAGCCTTCCTAGGTGCAGGAACAAAGTCCTCAAGCACAAATGGGGGCAGGTGGAAGTCAGAGAGCTCACACTGTAAAATCTGCAGAATAAAGATTGGGGCACTGAAAGCATCTTCCTATAGTTGGGAAAA
Source organism: Eptesicus fuscus (assembly GCF_027574615.1). Classification (NCBI taxonomy): domain Eukaryota; kingdom Metazoa; phylum Chordata; class Mammalia; order Chiroptera; family Vespertilionidae; genus Eptesicus; species Eptesicus fuscus. The sequence goes on from NC_072483.1 coordinate 26,560,137, forward strand.
CATATATTCTCTATGATTTGGACATTCTCATTAACTAAAGATTTAATAAAAATGTGTACTTTGATAAAAATTACTCTAAATATTATTTTTAAAAATGTTCCCAAATGAATTGCCTGCTGGATATGTATATGTTATTTAGAAAGTACCTTGAACATTAACTCTCAGTGTTATAGCTCTGAATATCTTACAGTGTCATGCTTTTGTCATATGTGTGTATGTGTGAATATATATATATATACTAGAGGCCCGTTGCAGGAAGATTCCTGCAAGAATAGGGCTTCCTGCGGCCGTCTCCACCACCCCACCTGCTTCCCTCCCTTCTCCGCCACCCCACTTGCTTCTCTGCAGCTTCGTTCCCTTCTGTAGAGCTTGGCTTCCTTCCACATTGTCTTCAGTCTTCACTCTGCGCCTGGATATGCAAATTAACCGCCATCTTGGTTGGGTTAATTTGCATACTCACGCCTGATTGGCTTGTGGGTGTGGCTTGTGGGCGTAGCAGAGGTACAGTCAATTTGCATGTTTCTCTTTTCTTAGATAGGATATATATATATATATATATATATATATATATATGACTGGTTAATAAAATTATATAGGTTTCATGTGTAGAATTCTGTCTTATGTATCTGTCTCTAAATATAGGAGGATCCCATGACTCTGCCTTAGACGCTTCCCTTTATAGCTACCTGCATCACTTTACCTGATCTTAATAGTGTGTGTGTGTGTGTGTGTGTGTGTGTGTGTGTGTGTGTATTTCTCTGAAAGTTCAAGATCACATGATCCTGTGGTCCTAAGCATATTTTCTCAAGGAAAAATATCACCCAAGGTGTACAAGGTGTACAAGGTGTAGGAAACAAAGATGATTTTGCACTAACTTCAAGAGATTTTCTGATTGGAAATCAAAAGAAAAACATGTATTGTCCTTTGCCATGTTCTATTCAAAAGTACTAGTAGACTATTACAAGAAAAGATAAAACTCCCAATTAATTGAAGGCTGTGCAAAATTAATTACTGTTAGTCAAGGGTTCAATGTGGCTGCCAAAAGGAAAGCAGGGCCGTTAATTTAGGAACTCATTCAACTATTTATCCAACACATTTTTATAAAATATTTACCATGTGCCAGGGAATTATAATAATAATTATAATCGAACCTGGGACCCTTGAGTCCGAAGGCCGACGCTCTAACATGAAAGTGGCCTGGGCAGTCGCCAAGGTCTTTAGACTAGTTAAGACGTGATTCTGAACTTCTCTGCTGCTTTCGAGCTAGGAGATTTCAAGCATGTTACCTTAGTTCCCTGAGTCTCAATTTCCTCAACTATAAAATAAGAGTAAAGTATTTAAGGGCTTTGTTGAGCTTATGCTTGACAAGCACTTAAGAGTATGCCTGGAACACATTAAGCACTTCTTAGGTGTCATTTTTATAATGTTGCTGATGGGAATGCCAGGGTTGCTGCCACCAAAGTCCTAGCAATCTGCTAACTGGTGCAGATAGATACACTGTAATGCATGGCAAAATACCACACATGTTTTCTGATCACAGAGGAATTAGAAAAATATCTTTCAAGGAGGTAGAACAAATAGGTGGTTCGGAGGACAAAAAGGTTTCTTCTAGGTGATGTTAAGGGTCAGACTGAGGGGGTGAATATAAATCAAAGCATGCAATTCTACATGCACCTTGTGTGCTGTAACATTTGACTACCAAATGCCTGAGGCAGAGCTCACAAATCTGTCTCTAAATATTGGAGGGCCCCATGCCTCTTCCTTAGACTCTTCCCTTTCTAGCTACCTGAATCCCTTTACCTGATCTTCATAATTTTTTAAAAATATATTTTATTGATTTTTTACGGAGAGGAAGGGAGAGGGTTAGAGAGTTAGAAACATCAATGAGAGAGAAACATCGATCAGCTGCCTCCTGAACACTCCCTACTGGGTATGTGCCCGCAACCAAGGTACACGCCCTTGATCAGAATCGAACCTGGGACCCTTGAGTCTGCAGGCCGACGCTCTATCCAGTGAGCCAAACCGGTTAGGGCTGATTTTCATAATTTTAATACCATCATTTCACTGAGGAACTCCAAATTGTGATTGAAGAACACTAAATTTAGGTTTTCAGGTAGGCTCTTTTCCACAAATTTAGTTGTGTATTTACAAATGTTCAATTGGAACTTGTTTCATCCATATTATAAGCCCAAGTGCCTACATGTTCCAGAATGCCCTCCGTGATCTCACTTCTGTTTTCTTTAACCTCACTTTCTTACTTATTTCCTTCTTGTTATGGCATTTCAGTCATATTAGGTTCAACATGTATGGCTTCACCTTCCCAGCGTGGGCCTTTATTTTGCCTGTTTCCTCTGCAACATTACACCCCCAGGCATTTTTCTGAATAACATTCTTATCTTCTTTAAGTCTTTGCTTAAAATTCACCTTTCTGGTCCTGGCCAGGTAGCTCAGTTGTTTAGCATGTCATCCCAATATGCCAAGGTTATGGGTTCGATCCCCAGTCAGGGCACATATAAGAATCAACCAAATGAATGCATCAATAAGTAGAACAATAAATCAATGTCTCTCTCTCTCTCTCTCTCTCTCTCTCTCTCTCTTTCTCTCTCTCTCTTTAAATTGAAAATTTAAGAAAAAGAGTATTTTGTGTTTCTTCAATTCTTTAGTTTCCACTCTCCTAGCAGCCAACAGCAATGAGAGCCAACCCCATAATCACTTTATGCATAAACATAGAAACATGAAACCTCAAAGAGAGCACCTTTGTCAATAGAAGAAGGCATCTTTGTCAATAGAAGAAGTCCATTTCTCTCATTATATAGCTTAGAAAAAAGAGGCCCAAAAAATTTAAAGTTCCTTAAGGACATGCCCCTAGAAAGTGACTGAGCCAGGACCAGGTTGCAATACTACCAATTCTTAATTCTCAAAAATTCTATTGTTTATTACTTAGGTTTGCTTTTTGCTTTTTTGTGTAAATTCTTTATAGTTGAAAGTATTACATATGTCTCCTTTTTCCCCATTGACATCTCCCTGCCCATTCATGCTCCCAGCACAGGCTCTCACCCTTCTACTGTATGTATCCATTGGTTATGCTTATATGTATGCATGCAAGTCCTTTGCTTGATCTCTTATACCATCCCTCCCCTGCCTTCCCACTGAGGTTTGATGGTCTGTTCAATGCTTCTATGTCTCTGGATCTATTTTTGTTCATCAGTTTATGTTGTTCATTATATTCCACAAGTGAGTGAGATCATGTGGCATTTATCTTTATCCAACTGGCCTATGTTGCTTAGCTTAATGCTCTCCAAGTCCATCCATGCTGTTGCAAATGGTAAGAGTTCTTTCTTTTTTTACAGCAGTGTAGTATTCCATTGTGTCGATGTACCACAGTTTTCTAATCCACTCATTTGCTGATGGGCACTTAGGCTGTTCCCAAATCTTAGCTATGGTGAATTATGCTGCTATGAATATAGGGGTGCACATATTCTTCCTGCTTGGTGTTTCTGATTTCTTGGGATATATTCTTAGAAGTGGGATTACTGGGTCAGGAAGGTTTTCTTATTTTGGAAATATGGAATTGATACTACAAAGATGACTTTTCACTACAGAAATGTAGAGGCATCAACATTATTACTAAGGGCTTATTTAAAAAAGAAATGATTGATTTCAGAGAGGAAGAGAGAGGGAGAGAGAGAAACATCAATGATGCAAGAGAATCATTGATCCACTGCCTCCTGCACGCCCCACACTGGGGATAAAGCCCAGCAAATGGGGCATGTGCTCTGACTGGGAATAGAACCTTGACCTCCTGGTTCAGATGTCAAGGCTTAACCACTGAGCCATGAGGGAAGGCAGTGCACTAAGGGCTTATTTTAATTTATGATGTTTCCCCAAATGAGCATGTTAGCACAAATCCGTTTGGGGTGGCACAAATATTTGCCTCTGAAATGTCAGGCTTTTTTTTGAGAAAGTTAAAATCTAAACAGAGAAGTCCATTTGTTATTTTTCAAATAAGATTCAATGTAACAATTTGTGTGGATTTTATTTGTTTTTATCTGTGTGTGAAGTACACAACACCATGGTTAGCTTCGTTGGCTTTCCTTCTTAAACAACACTGCAGAAAAGAGGTAAAAAAATCAAATCAGATAGCAAGATTTCCAGTTTTGCTCATCCTAAGTTTATCTCCTACAAATGAGCATGTATAAAACAGTTCACCTACTGTGCTAGTGGCCATGGTTTAATGCAGTTCCACTGAATGATCCTGTTAACCTAACCTTCAATTTGCTGGGGTCTGGACGCTGAATTACAGCTTAAGTACATAGTTTAACTGCTGGTACAAGGGCTCCTTTTGAATTTTTAATAATCTGAATTAAAGATGGCTAGAGAAGCTTTTTTAGACTTCTCCTAGGAGAGATCTTATCTATAGAAAGTCAAGTAGAAAGAAGCCCAGGGGAATTGAAACAGAAAGGTACTATGCAGGTGACACCAGGCTGCACACACAGCTCACCAGATTGTAAGAGCAAATATAAAGCATTTCTTAAAAGTTGCATCTTCAGTAGCCATAGCATTATCCAATACTACACTACCGTCAAATATATAACATATATTTGGTAGTTATCTTTAGATCGGCATTAGTCAAATGGAAGTGATCATGGATTCAAAATATCCATTACGTCAAAATCTGAAATTGATACAGAGACAAATCAGAAAATAGTTAATCAGCATACTGAAGGATTATTTGATCATGACTATAGAATTTCTCAAAGCCAGCAGGTTTTCAAATATGAGATTTCTGCAAAATGTAGTGAATACTTAATTTAGTGGGGCTTGAGCAATACTTTTAGAGAACAAAACAGAATAAAATAAAATATGTTACAATATATATCATTTAGCACAGTTAAATTGTGTGAAATTTTGTGAGCTGTGTGTGTTTATGAGTGTATGTGTACTGGGTAAAATGTGTTTTTTTCTCTGTTTTATAGCAATATGAAAAACATTGGCCTATGATATTAAAGTTAAATTTGTATTTTCACAATTTTTATTATTCCAGTGTACCTTTCTAAGAATATATCTAGCACATATAATCAGGTATATATAGAATAATTATATTAACACATAGAAAGGTTCAGTTTTTCAGTAACTTCTAGAAAAATTCCCAGAATATGACAACTCTCTATAAGGTATAAGGGGAGAAAAAAAAACTTTAGCAGAAAATTTATTGTATTTTTAGCTATAACCATGTGTATGTGCATGCATTTTTTTAATAAACCCCTTTCTCTATTATTTATTCCAGTATGAGCTTCTTTACATGCTAAACATTGCTAGGAATAATTCACTACACCTGGATATATTCTTACAAAATCATGTCAGCAAATTGGTGTTTTGGGGTGTAGGACAATGCTTTGTTATTTAGCATTTCAAGTTTATATACTTGAATATCATAAAGTATGACAGGCAGATATTCCTGTTAGAATCGTTTATGAAAACACAGGAATATGGATATTAAACTAAAAACAAACCCATAAAATGAGGGCAGTGACCAAAATGAACCCTGGGACTTCCTCAGGCACAATCCTGTGAATGCTGTAAGGGGTTAATTTTCTAGAGCACACAGTGCAATGTTCTCTGGCTGTTTTGGTAAGTGTAGCTAAGCTTTCTTTTCATTAATACAAGGATGTGTGCTTTTCTTTTGCATTATTCCACCTCATCTTTTTAAAAATGAATAAGTTTATCTATGAGAAGCTTGAGTCATGTGTTAATTATTGCAAAGGATGGTAAAAGCGGTGTATTTCATTTCTTGGGAACGGTACAATTCTTCCTTCCGTCCTAACTGAGAATCTGTACATGGCCCACTTAATTCCCATTCTGATTTTGTCTTCAACAAGACTATAGAGAAGAGAAATTTACCTTTCTTTGTGTTTAGGTATAGACCCTGTCTTTTTATAATTCTATATGAACAGGACAAAGCTAAGTAAGTGCAGAGGAATAAATAAAGATGGTCCAGTTCATTGAAAGGGCTCAGGACTGGCCATAGACCAGGGAAATGCATTGAGACAATGGATTCAATAACATCTATGGGTCATTATGAAGAGGCAATAAGGCAAGAAATAACAGAGGAGAACAGATTTTGGATAGCTGTTGAACACTTTTCTTATGTGTGATGAAATGGTTGCTTAAAGCAGTTGGCTGGCTGCATTTAATTATTTTTATTTCAATTTTTTTTTTAATATGGTTACTTCATAGACACATTTATTTTCCAACATCATCTCTTTAGTAGTATAATATAGAATGCCTCATTAGCAATGGAAAATGGACTGAAGTTCCTAGCAGGAATGTTCTGAATAATGTTTTTAGATGTGGAAGAACTTAGCAAGTGAGAGTATAGAGCCTCACTCTTTTCCCTAGAGAACTTTCAAACAAGTAAAAGCCTTTTTCTTTAACCCACGTATTTCCAATAAGCTCTGTCCTCATTTACTGGTGCTGCTTTCACTTCACTAAGGCCTCCCCTTCACTCCCTTGTTCTTCCTTATGCTGCCTTTGATTAGAGACACCACATGAGAAAACAGAAACAGGCCTCGGCGGGAAGGAGAGTGTGAGTGCTGCCCTAGCAACTGCACTAATATCTTATTTTATTCATATTATCCCTCTGGTATTCTCATTTTTCATTTAGAGGTAGGGTTAGTGCAGTGGTTTTCAAAGTGTGGTCTCTGGACCAACAGCGTCAGCGCCACCAGGAAACGTGTTCCATTGCAAACTTTTGGGTCCTATATATCAAATCAACTGAGGGAGAAATCCTCAGGGTTCACGGGAAAGTTGAACTTCTGTGTATTCTGACATGGAATGTTCTATCATGATTGAAATGACTGAGAAAGTCAATAAAATAAAATTAAAACAAACAAACAAAAAGCATAGTGAAATCACCACCAATGAAACAACTACAAAAGCATATAGAATTGTATACCTGGCATTGCCCACTGCCCAATATCACACACTATGTGCATATTGGATGTCTGTTTACACTTATTTATGACAAAAAAATGATCATTCTAGTTGGCTCAAACCAAAGTTAATCTATTCGTTGAACAAATATTTGTTGAATGCCTGGTGTGGGCCCTACACTGTGCTAGGCACAGAGGACATACTCTAAGGATACCAGTCATAAGTTCACTACATCAAATCCTCTGCAGAAATGAGAAAAGTATTTGGAAAGCTGATTCAGGCACTTTTTTTTTTTTTTTTGGCTGCTTATGCTACCAAAAAAAAAAAAACAACAAAAAAACTTTTTATATTTCCAATAGTTTACACCCTGCAGGTGGAAAGCCTTTCCTACCAGATAGAATGGTTCCATCCCCCCTGATGAAATTTCCTCAGCCTAACAGTATATGCACGGAGGAAGCTATCTTTGGGGCATTCTAAAGAAAGGCACACTGCGGCTCCAGAAGCACAGCAGCTGAGATGGCCCCCTGCGCCTCTCACTCAGACCTGAAGGTGAAGCTGAAGCATGGGCCACAGCTGGGAGAATGGAGAGCAGAACACTGGCAATGGGCAAAATGGTTATTCATTTCCTCTCTTGTGATCTTTCATCTTTCATTTTTGTGAATCTCAATACATAGTTGAGACTTTTCCCAGATTCACAATCAACCCTGATTATCTTCCTCCTCTCTCCATGGACTTTTCCCTTTTTAGTTTCTTGGAAGCTGTTAGAGGAAGAAGATTAAAAACTCTCTGGCATGGAACATTTTTGCCTTTTTTTTTTTTTTTTTTTGGTTGCTTAATATTTGTGTAAGAGTTGAAACAAAGGATAAAATAAGACTGAGGGATAAGGAGAGATAAACTTTTCTTTCTCTTCAATGGTGTTTTTCATCTTTGACCTCACATAAAAACTGTGCACTGCACCCAATCATAATATTTACAGAATATAAAACTGGTAGTGATTCTTTTGGTGACAAAATTATTATACAGTTGATCTTTGAACAACACAGGTTTGAACAGCATGGGACTACTTATATCCAGATTTTTTTCAATAAATACCTGTATTGTTTTCATCCATGGTTGGGAGTTTGCAGATGTAGAGGGCCACATATATACATTGATTTATGCCACTTTATATAGGAGACTTTGGTCACCTGCTAATTTTGGTATCAATTGGGAGTCCCAAAATCAATCTCCCACAGATCCAGAGACATTTTTGAGTATGGAGGGGTAGAGATAGGAGCCCCTAATCCCGAAGTTGTTCAATTATCAACTTCTTATTTCCACCTGGTTTGGTACCTTTTTATTTAACTTGAGATTTGGAGTGTATGGATAATTTATTTTGAGTGAATAACCTAGCCATAGTTTGATTGCTATAAACTGGTCATAACATTTGTTTACCTGAAGTCGCCTGAGCATGGACTCTTAAATACTCTACAAGTATAAACCCATGTATGATGAGATTCACATGTAGTTGAGGACATAGTGAGAGCAGAACCCTGAGAGACACAGTGTAAGCTACAGCCCAAAACCTCCATATTCTTTGAGGCCAGTGTCTTCATCCTGAACAGTGGTTTCTGGTGGTCTGCAGCAAGTCTTACTTAGTTAAGAGCTTTATCAAAAAAGCGCATATACACATATGTAATACCTTAATCAATAAAGAAAAAATAAAATAAAGTGCATATAGGGTTAAAAGTTATGTGACCAGATTTGCAAAAACAAAAGTGTTAAGTCATGAAGGAGAGTGATTATGTCAAATGGTAGCTTCAGAATCTGTCCCTACTACTCCCCTCACCCCTGCCACCACAACAGATACTGAAATATATTGAAAAATATTAAAAGCCTGGCTCTACTATAGGTTACGTTTGATAGTAACACTTGTAAGGCCCTATCCATGGATTCACAAACCAAATGAACAAAGACAGGACTGGGGATGATATGACTAAGCAGCAGCATGTGTGAAAGAGACATGCATTTAGTTGACAATAAGCTCAGTAGGAGTCAACAGCAATGTGGCTGCCAAAAAGGCTGATGGGCCCTGAGGCTGTATTAATAGAAGCCTTGAGCTATAATAAGGGAAATAATGGGGCAACTCCATTTGAAGCTGCACACACAACACCTGGAGGGTGAAGTCAGCCCTGTGGGTCCCATGTGGGATCCATGTGGACCTGTTTGCAAGGAACAGGGATAAGACAGTGAAGGCAGTAGGAATTACAGCATGTAAGAAACACTTATGGGAAATGAGGTTTACCTTTAGAAAAGTCTTAATAAATACATGGTGCCATGATTAACAGACTTGTCGAAAAAGGATGAAAATTGCTCTACATGATAAAAAAGAAGAGCAAAAACCACTCTATAGAAGTCTAGCTGGAACGATACGCTAGAAAAATAATATAGGCATTCCAGTCAAAGAAATCTGTCATGGACTGTGGGTGTATAGGTCTTCTCAATAAGCTTGAATGAGAATGCTTCTCATCTTCACCTCTGTTTCTATGTTCATATCATGAGGAAATTTCTCCCTTATAGATTTAATTTGAGCATTAGAAATAAAGTATTTTAAATTCCTAGCACAGTGCTTTTCATCATATATGCTCAGAATCTAGAACAGCAATGACAAAAGTCAGATATATCTAGAGTTTCATGTGCAATGCTGAGGAGAAATGAATGAAATTATGCTCTCTGGAAAGGGTGGTAAGATTGATGAATCAAAGAAAACACAGAAAGTTAAAAGTGGATATGTGATCAATCAAATGACCTATAGGGTTTCTATCGGTCCAGAAACTTATGATAAAGATATTATAACATAGCTGTATATACAGAAAAATACATTAAAATAAAACTTAAAAAAGAGTAGTTGATCTACAAAGAAACCTATTTATTTTTGGTCTTGGATATTTCATAAATATTTAGAAAGAATATATTTTATTTAAAAATTAGAAATTTCTTGAAAGGACCACTTCAGAAGATAGTAAAAGTCTTAATTAGTAGGGAACTAATGTTAATATTATCATAAATGTTATAGGTTGTTGTGTGTTTTTTAATCCTTTAATAGGTGATTTATTTCATAGTTCAAAATCAACCCTTGTCTCCTGGGTTGAGGTCCTGCTTTTTTTAATACTCTGAGGACAGAATTCTTCAAATCCTGCTGACAATGTTATGTACATCATTTTCTTCCATGTAGCCTTAAGTCAGTTGACCTGTAATAAGACTTACACATTCAATATATACTTGCTTTGTTTATAACTACAAAAAATCTCAAAATGTTATCTGGGTTCAAATATGGTTAAGGATAGTCTTTTATATTATATTAAAAATTTATTTAGGCTATTATAAAAGTCCCAGTCTCCATGCTGCAATTCTGATGTTGCTCCAAAACAATCTTGCCAACCAAAACCCCAGTTGCTCAGGAACAATCCAGAGTCTGCAAATGACCTTCCTCAGTATGGAAGGCAAGTCATTCAGTAGGCACTGAAAATCCTCAAACCAACCCTTAATAATATGCTGTTCATTTTATATGGTTCTCTAAAATACTAACGTGTATGCTGTGGAGCCTGAGAAAGAAGATACCTACCAGAAAGGTATTCTGGTGGCTAACTAGGCTCAAATGAAAAAAAAAAAAAAACAACACACACACACACACACACACACACACACACACACACACACACACAACCTAGCAGCCATTTCCACACAGGAGCCTCTCTCACACAAACTGCACTTCAGAGAGAAGCCTGCACTGAACTGCCTGCCTGCCTGCACTGTGTTTCTGCCATCTGAGCCAGCCCTTATAAAGTAGTTCCTGAAATCCTATTTCAATCAATAGGACTGAGGCTTTCCCCATCTAACTGAACCTGCACAGGTCTGACCAATCAGACTGGCTCCATTCTGACCAATCAGGACAGTGCCTTTCAACCAATCAAACTCTAAAGATTTGAAGTCTTCTTTTGCATGAGGATGGGCCAATCAAGAAACAGGGGTGGGAGCTTCTGTCTGTAAAAGCCAGCTCCCCTCTGGCTCAGGGAGCATACTTGCCCTTTCTACCAAAAATTGAAGATTGAGTTCCCTAATTAAAGCTGAAACACATCTCATCTCATCTGGCTGGGGCGAGTGAAGCAGAGTATAGCTGAGCTGTCTAGCCCCAAAGGGGTGTGGCCCCTGGGCTGCTTCATAGCCATGCTGTTTGCACAGCCTAGCTGAATCACAATTAAGCTATTTTGCAATGAATAAAGTTTTCTTCTTTACCGAATCCCACATTGAGCATTTCTATTGGCATTGAATTGGCACCATCAGTTGACATTACTCATGAGGACACATTCTATATTTCTTTTCTTCATGAGTATATCTTAACAGGTCCTTATAGTAGGATACATAAACTATTTAACAAATAAATGGACACTTTCTATATTACTGATTCTCAATCATAGTTACCTATTAGAATCACTTGGGAAGCCTTTAAAACTGGTTATTTCTGAGCCTGCCCCAGAACTAGGTAAAACAGAAATTCTGTTTTACCAGCTTTTAATGCAATTTTCATGGAAAGGTAGGATTAGAAATAGCTGTATTAAATGATTATGTTTGTATTACTGAAAACTGTCATCTCCTTGAAAGTCTTATTCACCACTTTTTCTGCATATATTTGATAAAGGGTGCTAAAGTTTAGTATTCCAAAAATCATAGCCTTTACATTTACACCTTAGCATTTTTTAACATTAATTTTTTTCTAGCAGTTATGTGAAATAAATAATTTAAGTATTCTATTTAGAGATTATGAGACTTAGATTATTCTTTTTGGTTGGATATTCAGTGGTTGTATTCTTGGGAATTTTAACTAATAAGAAGGTAGGCCTTAAGATTATTTGTACTCCAAGTTTAAATTAAATATGTGGAAGTTACTTGTTTCTATATAAAATTATTCATGAAGGAAAGCTTTTTTTTTTAAATCACACAATTAAGGTCATAGAACAGAATTTTCCCGCAGAGAACTTACAACTGACCAATAGAGTATTTTAAAAGAAACTATATTATGAAAACTTTTAGTTTGGGCATGCTCTTTCCAATTCACACAAACTTCTCATTTCTTATTACTTGCACTCAATCTTATTCATTCATGCAAATATAATTTAATTTAGGTTTTATAGGCATTTGAGAATGCAACATTTCTGCACATTTTTTATTGTTGTTATTATTATTTGTAGTCCCTGGACCAGAAATATCAGTAACACCTGGGAACTTCTTAAAAATATAAATTTTCAGTAATCTGTGGTTTAACAAGTCCCTTGAGGTGATCTAACACACTCTACAGTTTAAAAATGTAAGAACAACTACCAATTTAAAAAGGCATTGCCTAGTAATATCTCTCAGTTTAGGCATGCCTCGCAACAACAAAAAAAATATTTTTAAAAAGTAAAACAGATCTCTATGCTCCATCCCAGATACATGTATGTTATCAGTGGAGAGAGGTCCTCATCCCCACCTGTTGCTCCTGGAGTGGGCTTCTTACAATAATATCCCAAGAAAACAGAATTTTCTGAGACTTGCATGGGAGAACAAGTGATTTTATTTGTATGGAATTAAATTCATGAGTTTTCAAGGTCCCATTTCCCCTTGTTGGACCAAGAAAGAAGTGTAGCTGTGGCTTCAATAGGGCTAAAATAAAAGACATTGTGATCTATTTCAATTGCTATTCTTGTGCTTATGCGAACAATTAGGCCAAATTCAAACTAGACTTAATGCAATCTCTTTAAAAATGTTGTTAACCATAGGGAGAAAAATTGTATTCCACCAGAAAATCACAGTGCCCAATGGTGAATATTGGACTCCAGTGAAGTTGAGTGTCTTCAAAGTTTTGTTTTTAAGGTTATCTCCATGTATGCCTGATGGCATCACCAAGATGCTCTCACTGCAGGAAAATCTATCAGATTGTCACTGCTTGACTTCACTCCAGCAAAATCCTTGCATCTGGAAGTCTTCTCAACTGTTTTATGATTTGTTATGTACATTAACTTTTATGTTTTGTATTTCTTCCTTCTGTTTTCATAGAATGTATGTCTACGTCCTTATTTACCTGATTACTTATTCACACAATATAAGCCTCATTTTAGAAGCCATCTGCATCCTGTCTCCTGAAATGAGACTCAATAGTTTGGACTTATGGTTGAGTCAATGAAGTATGGACGGTCTATCAACTTCGCTTGAAACTGCTTTCCCTTTTCTGCCTAAATGGTTCAGTCAGAAAAGGCCTATGGTTTCTCATGGGAGAATCTTAGAATATTTCCCTTAGCTTAATTTGAGTTAAGTATGATGGACAGAAGGGCTTCAAACAGATGTGACACACCTGCCGCCAGGGAGGCCACTCCTTCAATTTAATTTGATACATCATAAAGCTAGTCTTCCCTTTTATCACATAGGTTTTTACCTCTCACCTGAACTTTAGTTGCTATACCTCTCACCTTCGAATTGTGTCTTCTAACCTTCTTGTCACGTTTGTTATTTCTAGAATACAACAAGAATGCCAGCTTGTCCAAAGTGCCATCCCCTGGAAATTGCCTATGGCATCTCCCAGGGTCACCTGACTGACCTAGACTTTGCAAATTCCTCTTCCCTGAATGAAGACTCCTTTTTCCTTTGCTCTTCCTCTTCAGATAGGGGAGAACCTCTGAGCCTTGGGATAGGCAAGCCTACCCCAAGAAGATAGAGACCTTCGTCCATTGACCCTTTTGTAAGATTATAAAGCGGTTCATTCTCTCAAAAGGTGGGACTGAGACTGATACTGTGATTAGCTAGTTATTAATAATAGAAAAAGGAGCAAAGCAGAGGTCAGACATTATAGTCATGTTATTTGGGCAGCTCCATCAGGAAGCTGCAATTCCACACCCTGGGAAACCAACCCATCCCCTGCAGATCACTGGGGGAAGGGGTCCAACAAAGAGGAGATAGCTGCATATGCAGTGAAGTGGGTGACATAGGAAAGTTACTTGCCTGTCAGTCAAATCTGGCAACAGAGATTATTGTCAAGAGAAGGGGTGGAGCCAATGAAATTCTGCAAAAATTTGGGAACACATATTCCTTGAATAAAAATATTTGCTCTCTTGGCTCTTAGCTCTTGGTTCTCTTGCACTATCCATATGACCCACAGCCATGCGGACTCCATATGGAATGGACTAATGGACTGCAGCTGGGAATACAAAGTAAGCTAACCTAATGCTGAATTTGACTGTCCCAACATGGAATGGAAATTCTGAACACTGGCCTTGATTTTAGCTCTGCTAAAACCCCAGCTACACTTCTTCCTTGGTCCAACAAAGGGAAATGGGACCTTGGAAACTTAGGGATTTAATTTCATGCAAATAAAAATCACTTGCTCTCCCATGCAAGTCTCAGAAATGTTCTTCCTTTATTTGGGATATCTCAAGAAGCCAACCCCCACTAGAAACTGGTGATGAGAACTTCTCTCCATCAATAAAGCCAGGATTTGTAGGATCAGGTACCATATGGTCTGGGTTTTTCATTAGTCCGTCCCGCTCTGCTCCCCAGAGCAACTATTTTTAAGTCAAACTAACAGGGTCCAAAGATTGGTGTTTAGGTACCCTTGGTCTACATGACTTCACCTCTGCAAAGCTAGCCAGTCACCTTTCATGTTAGGACAATGAAGGAAGCATTAAACATGAGGGGTCAAGCTGGAGCTCTAGTGCTTTCATCACTATGAGAATTGATTCCCATCTCCTTTTCTTATTTTTATGTAAACCATGGGTTCTCTTCTTGCCTTTTGCTAACTTTCAATCTTGGTGACAAGGCTTGTACTGGTGAATGATGTTCCTGGGTCTATCCTAGTAGAAACCAATTAACATGTCACTCACTTGGGATCCCTTAGGATATGACACTATGGGATTGCTCAGGAGTATGGTACTATGAAGACACACACCCCTTTTTCTGATTTCTATTTTGATTCTGTGCTTGCACAATGAATATGCTTAGCATTATAATTACTACTTTTACTTTCACACTAAATAGTTAATAATAAATTGATTGTTTAGTTTGGTGATGGATTTCTTCTATAATTTAATGCCAGGCAACATTTCTATTTATGGCTCTGAAGATTATCCTAAAAGTAAGCTTTTTTACCTCCTTTCCATATAGCTTCAAGCTACTCATCCAATTGGACCAAATTAAGCCACACCTCTTGTGGAGAGTCTATATATAATCCAGAGAAGGCTGTGGGTATTAGTCCTAGTACCAGAGTCAGTTGCCATTTAACTGATTATTTGTTCACTCCTGAAATAGCACAAGTGGTGCCTTTATTTGGAAAAAATACAACACACAACCATAGAGGCATACCTTGGAAATATTGTGTATTTGGATCCAAGCCACCACAATCAAGGGAGTATTGCAATAAAGCAAGTTGTAATCTTTTTTGCTGGTGGAAGGTCTTGCATTTAACTTGTAAAAAAACACAACATCTGTGGAGTGCAATAATGGTTTGCCAATATAAGAAACACTGAAAAGATTATCATAAAGCCATTTATAAAAACATTATCAATATATATTTTTCCTCAAAGAATGAACAGTCAATACAGCTAATACTTGCCTAATAATATGCCCTTTATCCTTTCACCATTGAGTATGATGTTAGCTATATGGGCTTGTCATACATGTCACACCTGTTAGAAAGGCAAAAATACAAGAAATAAAAAATACTGGCATGGATGTGAAGAAAAGGGATCCCTTGTGCACTGTTGGTTGAAATGTAAATTGGTAGAGATGCTATGAAAAACAGTATGGAGGATCCTAAAAATAAAAAATAGAATACCTCATGATTTAGGAAGTCAAATCCTGAGAATATAACCAAAGGTAATGAAAATACTCACTTAAAAGAAAATCTGTACCCCCATGTCTATAGCAGCATTTACAATACATTGTGATATTCAGCCATCAAAATAAGGAAATACACCCTAACCGGTTTGGCTCAGTGGATAGAGAGCATCAGCCTGCAGACTGAAGGGTCCCAGGTTTGATTCCGGTCAAGGGCATGTACCTTGGTTGCGGGCACATCCCCAGTAGGGGGTGTGCAGGAGGCAGCTGATTGATATTTCTCTCTCATCGATGTTTCTAACTCTCTATCCCTCTCCCTTCCTCTCTGTAAAAAATCAATAAAATATATTTTTAAAAATAAGGAAATACTATCATTTGCAACATGGGAAGACCTTGAAGGCATTATGCTAAGTGAAATAGATAAGACAGAGAAGGACAAATACTGTATGATCTCAATTTTATGTGGAATCTAAAAACAAACAGACGAACAAATAGAAAACAACAGATCAGACTTGTGGTTACAAGAGGTGAGGGAGGAGTAATTGGAGGAAGGTATCCAATTATAAACAAGTACTAGGGATGTAATGTATAACATGATTGACTACAGCTAATACTGCTCTATGATATATAGAACAGTTATTAAGAGAGTAAATCCTAAGAGTTTTCATCACAAGGAGAACATTTTTTTCCTTTCTTCTTTTCTTTTTTCTTTTTATTGTATCTACTAGGGGCCCAGTGCACGAATTCATGCACCTTGAAAGGAACTGTGGGCCGCGAGGCTGCAGTGGGCACAGGGGCAGGTCTCGGCCCATCCTCCGTGCCCCCGCCTAACCCCTCTCACCATGGCCCCCTGTCCCCTGTCCCCTGTCTGCCCACAGCCCTGCTCCCACCGCTGCCGCTCCCACACACTGACAGCGCTGTCCCCACTTGCACCCGCTGCCAGTGTGGAGCAATTGGGGCCAGCACCAACAGCAGGTGCAAGCAGGGCCAGCCCTTTCAGTGGGTGTGAGGAGTGACTGCTGCCCTGATCACCCCTCAGGAGCAGGGGGAGGTGGAGAAGCCCTCAGGGGTGATCGGGGCCAGCAGCTGCTGCTTACACCTGCTGACAGCGCCGAGCAATCGGGACTGGCACCACTGCGGGTGCAAGCAAGGCCAGCGCTGGCAGTACGTGTGAGCTGCGGCTCCGGTGCCAGCAGCGAGTGCAATTGGGGCTGGCACCAGCAGCAGGTGTGAGCAGGGCTGGCACTGGCATCAGGTGAGAGTGCCTGGGGGGACTGTGGTATGCGGGAACAAAGAATTTTCAGTAACCACCAGAGGCTCACCCCAATGACAGTGACCAGCACCCGCCTTGGTCTGTCGCCCCTGCTCACCTGCTCCACCATCCCGCCACGGCCGATGCCCGCCATGTTCCACGCTCTGCCACCTGCTGCCGACGCCCACCATGTTCCATGTGTGCCCCCTGGTGGTCGGCACACATCATAGCGACTAGTTGGTTGTTCGATTATTCTGCTATTCAGTCTATTTGCCTATTAGGGTTTTACATAAATAGATATAAGAAGATGGTTGTCAGCTGAACCTATGTGGTAATCATTTCACAATGTATGTTAATCAATCATTATGCTGTAAGCCTTAAATGCATATCAATTATTTCTAAATAAGACTGGATGAAAATAATAATGCCCAATTAATCAAATGCAAATAAGTCAGACATTTACACCATAGTTTTTATATTCAAACAAAATTGGTCTTCCCAATGAAATACAATATTTGATTTAATACTAACAGGTAATAGACTCACTATTTAAACATACTGCAAGAAGGTTTTTCTCTTCTTCCATCTTTCAGCTCTTCAAGAAATTCCTGTGCAATGAGTATAACATAAAACACAGCAGTTATTGGTGAAAGCAAAAGATCAGAGACTTAATTCAAACAAGATAATTCAAATATTTGTACACTTAAGTAATGTAAAGTATCAATTTACTAGAGGCTCGATGCACAAAATTCATGTACAGGGGGCAGGGTCCCTCAACCTGGTCTGCACCCTCTCGCAATCCGGGACCCCTCAGGGGATGTCCAACTAGATCAGGCCTAAACTGGCAGTCGGACATCCCTCTCACAATTTGGGACCGCTGGCTCCTAACCACTCGCCTGCATGCCTGATCACCCCTAACCACTCTGCCTGCCTGATTGCCCCTAACTGCTTGCCTGTCTGCCTAATTGCCCCTAGCTGCCTCTGCCTGCCAGCCTGATCGCCCCTAACCACCTCTGCCTCGGCCCCCACAACCATGGCTTCATTAGAAGGACATCCGGAATGATGTCTGGAAGGTCATTTGGCTGTCCAGTCTAATTAGCATATTATGCTTTTATTATTATAGATTAGATCATGGATTTACTTACATAAAATAATGACTATGGTAAAATATATAATTATTTAATATTATACATATGTACTAGTACATGTACTTATATAAGCTATAGAAGATAGGGAAATTAAAAACAACATTGCTAGAATAGAATAACATGCATTTTTATTTTCTTTCTGATTTTTAAATATAATTGTGGATCTTTCAACCAATTTTTCTGTTAAAAATGATTAATAGAGCTAAAAATTATTTTTTAATATTAATTACTTAATAGAGTCCTTTAAAACAGCTCATTCCATGATATGCAGGTTACACTACCAAAAATTAGGTCTTGACACACAAAAAAATGGAAATTTGATTTCCCTTTTATACATGCTTCATGCTGATATTGATCATGATATATATTTTTTTGTTTTAACACTAGTGGCCTGGTGCATGAATTCATGCACATTGAAAGGAAATTAATTAGAAGACATATTTAAATATCGCTATTCGCACTTTCTCTATAATATAAGTGTCAACCAAATTCACGATCAACAATGACAGATTGAAACACATGTGATTGGCGCCAGCAAGAGCTTTATATATATAGATAAACTTGCTTAATTATACCTGCTTTCTGATGTAACTAAACTTTTTCCAGCCCAGTGAAGCACCCCAACTTCTCTTTCAGGTAATTGTCAGCAACATAGCAGTAAATATCAACACGAAGCAGATTATTATTGTAGATCATGCAGGGAGAACAAAGGGTAAAATATTTAACTGCAGCAGTGTTTGACTATATTCTGCACAGTGAGAAAACCTGCAGGCATTTTCAAGGTCCACCATTTCTTACTTCTTTTCATTTGGGTTAAGTTTCTAAACTTTCTAAATCTCTGTTTTCTGGCTAATGAAAAGAAAATTGGAGTCCATGAGTCTCCTATCTACCTACTCCAGGACTTCTGTGAGGATCAAATGAGATGAGGCAAGGGAGATTGATTCACAGACATTTCATTAAAGTGTGAAATCTTTCCACCTGGCTATAAAGAAGTCGTGTTCCTGGGCTGAAGAAACTCCAAGGAGGCTAGTCACTAGGGAGAGGTAGCTGGGTGTTGCTATGTGACATCATTACCTGGTGCCTACAGCCACCATTTCTGGGCTGGGCTGGGCTGTGGGCCATATTTTGCATGATGGGGTCTCAGCAGCCTTGGCTGCGATTTGGTGGGGTGTCGCTACGGGGTGGTGGCAGGGCCTGTGTCCCACTTGGGAGAAGCCAAGTGTTGCTTTGTGGGCGCCAGGTCTGCAGTGCTGTTTCTCTGTAAATGGCCAGTGTGCGTCACGGCAGCTCCTGCATTGAGCGTCTGCCCCTTAGTGGTCAGTGTGCATCATAGCAACTGGTCGAACAGTCAGAGGGACACTTAGCATATTAGCCTTTTATATATATAGCTGATGCATCCTGATTTCATTCAAAGTAGTACACAAATACATCGCTATTATTTTTATTTCCTGAATCCCACTCTTA
Organism: Eptesicus fuscus; assembly: GCF_027574615.1. Taxonomy (NCBI): domain Eukaryota; kingdom Metazoa; phylum Chordata; class Mammalia; order Chiroptera; family Vespertilionidae; genus Eptesicus; species Eptesicus fuscus. Next base: position 26,579,775 of record NC_072483.1, read on the forward strand.
GAATACAATTTTAAGCTCTTTTTTAAAGGCATTTGTTAATAGAGAATAGAAAGAAAATATTACATATTTATTACACTTTTTCTAAACTCAATATTGAGGAAGGGGGTAGAAGAGAGAAGAAGAAGGAAAGAAGACAAATGGAAGGAGAAAATAAAACCCACCATTCTGCATCTTAGTACTTCTCACACTCGTCAATTTTTTTGCTAGTATTTCTTGTGCTTTCCTCTCAGTTGATGGTGGTGTGCATTCACTCAACTTTTAAAATTACAAGCAAGATCTGAACTTAAAAAAAAATAAATTAAGAAGCACTGAATGGCTATGAGAATTTAGTTAGATATGGCCTAGATCAGTGGTCAGCAAACTGCGGCTCGTGAGCCACATGCGGCTCTTTGGCCCCTTGAGTGTGGCTCTTCCACAAAATACCACGGCCTGGGTGAGTCTATTTTGAAGAAGTGGCATTAGAAGAAGTTTAAGTTTAAAAAATTTGGCTCTCAAAAGAAATTTCAATCATTGTACTGTTGATATTTGGCTCTGTTGACTAATGAGTTTGCCGACCACTGGCCTAGATGTTTTAATGTGTCTAGTATTTCAATATTCCACAAAGAAATCTAATCCAGATTGTTGCTTTTCATTAACTCACTGGACACTGATTGCCACAAAAAGACCAGCAGTGTTAGCAGCTAAATTCCATTGTACTTACAGCTGGTATAAATAGAAGTTAGGCCTGCTGGAATTTAGGATTCATGGAATAGTGTTTTTCCAGTACTTATACTACTATCTGGAATTCAAGAAGAACCCATTCTATAATCCACATTGCAAATAGTTGGGAATAAATTATGTTATAATTCTGAGACTTTATTTGTTTTACAAATATGAATGCCTTAAAACCGTGGTCGGCAAACTGCGGTTCGCGAGCCACATGCGGCTCACGAGCCGCGGTTTACCGCTCTGTTGACTAATGAGTTTGCCGACCACTGGGATAGGGGCTTAATCACAAGGAACAACAACAGCCTGTAATTATTGGAATCAAGAGTCTAGGTCAGTGGTCAGCAAACTCATTAGTCAACAGAGCAGCAAACAGTGGCTCGCGAGCCACATGTGGCTTGTGAGCCGCAGTTTGCCGACCACTGCCTTAAAACAAATCAAAAGGAAAGAAACCCTCAGGAGGCAGCCAATCAATGATTCACTCTCATCATCAATGTTTCTATCTCTCTCTCTCACTGTCC